>NC_143036.1:37267142-37584107 GCF_057628025.1 Oncorhynchus mykiss
AGTGCTTCCAGATATTGAGGTTTCTTCCTTCTGAGGTATGTAAAAAAAATATTGTGTGTGAGTACTCACATGAAAGGTATCCATGATTCTAGATGAAGCCAATCATGTATGTGATTACCATCCTATGGGTCAGCAATGGAATGATTGCTACACAGCTTTCAGGAGACTTTATGTCTTGGGCCTGGATGAATCATTGAAATACAAGTAATATTGTGAATTTGTGATGAATAATTGCCATTGTAATTTGGAATATTCCATCAAAGTTATTTGTTTTGACAGTCAAAACAACTAACTCTTACCATTAATCACTTGACTTGAGTAACTTGAGTTGACAGAAGTAGCAACTTTATATTCTGACCTAGACACTAACTTGTGCAATGCCTAATGCACAATCTATGCATGTTATTGGCTCATCATAGTATATAGCCGAGGGTCTCATAGTCCAAAAACAGCATTGGTCATTGGACTGCTCAGTCAAAACAACTCACTTTTATGATGAATCACTTGACTGGAGTAATTTGAGTTCGGAACTAAAACATTAAAAGTAGGCTATAGCTTGACGCATATCCTTACCTTGGACAAGCGTATCCAAAAGGCCTATCCAGTCGTGCGTGAAGATACCTTTAGGCAGATAAAAGCGCGGTACGGGTTGAGACACGTTCAGTAATGTGAATCTGTAACACTGATATAAAAGCACGTTTTCATTTATAATTTACACTGTAGAATGACCTGCAAGCCAATCAGAATCTAGTTTTAAACAACACTGTGGGTTCCATGGAACGTCACAAACATATTAGGCCACTTGCGTCACAGATTACAGTCACTGAACATGGGTTTAATAGCTATAATGGCTATATGTACAGTATATGCATCTCGTATTGAATTGAGATTACATTTACTGCACCACTGTAATTATGTAGCCTAATCCTATGAGGACCATATGTGAAATGTCAGAATCATGGCACATGAAAACATAATTAAATTGACTGCAGATTACAAAATTACCTGTGACAGAATATCCATGTAATTTCAATTAAATTACTTTAAACCAACGTGGAATAAACATTGAATTGATGTATGTGCCCAGTGGGAAGTGATCAATTCGAAATGATTGAATACATACAGTATTACAAAGAAAGAGATACAAAAATTGCTTAGAAAAGCTTGAAAAAGTTTAATTTCCCTGGGCCACTCAAAAGTCAAATGTATGTACGCATTACTGTACATCGCTTTTGATGAAAGCGTCTGCTTTCAAATCTCTGACTTTCACACATATTTACAATCTCGCAATGTTTCTTTCTGGCGCTTTCACATTTGCGGGATTTTGTGAAGTAAATGATGCGCAGGAGAGCTCCATGAAATCAGTGACATGGTCAAGATGGCGACATGAGAGGGTGGAACATTTCTAGCTGAGGAACAATTTTTGGGTTTTCTCACAAAGTTTATAGTTTTAGACTGCAGTTGAAATTTGTTATTTTCACAAAAATGATATCTAACCATACAATGAATAATTTTGTAATTATTCAAACCATTGACATATTTTTGACGATTTCCAACGGACAAGCTAGCTATCTAAACGTTTCAGCGTGTGCCGTTAAGTTAGCCTGCTAACGTCTTCATAGCTAGTAGCATGTAATCAGGACATGACCAAATTGTTGCTGAGATAATCATCAGACTTCAACTGTACCTAGAAGTGCACACTATTCTTATTATTTTTTAATGTATGTTTATAGTCAACTATACAACTTCTACTACTACTACACTTTATATCATCCAATAATATATAATGAAAAACACTCAACATGAAGAATTAATGCAATTATGTTAATTTCAAATATTTATTTTGAAATATAGATTAGGTACTCTTCTTTTTATAGCAGGAAGTAAAGGGACTGGACAAGGCTTTGCCTATAGCTGAAAACATCCTGGAAATGAGCGAGCGCTTCCTTGGTTTCTTCTTGGTGGAGCATACACTCTCTGTTCGGCAGGATTGTTGATCATTGACAATTGCTGGGGGAAAAAATGTAAACATAACATTTTCTTTAACTGACCCTAGTTAGTGTGAAGAATTAGTATTGCATTATTATTATTTAAATTGTAATATTCTACATAATTTACAAATGTCGGGCGGCAGGTAGCCTAGCAGTCTCAATCCGCCTATTTAACGCAGAAGTGTTACATAGGCCACCCCAGGGCTTAGACTGTTTAGTGCCAAAAAGAAGGGGATAAAAACATGCAAAAAATATATATACATATATATATATATATATATATAAAAAAGTTGACGATATATATCAGACGCTTCAGTTCCATGTAGTGAATCTGTTATTCAATGCGTTTGTATGGGCAAATAGCAGTAAGGCCGATACAAACCCCTCGGCCCAGACAGGGCGTAGACTCTTGTGGGTTAAAAAGCATGATCATTACAAAGGTGCAACTCGTGCTGGAGGCAATAAAAGGCCACGCTAAAATGTGCAGTTTTGTCACACCACACAACGCAACTCTGTCTCTGTCTCAGAGACAGAGACTGAGAAAAATAGGAGCAAGGAAAAATGCTGGTTGACTTCTTTTGAGGGAGCGTGCAATTGGCATGCTGACTGCAGGAATGTCCACCAGAGCTGTGGCCAGAGAATTGGATGTTTATTTCTTTACCATAAGCTGCCTTCAATGTCGTTTTAGAGAATTTGGCAGTATGTCCAACAGGCCTCACAACCACAGACCACGTATATGGCGTCGTGTTGGCTGTAGGGTTATGGTGTGGGCAGGCATAATCTACGGACAACGAATACAATTGCATTTTATCAATGGCAATTTGAATGCACAGAGATACCGTCACGAGATCCTTAGGCCCATTGTCGTGCCATTCATCCGCCGCCATCACCTCATGTTTCAGCATGGTAATGCATGGCCCCATGTCGAAAGGCCTGCATACTCACCAGACATGTCACCCATTTAGCATGTTTGTGATGCTCTGGATTGACGTGTACAACAGCGTGTTCCAGTTCCCACCAATATTCAACAACTTTGCACAGCTATTGAAGAGGAGTGGGACAACATTCCATAGGCCACAATCAACAGCCTGATCAACTCTATGCGAAAGAGAAGTGTCACGCTGCATGAGGAAAATGGTGGTCACACCAGATACTGACTGGTTTTCTGATCCACGCCCCTACCTTTTATTTAAGGTATCTGTGACGAACAGATGCATATCTGTATTCCCAGTCATGTGAAATCCATAGATAAGGGCCTAATGAACGTATTTCAATTGACTGATTTCCATATATGAACTGTAACTCAATAAAATCTTTGAAATTGTTGCATGTTGCGTTTATATTTTTGTTCAGTACACATTTGAGTGTATTGACTTACCTTTTTCACTGACGGCAGGGGTCTGGTTCTGGGAAGGTGTTGGAGTGCAGTGGTTCTTCTTGTTGACCTTCTTTGTACACTGGGTAACAAACAGTCATTTATACAGTAGGAGAAATTGCACACAAAGGGTATCAGTGTTTACCATCATACTGTACGTAATGAATAAAAATAATCTTAAAAATGTGTATTTTGATGACATATGTACCTTTGGGTTGAGTCCACAGAGAGCGCTGAATCTTCCTCTCTTCTTTTCCTTTCTACAAGTTGTTGGAAGCCCAGAATTACCTACCTCGTCACTGCCAAGTACATTGTGTGATGACAACTGTGTCATGGAGGGAGGTGAAGAGCTAGCCTCATTGCATTTAGCTAGTAGTTCCCTAGTTAATGATTTGACCAGGGCATCGTCAAATGCATAATCCGTTGACTTCATTGCAACCTGGAGCATCTTCTCTGACCCAAATTCTTGAAGAAGCCCCTTGTAGACAGCCTTGAAAATCTTTTTGATTTTCAGATTCTGGGGGTAGGCTTGAGTTGGTTCAAGGCCTGAGGTGCCACAGAACTCAGACAGAATCCTCTTTGTGAGAACTCTTGATGTTTCACCAATGTCAGAGGATTCCAGTAATGTGATAGGGGTGATCATTGACAGCAATCTAACAATCAGTAAAAGTACCAAAGAGGTGTAGTCATTGCTAGTGGAGTCAAATGATGCATGTGTCTCAGAGTCCATGGCTGATGGAGTTGATGGATGCACAGAGACACTAGACATCTCCAGATCTTTGTTGTCCATCTTGGATTCCACATCTCCTAAAACTTGAATATCCACAGTTCCACCGTTGTGTGTGCTGCTGCCAGACAGAGAGGGTCTAGGCAATGATTTGGAACTAGACTGACGGCTAGTGGTCATGAGAGCCGGTCTGTCAGAGTCAAGTGTTCCAGCATCAGTTGGGGACAACCCATTGATTATGTTCATCAACTCTGATAATTCTTCTGATGAATTGGAGGCCACAGAACAGGTATCCATGACCTGATTGACCATTATATTGGTGAAAAGGCTCTTTGTGTCAAAGTAAACCTGTGAGGAACTAATGGAGATGGCAGAAGAGCTCGGCATAAGCCAACTTGTTTCCTGCAGAGAACCATCAGAGATGGTAGTTTGGCAGAAATCGGATCCTTGTGATGGTGGAGGAAGCCAGAAGACAATCTGCTGTAGCAGACGTTTTATTGACTCCGTAGCAAAGGAGTATACAAGGTCAGATGGAAACTCCCTGGATTCTTCAGAAGCATTCAATCCTGTCTTCAGCTTCAAAAGAATAGAGTCAGACACGCTCTTGCCAGCTGGCACAAAAAGAGCCTGGGGGGTGTTGTGACTTTTTATGAGCTCATAAACTTTGTCAGTGAGCTCATGTGAGAAGTTCTGAAGACCATCCCTGGGGCTGAGTCTCGCAAGTCTTCTTGTAAAAGAAGTGACATCATCTGCAGTGGCTATGTGTTCCGTATCTTCTCTTGGAATGACCTCCATAACAGTGTCAACTATGGCAGAGATGGTTTGCCTTGTGTAATTTGTTGACCCTTGTGAATGAGTTGAGGAGTCACTCATATCAATGACCGAACTCCTAATGATAGGACAATAGATTTCAACAGGCCACTCATTGGGGACTGGAGTGCCTGGAAGAGAATTTGTCAAATCACTCTGGGACCCTCTGGTCATGGCAGAGGTGATGGACAGGGAGGACTTTGAGGAGGATGGCCGGTGTATCTCGTGTCCATCACTTCTCACCATGTCAACATCCTCCAACATGGAGCCCACGATGGAACGAGTCAAGAGGGCTTTCTCTGAGGTGCTCATCCTCTCTGACATAGACACTCTCCTCTGGATTGTCATCAGAGTCTGACTAATTAAGGCTTTGGAATATTTTACCATGCTGGTCTGGCTGCCTTCATGTTCACTGTAAGTCATTTGTGTAGAAGTAGCTGTTCTGCATATGGATTCGGCATGTTTGGGGGCCTCAACCACATTGTCTAGGAGGACCGGTTGTTGCTGGGCAAAAAAATCCTTGACCTTGATGAACACATTGTTGAACAGGTTAACAGTGCCTGGCCAAATGATCTTTCCTTTCACATTGGCCCCGTTGTGAACACTGACAGGAAGGGTTGAAGCTGACAGGGATCTCTCTAACTGGCCAGACACTGAAGCATCAGACATTTTAGTAATCTGGGTGAAGCTATTAAGGTCTTTAGTGATGCTTATGACGATGTTGGATGCTGCAGAATTGGTGTGCAGAGAAGAGGTGAACAAAGGAGTTCCACTCTTCTGAATGATTTTGACATCTCTATCATCACCATCGTTACTGGACTCGGCACAAATGTCTGCACTTCTATCATCAAGGCTGGTATTTACAATGCCAATTAACCCTGATTGAAGGATCCCACCAGCCATATGTGAGGCTTTAGTTTGAAACTCCTCAGTACATAGTTTGTCAAAGGCTGTGGATTTAAGACTTCTAGAGGATGCCTCCTCCTCATCATTGTTGATCTCACCATGCAAATTGTCCTGTGTATTGACAGCATAGTCATCAACAGATAAATATGATTTGGAGGCGGCAAGGACGTCAATCTGAGAAACAACGGCATCCAAAAGCTTGGACAGGTCTTCTGTATCTCCTTTTAGGCTAGAGAGGTATTCCTCCATGGATTCCTCAGAGTGATACACAGTGAGGATCTGACTAATGACTTCCTTGGTACAGGTTTGAAGGTCCGCTTGGATTTCAAGAGAATCCCTATTACAAGTCACCTGAAAATCTAAACTTTCACTAGGAGCCTGTTTGAGAGTCTCATCATGTATTGGTGTAACACCATCGATGACCTTTACAGAGTCTTGGCAGGGAGTGAGAAACCGCCTCAGCATTTCTCGAAATCTGTGATATATAATACGAGCAGCAGAAAGGGTGCTCACTTTTGAAATTCTGACATTTTCAGAGTGATGTGCCTGCATGGACTGAACAATAGTCTCCACATCTGTTACAAAAGTGTCCAGCAATTTAGATGCTTCAGAGTCTCCCAGTAAGCTGTTTGTAAAGGGGTTGACAGATCTCAGGGCTTCGCTCACTGCCTTTCTAGCCTTTGTCTGGAAAGACACACTGGAGAGTTTCTTCATATTTATAACTGGAAGACTCTGGGTAGATTCACTGTTGGTGGTCCTGTCCTGCAGACCAAGTGGAAAAGTGAGATGGGAGAGACATTGTTCACTGTCTAACAACTCAGATGGTGAGGGGGAACACGAACTGGTGAAATCATTCAAGTCAGACATGATGCCATCCACAAATAGAATGGCCTCCAGAGACTCTTCAGAATCACACTCTCCAACAGAAGATGAGAACTTCTCCATCACCTCAGTCTTATACAAGACAAGAACCTGGCTGGCAATCGCTTTTGTGGTGTCAAGGAGGACTTGGTCTTGCAAATACTTTTTGAGAGCCAAGAGAGGTTTTGGGGTCTCACTTTGTCCTTTTTGTTCATTCATAGATGAGGGGGTTATTAAAAGTGGTTTACAAGAAATGGAGTCCGATGTGTCAGCCTCACCATTACTGGAATGACCGATGTCTAGGCACAAAGTTGGAACCATTGTGAAATAATCTTTTGTGCTCTCCACAAATGTACTTGCGAGATACCCTTTTTCTGGACAGGTAAGAATCCTCTTCAGCGTATTTTTCATGTCATAGTAACAACCAACAGTGTAAGACCAGATCTTACTCTGATGGTTTTCAAGAAGGATCTGCTCACTCTGTGCAGGAGAGCAGGATGCCCTGATAGACTGGGTAAGATTGTCCATGTCTGAAACAAAGGTACTTACCAACTCAGAGGCCTCAGGGTCAATCATAAGGTCTCTGATCTCACCTATCCTAGGAGTTGGACAAGATGATGTAGTGCCAGAACAACATGATGTACAACCCCTGAATCTTTTAACGATCTCCCGGATCGATTCAGTGGCCTTGGTCTGAAACTCCTCAGTGAGTAGTCTGTCCATACTTTGTGTTGACAGACGAAGACTAGATGTGGCACCTTTGATATTGAGGTTGCTCTCTCCTTGTTTTAGCATCTCCTCAGGACTTTTACAAGCTTCAAGCATCTTCATATGGTCAGCAACAACACAAAGCAGTTCCCTCTTATCGGGGTCATTTTCCTCCTTATTGCTGAAGTTCAAAACAGTGCCACTGAAGGCTGTCATGACCTGTCCTGTTAAATGTGTCATATCCACCTCAACACCATCCTCTCTGAGAACAACAATCTGCTCAACACTCTTCCCATTAATATACATCTGAAGTATGTTGGAAACGCCAGACACCATCTCCTCAACAACCTTGGTTCTGGAGACACCACCACTGGCAAAAATAACAGGGGACATTCGGCCAGAGATGGGAGTTTGGATAGCCACAGAGATTATGGAATTGACCTTCTTTGACACTTCTCCAACAATAACCCGGGATAGACTTTGAGTGTCTACCTGGTCCTCTCTTTGGATACAGAGGACATTGTTCAGCGACTCTTTGAAGGAATCCTGGACACCAGTGAGGAGACTGTCCTCAGTAATCCCAAAAAAGTCCCTGAGTGGCTCAGATGATATAGACTCACCATCTCCCTGAGTATTTGGCAACACTGTCTGAGACCTTTGAGAATACAAAGCAAACAATACAGCATTCCATATTCAATAGTAGACACGGTAGTGACATTAATACATCATTCAGTAATCAGTTAAACTGGTCATTAAGAGTAAACTGTTATACAGATAACAAAACATATTTTCACAAAATGGGTTATGAATAGTTAGGTGAAACCGGTTTCTTTAGGAATGACTGAACATACCCATTACGTGAGGAGCTTGATTTGGCCGTGCAAGACCTTGAGGATTTGCTGCTGCCTCTCTTGCGAACCTTCAGGTTTGTGCTAGAGGATCTCTCTGATTCTGTCAGAGACTTGCCAGATACTGGAGACACGTGGCTGTATATCCGTACAAAACGGAAAATTGCAGGGATGATGACCTCCAGGATGGCCTCAGATACAAACCGCACAATCTCCAGGCACATCTCTGCAAGCAATGCCCTCATCACCTGTAGGACCGAAACAGTGTAGGTAGATTACTCATAGTCGGGCTCTGAAACCAAGCTCCTCGAAGAGATACCAACAATCTCACATATGTTCATGAGAATCATGAAAGTGGCATACATTGGAAAGCATGAAAAGCAGTAGGCTACTAAAAAGCTCTTTGAATGTAACTGTTTGTGATAATGTGGATGATACTGTAGATAGATAAAAGGTTTGTATCTAATATTCTTGAAACATCTATTAATATATCTATGAATCATTTTCAGGGTTAAGGGACTTACAGGGTCCATCCTGCCAATGCTTAACTGCCTCCATTGCCTATAGGAGATAATTAGATGTTTTTAGCACCAAAAAGCACACCAACACACATACAATTTATAAAATCCTCCAGATGACATTGCATTCAAATACTACAATAGAAGTTTAGACATACTCCTCAGTAAGTTTTTCCAGAAACCGGATGATAATCGGGTTGAAAGCATCCGGATCGATTGGCGGGAGGTCAAGAGCCCTGGTCTGACAGGCCCTGGAGACACACTCACTTAGGATCTTCTCATTAGATTGTCCCTGGTGAGATGTCCCCTGAACTGCCATCCCAGAGAATTCCACAGATGTAGAGGGATCTGTGTGCAAAGCAGCATTCACCAAGGTAAAGAAGTCAGAAAACATGTAACCTTCTGAGGCAAATATGTATTAGCCAACTTTGTGAAGTTAAGTAGCCAAGAAAGTATAACATGTGCACTCTGCTATTAGTCTTCTGCTCAATAGATGTCCATACTAAATTAGATTTACATGCAAAAGGATTACATTCAGTGAAATTAGTGTTTCATTTATGACCTGCATCAGTGATCTGCTCCACTTTGTTTCTATTGGTCCTCTTGGCCTAAAAATACAATACAGTCAATGATATACACGTAGATACTGTATGAAGCCATCCCAATACAGCCCTTTGAGTAGAGCAAGGGTAAGACTGATTGCAGGGCTGTCCCCGACAAAAACAAATATTTGTCGACCGAGAGTCATCCTGTTCTAATGTTAAAATGTATTTTTCCATATCAGACACAGCCTATGTGTTTGAATACAATCACCTACATAGGCACTGAGCTTGGCTGATGCTTTAAGCACACTGTTTAATTAAATAATTAAGACACACAAATGACTCAAGAAAGAGCCCGATGGTGACACTGTATTAAAATAAATGACAGCGAGTGCCTGTGTGACAGGTGCACGTTGTCTCGCTCTCCTCCTTACTGCAGCGAAAAGGCACCACATAACAGCAAGTGTTTATTGTGCTGTCCATGCTGAAGACGCAATATCATTTCAGCCATTTAGTTTCTTCCTTACAGTTCTGGAAACTTCTTCTTTACAGTTCTGGAAACTTCTTCTTTACAGTTCTGGAAACTTTAGAGTGTTTTCTATCCTAATCTGACAATTATATGCATATTCTAGTTTCTGGGGCTGAGAAATAGGCTGTTTCAAATGGGTATGTTTTTTATCCAAAAACGAAAATACTGCCCCCTACGCGCAAAAGGTTAAGCAAATGTTAAGCAATACCAGTCTGTTCTAATGACTAAAAATTATAAAGCCATTATTACAGCATAGCAAATATTAAAAACAACCGAATCTGTGAAATTGCTTAATTCAACATTTTGCTGGTGCATGAGGCTTGGTGCTCACAGAATCAGTAGGCTATTAAACAAATACTCAAACAGGCAATAGAAGCTATATCTGTCTTACTCCTGTATATATGTATACAGTACCAGTCAAAAGTTTGGACACACCTACTCATTCAAGGCTTTTCTTTATTTGTACTATTTTCTACATTGTAGAATAGTAGTGAAGACATCAAAACTATGAAATAACACATGGAATCATTTAGGTACCAAAAAGTGTTAAACAAATCTAAATATATTTTATATTTGAGATTCTTCAAAGTAGCCATCCTTTGCCTTGATGGCAGCTTTGTACACTCTTGGCATTCTCTCAACCAGCTTCACCTGGAATGCTTTTCCAACAGTCTTGAAGGAGTTCCCACATATGCTGAGAACTTATTGGCTGCTTTTCCTTCACTCTGTGGTCCAATTCATCCCAAAACATCTCAATTGGGTTGAGGTTGGGTGATTGGGGATGTCAGGTCATCTGATGCAGCCCTCCATCACTCTCCTTCTTGGTCAAATAGCCCTTACACAGCCTGGAGACGCAAACCAGATGGGATGGCGTATCACTGCAGAATACTATGGTAGCCATGCTGGTTAAGTGTGCCTTGAATTCTAAATAAATCACAGACAGTGTCACCAACAAAGCGCCCCCACATTATCACACCTCCTCCTTGCTTCATGGTGGGAACCACACATGCGGAGATCATCTGTACGCCTACTCTCACAAAGACATTGTTGGAATTTGGACTTATCAGACCAAAGGACAGATTTCCACCAGTCTAATGTACATTGCTTGTGTTTCTTGGCCCAAGCAAGTCTCTTCTTCTTATTGGTGTCCTTTAGTAGTGCTTTCTTCGCAGCAATTTGACCACGAAGGCCTGATTCACGCAGTCTCCTCTGAACAGTTGATGTTGAGATGTGTTGGTGACTTGAACTCTGTGAAGCATTTATTTGGGCTGCAGTGTGAGGTGCAGTTAACTCTAAAGAACGTATCCTCTGCAGCCGAGTTAACTCTGTCTTCCTTTCCTGTGGCGGTCCTCATGAGAGCCAGTTTCATCATAGTGCTTGATGGTTTTTGCGACTTGATGGTTTTTGCACTTGATGAAAAGTTCAAAGTTCTTTAAATTTTCCGGATTGACTTAACTTCATGTCTTAAAGTAATGACGGACTGCTGTTTCTCTTTGCTTATTTGAGCTGTTCTTGCCATAATATGAACTTGGTCTTTTACCAAATAGGGCTATCTTATGTATACCAACCCTACCTTGTCACAACACAACTGATTGGCTCAAATGCATTAAGAAGGAAATAAATTCCTTTACTTAATTTTTAACAAGGCACACATGTTAATTTATGAAATGCATTCCAGGTGACTACCTCATGAAGCTGGTTGAGAGAATGCCAAGCGTGTGCAAAGCTGTCATCAAGGCAAAGGGCTACTTTGAATAATCTCAAATGTAAAATATATTTTGATTTGTTTAACACTTTTTTGATACCTACATGATTCCATATGTGTTATTTCATAGTTTTGATGTCTTCACTATTATTCTACAATGTAGAAAATAGTAAAAATAAAGAAAAACCCTTTCGACTGGTAATATATAAAGGGAACACTAAAAAAAACACATCCTAGATCTGAATGAATGAAATATTCTTATTAAATACTTTTTTCTTTACATAGTTGAATGTGCTGACAACAAAATCACACAAAAATGATCAATGGAAATCAAATTTATCAACCCATGGAGGTCTGGATTTGGAGTCACACTCAAAATTAAAGTGGAAAACCACACTACAGGCTGATCCAACTTTGATGTAATGTCCTTAAAACAAGTCCAAATGAGGCTCAGTAGTGTGTGTGGCCTCCACGTACCTGTATGACCTCCCTACAACGCCTGGGCATGCTCCTGATGAGGTGGTGGATGGTCTCCTGAGGGATCTTCTCCCAGACCTTGACTAAAGCATCCGCCAACTCCTGGACAGTCTGTGGTGGATGGAGCGAGACATGATGTCCCAGATGTGCTCAATTGGATTCAGGTCTGGGGAACGGGCGGGCCAGTCCATAGCAGCAATGCCTTCCTCTTGCAGGAACTGCTGACACACTCCAGCCACATGAGGTCTAGCATTGTCTTGCATTAGGAGGAACCCAGGGCCAACCGCACCAGCATATGGTCTCACAAGGGGTCTGAGGATCTCATCTCGGTACCTAATGGCAGTCAGGCTACCTCTGGCGAGAACATGGAGGGCTGTGCGGCCCCCCAAAGAAATGCCACCCCACACCATAACTGACCCTCCGCCAAACCGGTCATGCTGGAGGATGTTGCAGGCAGCAGAACGTTCTCCACGGCGTCTCCAGACTGTCACGTCTGTCACATGTGCTCAGTGTGAACCTGCTTTCATCTGTGAAGAGCACGGGCGCCAGTGGCGAATTTGCCAATCTTGGTGTTCTCTGGCAAATGAAAAACGTCCTGCACTGTGTTGGGCTGTAAGCACAACCCCCACCTGTGGACGCCGGGCCCTCATACCACCCTCATGGAGTCTGTTTCTGACCGTTTGAGCAGACACATGCACATTTGTGGCCTGCTGGTGGTCATTTTGCAGTGCTCTGGCAGTGCTCCTCCTGCTACTCCTTGCACAAAGGCGGAGGTAGCGGTCCTGCTGCTGGGTTGTTGCCCTCCTACGGCCTCCTCCACGTCTCCTGATGTACTGGCCTGTCTCCTGGTAGCGCCTCCATGCTCTGGACACTACGCTGACAGACACAGCAAACCTTCTTGCCACAGCTCGCATTGATGTTCCATCCTGGATGAGCTGCACTACCTGAGCCACTTGTGTGGGTTGTACACTCCGTCTCATGCTACCACTAGAGTGAAAGCACCGCCAGCATTCAAAAGTGACCAAAACATCAGCCAGGAAGCATAGGAACTGAGAAGTGGTCTGTGGTCCCCACCTGCAGAACCACTCCTTTATTGGGGGTGTCTAGCTAATTGCCTATAATTTCCACCTGTTGTCTATTCCATTTGCACAACAGCATGTGAAATTTATTGTCAATCAGTGTTGCTTCCTAAGTGGACAGTTTGATTTCACAGAAGTGTGATTGACTTGGAGTTACATTGTGTTGTTTAAGTGTTCCCTTTATTTGAGCAGTGTATATGGATGATTTACAAAGCCAGGCACATTTAACAATTAGGCTTTTGATTATAGACCTAATTTAGTTGGGTTTTCCTCTCTCCTCAATTTTCTTAGACAATTAGGCTAAGGCCAGGGCTGTTTCCACGTCTCTGCTACTGCTGCTGCCTCTGCAGCATTGTTCTCAATCCCAATATGCTGGTTAACTTTGTTATTATGCACATAGCAACATAGGAAAGGGCGGCAATTATACGGAGCACTGAAGATTATGTTTCAGAACCATGGACAGCGACCGTATCCAATGCAGGAGAAAGCGCATTTGTTATAAAATAATATGATTTATTAGTGTTGCACCATTATTTTTAAATGATATAACCATATAAAATGTCAGTATCACGTCTTAGCGTGATGGACTGTGCCATCCCTGTGGCCTCGGCAATGGATTAGTCAACTGAGACAGGCGCGAATCAGACAGGTGTCCATGTGCACCATGAAGAAAACAAACTTTTGCGGCTGCTCGACTTAAGAAATCCCAGTCAACCAACAGCCTATCGACCAAACTGTCGACCAAATGGGGTCAGCCCTAGATTTACTATTAGGAGATAAAAGGGTATTGCATGGGCAATTTACCTTCCTCGGAACAACATGCTGTAGGGGCAGGTTATAGATTTGAAAGATATCACAAATATCCACATCTCTGCTCAATCTATTCCCTTACCTTGACTTTATTTATTTTCACGGCATCCTGCTGCATCTGAGGCAGGGGATCCTTCTTCACCTTTTCCTCATCTTCATCATTCTGATTATCAACAAAATCTCTCTCAGCCGCATCACTATCAGTGCTCTGTTCAACTGTGGACCTGTTGGCACCTGTCCTCCTCTTGGTCTAAAAAGACAATACAGTCAATGACATACTGTATGTTGCCGTTGCTATACAGGCCTTTGAGAAGAGCTACAGTAAACAATTGGTGATTGAATATTAAGAGATGGAAGTCTGTTGTAAGGACAATTTACCCTCCAACCTCACAACAACATGTTATATGGCATATTGGACAGGTTTAAAGTGTGGACATGTAAGATCCCAGATTTCCCTTTCTCTCTTCAGTCTATTCTCTCACCTTAACTTTTCTCCTTGTCACAGCCTTCAGCTCGATCTGAGGCAGGGGATCTTTCACTTCACTATCTTCTGGATAGTTTAAACTCTGGATATCATTCTTCATTTTCTGGACTTGACCTTCCAAACTTTGATGATCATGTGGATCATCTTCATTTAAACTCTGATTGGAAGAAATGAGACCATTCTTTAAATGCTCATGGATATGGACAATATACCACAGCTAAGAGCTGTTCTTACAAGTGACACAACGCACAGTTATTATAAACTGGTTACCAACTTAATTAGAAGAGGACAAATAAATGTTTTACGCTCTGATATACCATAGCTTTCAGCCAATCAGCATTCAATTAATTTAAAAAAAATAACAGAACAGGTTTTCGCTATAAATACACATAGATTATATTGCTTGATATCAAGATTCGTAATTAATGCGTTATGGAGTCACCTATTATTATTATAATTTAGGTAGAATTATGATAAATAGCCTACTACTGTTATCTTTGCAATGATCATATTTGATGTATAACAAGTCCCATAGGTTATTATAATGCATTCATTTGTTTTACAATATTACAAATTATAATATTAGCGGCACATTAACGTTAGCCCACACTGCCACCCAGCTGCCACTACTTGCGGCACCCCTACCGCCATGTCCTGTAAACCCTGCAGCATAAAAAAAGACGATGGAGCGGTTCCTGCACCACTGCATGGGGCTTCTCTGTTAGCAATTCATAGGCTTACCTTATTATCCTCCATGGTTAAAGTCTATGGCTGGAGCCTATATTCCCACCATGTAAAACTTTACCAAGTGATTACCAAAGAGATAAACTATCGCATTTTATACGGTAACTCAGCCAACGTCATAATGTGAATGCACTTTGACGTAATAAAACAACTTCAGGGATGATCTGTCAATCAATGCCATCAGCGACGCAATACTGGATCCCCATACCACTAAAAAGACCACTCGAAACAATAAATACTGGTGTATTAGCCACGTTTCCGTTGTTTTGTACAATAATGTGATGAGACAACAAATAAATAAGTAAACAACAGCCGTCACCAATGATGAGCAATACATAACATTGTAAATAAGAATGCGTTCTTAACTGACTTGCCTCGTTAAATAAGGTTAAATCATTTAAAAAAAAATAATAATAATAATAATAAAATGCAGTAATTTGAGAAGAACGCTTGAGGGCGACTACGAACCAGTTTTGAATAAACGAGGACAGAAACATGCCATGTGTTGTTGGGTCAGAGGCGAAGGGTCATAGTTGAAATGAGAAAAAATGGTGGCGCACGCAGAAATACACGTGGTTCACCGTGGTGGCAACAAAATAAACTTCAGAGAGACAGTTATTACAAATGATTCCAACTACATTGTAGCTGACATGAGCTAAACCTGAATTAACTGTATGACACAAGTATGTCATGGATGCAAACTGTAGCCCTGGCTAGCACGTTAGCTAACGTGTTACTGTGTAGCTACAACACAAGTATTCTAATCTTGAGAGAAACGTAACGTTGACTTGTTGTCTGTGGTCCTGCAAGAATTATGGGTCCGATTCCCGGGAGCACCCATACGTAAAATGTATACGTGCATGGCCATTGCTTTGTCCCGCAACGAACTATTGTTGATACAGACGACTTCCGTACGTGTCCCTTTTACTCAAGTTAAAGTCACCCAGTAAAATACTAGAGTAATAGTCTAAAAGTATTTGGTTTTAAATATACTTAAGTATCAAAAATGTAATTGGATAAAATATACTTATAAACCTATAAATATTTTCAAATTCCTTATATTAATAAGCAAACCAGATGGCACCATATTCTTGTTTTTTTCATTTATGGATAGCTAGGGGCTCCAACACTGACATAATTTACAAATTAAGCAGATATAGATTAGAATGTTAGATTAGAACATTGTGCAAGGTTATTGTCCATTGTGCCAATGAAGCTGTTCTTATGCTACACCCTCGGGAGTGTGGTGTCAGGAAAATAACCTCACGCTCAACGTCAACAAAACAAAGGAGATGATCGTGGACTTCAGGAAACAGCAGAGGGAGAAACCCCCCTATCCACATCAATAGGACAGTAGTGGAGAAGTTGAAAGTTAAGTTCCTCGGCGTACACATCACGGACAAATTGAAATGGTCCACCCACACAGACCGCATGGTGAAGGAGGCACAACAGCGCCTCTTCAACCTCAGGAGGCTGAAGAAATTTGGCTTCAACCTCAGGAGGCTGAAGAAATTTGGCACAATCGAGAGCATCCTGTATCACCGCCTGGTACAGCAACTGCACAACGCATCACCGGGGTAAAACTACCTGCCCTCCAGGACACTTACACCACCCGATGTCACAGGAAGGCAAAAAAAGACCAAGGACAACAACCACCCGAGCCACTGCCTGTTCACCCTGCTATTATCCAGAAGGCGAGGTCAGTACAGGTGCATCAAAGCTGGGACCGAGAGACTGAAAAATAGCTTCTATCTCAAGGTCATCAGACTGTTAACCAGCCATCACTAACATTGAGTGGCTGCTGCCAACATACTGACTCAATCTCTAGCCACTTTAATAATAAAACATTGGATGTAATAAATGCATCACTAGTCACTTTAAACAATGCCACTTTATATAATGTTTACATACCCTATATTACTCATCTCATATGTATATACTGTACTCTATACCATCTACTGCATCTTGCCTATGCCGTTTGGCCATCGCTCATCCATATATTTATATGTACATATTCTTATTTATTCCTTTACACTTGTGTGTGCATAATGTAGTTGTTGTGAAATGTTTTGATTACTTGTTAGATATTACTGCACGGTCGGAACTAGAAGCACAAGCATTTCGCTACACTCGCATTAACATCTGCTTACCATGTGTATTTGATTGAATGTTTTCCCCATAAAACCTACCACTGCTTTGATTTCTAATTTGATCAGTATTGGTTTATGCTGTGTTAAAATTTGTGTTTAAGCAATAAACAAATGTAAAAAAATCCCTATAGGCTGTCTCATCGTCGTTGGTGATCAGGCCCTACCACAATCGTGTCATTGGCTAACTTAATGGTGTTGGAGTCGCAGGTGAACATGGAGTACAGGAAGGGACTAAGCAGGCACCCCTGAGGGGTCCCCGTATTGAGGATCAGCATGGCAGATATGATGTTGCCTACCCTCACCACCTGGGGCGGCCTGTCAGGAAGTCCAGGATCCAGTTACAAATTGTTGCCTACCCTCACCACCTGGGGGCGGCTCATTAGGAAATTACAGGATCCAGATGCAACTGGTTTCAAGTGGCCAAGAGAACTCATGTGATCTCCTACTGCTAACTAGTGGATGAACTAGGAATCAGACAGGGGAATATTTATATCAATGGATAGGTAGAGACTTCAGCTTTCTTCTCATGTGTATGTCCTGTAAAACGAAAAACGTTGCACAAACCCCGTGCTTTTAAAATGGCTATGTTCCTTTGGAAATGTGCACATGTTTAGAGCGAGTAATTGTTTACATATTTTATGTCAAACCTAGACTTTCAAACCCCTTATTCCCCAACAATTGGGACCTCCACCGTATCTCGGGCTCTGTAATAGTCACATTGTTTCTGACGATTATCAGAATCCCACAGTTCTTAGCTTTCTAACAGTACTTAACTGTCGTTCTGCCCCTGAGCAAGGGAGGTAACCCACTGTTCCCTGGGCGCGGATGACGTGAATGTCGATTAAGGCAGACCCCGCACATCTCTGATTCAGAGGGGTTGGGTCAAATGCGTAAGACACATTTTAGTTGAATGCATTCAGTTGCACAACTGACTAGGTATTCACCTTTCCTTTTCCGTAAGCATGTTTCTGTAAGGACCGAAATGTACTTTATGAGGGCAAAATACAATATTATGCATCGTTTATAAAATGCCACCAGAGGGCGTCAGAGTTGAACAGGTTAAGAACAGCTATGTCTACAGACAAACAGGTATTCGTTGGTAATAGTACTAAGGAATGAGCAGCAGTAAAAGGGTGACCCAGACTCACCCTGGTTCTTGAGGGTTGAAGACAGTGAAAAATGATCATTAAGTAAATGGGACTTTTCAATTCTTGAATAAAAATCTTTAATTAACATGAATTTAAATACAATTGACTTGAGGATCAGAGCAGGCAGGCTGACTGGCTAGCCCTGTGCCTCTGTGCGGTTCATCTCAACCAAGAGGTTGTGTGGGTTGTCTTTCTCTCTGTGGGTGTGAATCACTATGAGCTCTCCCTCTGCCTGCCATTTGGCTGATCAGAAGCCTTCTGCTCTTTCTTACTCACATGAACAGGAGGAATGGCCTCTGGGGTAACCTCCCCCTCTATCTAATGCCTCTTCCACCTCCTCTTTCTGACTGTGTTCGACTGAGGTCACTCGTTCTCTCCCTGGGTGTTGGATAGTTCCTCCTCCTCTGTGTCTTTGTGATGGTAGAGGGAGTTATCCTGTTCCGGCTCCCTCTAAGGGTGTGCACCGTAATCTCTTTCGGTGTGTTGAGGGGTTCAGTGGTTTTGGAGGGAGTCTGAAGTTCGATCTCTAGACATGAGTGTGGGGTCTGTCAAATCAAATGTATTTTTATCAGCTGATATCTCAAAGTGCTGTACAGAAACCCAGCCTAAAACCCCAAACAGCAAGCAATGCAGGTGTAGAAGCACGGTGGCTAGGAAAAACTCCCTAGAAAGGCCAAAACCTAGGAAGAAACCAGGCTATGAGGGGTGGCCAGTCCTCTTCTGGCTGTGCCGGGTGGAAATTATAACAGAACATGGCCAAGATTTTCAAATGTTCATAAATGACCAGATTGGTCAAATAATAATAGTCACAGTGCTTGTCGAGGGTGCAGCAAGTCAGCACCTCAGGAGTAAATGTCAGTTGGCTTTTCATAGCCGATTATTAAGAGTATCTCTACCATCCTGCTGTCTCTAGAGAGTTGAAAACAGCAGGTCTGGGACAGGTAGGACGTCCGGTGAACAGGTCAGGGTTCCATAGCCACAGGCAAAACAGATGAAACTGGAGAAGCAGCACGGCCAGGTGGACTGGGGACAGCAAGGAGTCATCATACCAGGTAGTACTGAGGGATGGTCCTAGGGCTCAGGTCCTCCGAGAGAGAGAACGAAAGAGAGAAAGAATTAGAGAGAGCATACTTAAATTCACACAGGACACCGGATAAGACAGAAGTACTCCAGATATAACAAACTGACCCTTGCCCCCCCGACACATAAACTACTGCAGCATAAATACTGGAGGCTGAGACAGGAGGGGTCAGGAGACACTGTGGCCCCATCCGATGATACCCCCGGACAGGGCCAAACAGGAAGGATATAACCCCACCCACTTTGCCAAAGCACAGACCCACACCACTAGAGGGATATCTTCAACCACCAACTTACTGAGACAAGGCCGAGTATAACCCACAAAGATCTCCGCCACGGCACAACCCAAGGGGGGGCGCCAACCCAGACAGGAAGATCTCATCAGTGACTCAACCCACTCAAGTGACGCACCCCTCCTAGGGACGGCATGAAAGAGCCCCAGTAAGCCAGTGACTCAGCCCCTGTAATAGGGTTAGAGGCAGAGAATCCCAGTGGAAAGAGGGGAACCGGCCAGGCAGAGACACCAAGGGCGGTACGGTTCGTTGCTCCAGAGCCTTTCCGTTCACCTTCACACTCCTGGGCCAGACTACACTTAATCATATGACCCACTGAAGAGATGAGTCTTCAGTAAAGACTAAAAGGTTAAGACCGAGTCTGCGTCTCTCACATGGGTAGGCAGACCATTCCATAAAAATTGAGCTCTAAAGGAGAAAGCCCTGCCTCCAGCTGTTTGCTTAGAAATTCTAGGGACAATTAGGAGGCCTGTGTCTTTTGACCGTAGCATACGGGTAGGTATGTACGGCAGAACCAAATCAGAGAGATGGGTAGGAGCAAGCCCATGTAATGCTTTGTAGGTTAGCAGTAAAACCTTGAAATCAGCCCATAGTGGTGTCCCCATCCCTCCTCAGGAGGAGCCACTGAGACATGTGATGAGGCCAAGGAAGATCACTCTGCAAGGACGGGATAGGACACATCACAACACTGCTGCTCATTCATATTCAAAACACACCTCAGAGTATGGACACAAACATGGACGCCCCCCCATACACACACACAATGAACTTACCTGTACATATCAGAATCATACATTCGACAGCCACCTCTTCCCCCACATGTATTGATCCTCCACCTAAAACATGTTGAGTCAATTCCAGATGCTGGAATGGTGCTGGAATACAGGTGCAGTAGGGCCTAGTATGTAATGATGTGATACCATGTGTACCCCATATCCTGTGTTTGTGTTGATGTTTTTTTATTTTATTTAAACAGGGAGTCACACTGAGATTAAACATCCATTTTACCACAGTGCCCTGTAAAAGCTGAAGTCATATTGAACAACTACCAGAGAGAACCTTCTCTACATAGGAATTGCATACTATATTTTTTTCCATACATCAAAATAATACTTTGTCAATCAGCAATTACTTACTTAGATAAGGCCTCAACAAGGCCCCAGTTAATGGTTGAAAATAGCTAATTTCAGTGCCAATGAGTTACACTGAGTGTATAAAACATTAAGAACACCTGCTCTTTCCATGACATATGCTGACCAGATGAAGCCAGGTTAACGCTATAATCCCTTATGGATGTTACTAGTTAAATCCACTTAAATCAGTATAGATAAAGAGGGGAAAGGTTTAAAAAATATATTGTACAGCTTGAGACAATTGAGACATGGATTGTGTATGTGTGCCATTCAGAGGGTGAATGGGCAAGACAAAATATTTAAGTGCCTTTAAACGGGTTATGGTAGTAGGTGCCAGGGGTACCAGTTTGTGTCAAGAACTGCAACGCTGCTGTTTTTTTTTACACTCAACAGTTTCCTGTGTGTATCAAGAATGGTCCACCACTCAAAAGACATAAAGCCAACTTGACACAACTGTGGGAAGCATTGGAGTCAACATGGGCCAGCATCCCTGTGAATGTTTTGTACACTCAGTACATTAACAGTATTGGTACGTGTTCTTGCCGTAACCTGTAAAGCTGGAGCAGCCTGCGAGGCAGGGGGGGGACATCTAACCGACGTTCTATGGAACGTTTTCTGTGCGAAAACAACAACAACTTTGCTGCTGACAACAAACTTGTAGGTGATGCCGTTGTCTGAACACTCAGGGTCCCACTCCCCAGCCAAGAGCAGTCTCTGTTACACTCTGACAACAGGCTGCCATCGTACACCAGGGGACCTGGGGGACAGAGAAAATGGCTGGTAATAATGATGTTTAAATAATTGTTGCTGAACTATCATTGACACAGGCACAGTGACAAAACAGCCAGGAATCCGGGCTCAGTAACAACCATACTGAATATTCCCACAAGAGGGAGCCCCGGCACAAGCCCATGTGTGTTTTGGTCTAGCTCTCCCTCATATTCCACTGATCAAAACTTTTGTTTTTATCAACCCACCAACCGACCAACCAATCAGATGTCATATTTACCCGTTGTAGGACACGGTCAGACCAGCCACCTGAACGTTGTCACACTTAGTGCCAGACTGCAGAGGGAGGAGGAGGTAGGCCATGAAGGAGGTGACGAAAGACAGCTGGGCTCCAGACACAACGCCAAGCTTATACCTCTTCATCAGTAGACCTCCCAGGAATATCCCCACTGCACCCACAGGCAGGTTCAACTCACCTGGAAAAGTTATACTCACACGTCTTTAAAGCTACCAGTGTGCTGGAGTTTTATTTCCATTCATGTTCAACAAACCTACAACAAAAAAAGTGTATTTAATGCCATTCAACATCAGTACTGACAGGAAGGAACATTTCAGTTGGAGCATGTCCAGGTTTCTATGGATTCGTTGAGACAGGCAGCCCAATTCATTTTTTTTAGTAATTGGTCTTTTGACCAATCAGATATGCAAGGAATCAATTTATCATTGAATGCTTTATAAAACTCGCTTATTAAACCATAATTTCCAGGGGACCTATTGTCCTTAAGGCTTTTAATACAGTATTTTATCTCAATTTCAGATAACTCATCACAAAAATCCCTGAAATCATTATCTATCGTCTTAGCAATGTTTGCAACACGTCATGCTCTTATCAACTGAGCTACGAAGGAGCACGTCAACGTCACTAGAATGATGACAAGCAATTTTAACGGATTCTAAAGGGAATCAGAATTCCAAACTAATTTCTATGGCAACACAGTTGTCAATTTTGTAAACAATCATTTTCGAACGTGTGTTGCCAAGAGACATCTAACCGACGTTCTATGGAACGTTTTCTGTGCGAAAACAACAACAACTTTGCTGCTGACAACAAACTTGTTTGATTTTTGAGACCTGAGAACAAGCGACTGGAAAATGCCTGGGTGCTTTTCAAGACTGGCAGAGAGAGTGCGTGGACGTCGGCGTCCTACTGCATCGACAGGTTGTTCAAATTCATTTGTGGCTTGTTTTTGTCTTTTTCTGTTTTGCAGGGTTCGTGATCGTCGACAGGTGGACAGCGACTTCGAAGAGGGTATGTGGAGTTTTACAACTCTTCTTTTACTACATTTAACAATGTCATTATAATTTGCGAAATGTTGTGTATTTCTATCATTCAGACTTGGCAAAAATGCTTGTGCTAGAGATGTTGTAGCTAGCTAGCTTGCTAGCTAACATTAACTTTAGTAACTGTTGCTAAGCGATCGACTTTTGCTACCTAGCTAGCTAGTATTAGCAATCTTGCTATGTTTTATGTCCTAACAATTGTTTATTTTATATTCCAATGTTCCTCATTTTAGAAACAACTGTCCTGGACGAGGTCCAGTTGGATGTGCCATTGGATGATGTGCCAGATGTTCCACAGCTGCCGGTCCTCCTTCATGTCCAGAATGCTGCTATCATCCTTGAGGATGTGCCAGATGTGCAGACTATCCTTGAGGTACAATTTTCTGAAAGTTTGGGGTTTTATGTTTGAAAAATATCCCAGATATTCAAGTTGTGTCTCTTTAACATGAAACAAATCTCTTGTCTGCTTTCTGCTTTAGGAGGCCACTGGCAATTGGCAGTTGATTCCGATTAGGTTCAGCCCCCAGTACTGTGGGCCTGTTGTGATCAGGGTAAGAGACCCCCCCCCCAGCACAGTCACATCACTGTTACAATGTTTACTGTTTCCAACATGAATGTATTGTAATGTGCAGAACAATGCCGGTCCGGTGGTTAAAGCTTGGAGAACTTTCCAGTTCATCAGCCCCATCACCTACATGCGTGGGGGATCCCAGGTATGTGTCTTTGTAACAACCTAATCATAATCTATATTGTCAGTCATTTGATCTTGATGGAAATGTGTCACAGCAATTGCCGAAGTGGTTTTGTTGATGTTGTCTTGTTGTTTATCTCAACAGCAGGTGGTGGTGAGGATGCACCACGTGAGTAGGGTGAGAGGCCTGGAGACTCAACTGGTGTAGGCCATCTCCAAGGAGACAGCCAGGCCTAGTCCAGAGGGCATCCCCTACTGTGCCACCAAAGTGCAGTCCATCACTTGGATCCAGGTAAGACGTAAATACTACTGAAATAGTATTAGATTAGGCTTTTCTTCACTTATTCCATTTGGCCGTAATATGTATTCTCTCTTTGTCAGCGTGTGGCTGGCAGGGTGACCCACTATGCGTCTCACCTCCGCCACGAGACGTCTGTGGACGTGACGCTTGGCTGCTACCAGGTAAATAAACGATTTCCTATGTATATAGACTAGACATTACTGGGAATTTTTGCATTCGATTTGGTGTGTTTTCTAATAACGTGTGTGTGTGTGTGGTAAACAGGTGTGTTGTGTGTTTTGAGCAGCAGACTGATATCTCAGTGGTGTACGCCACTCTCCACATGGGGCTGGACGGCCTTCTCTCCTCTTCAGCGTGGTCGGAGGCTGCCTCCTTCTCTACTCCCACCACTCAGCAGTTCACTGACCCAGAGCCTGAGGGCCACAACTGCTATGAGGTCAGACGTTACACACACATACTATTGACTAGGAGCATTAAGATCCTTCCATTGACCGATTGTTTGTTATGTCATTGCACTGGTCACTGATTTTGAATGCTTGTTTTGTTGTCGTAGGGCTGGGAGGACCTGCTGCCTGAGGAGAGGGAGGTTCCTCTGCTAAAGTGAGTTCCTCTAAATGTCTGTGTAGTCTGAGCTTGTCAAATGCTGAAGGATAGTGGTCATAATGCTGTTATCCCCCATTGACTCTAATGGTTGACATGCTTCATTCCCTCCCTTTCACAGCCTCTACCTTACCACCAAGAGAGTGGAGGACATCGCCCTGAGGCTCGTCTCCTTGCGCCAGGCCTTTACTGTGAGTGGACCCACTTTTATTTTTCTCTCTGTGACTTCTTGTTCTGTCTCCTAGAGGAAGATGTCTCACCCTAACTCTTCCCTAGACCCTGCTTGGTTCCACCCTGAGCAGGAATCATCTGTTTGTGGCGGGAAAAGTCCTCCTGGGCGGCCTTGTTCAGGCCAACCACATGGTAACTCACTAACTCATTCTCTTTCAAGGGAAAGAGAGCGTCCCAGAGGGGAAATGTGTTCTGTTCACTAAGATGCTCTTTTCTTTGTCATAGGACGAGGCCAAATTCATCCGTACCTATAACGACTTTGTGGACTACCGGAGTGACCCCTCCAAGCGGAATGACATTGAGAGGGAGCTGGCTGAGGCAAAGGTGAGTTCATTAACTCTTTCAAGTCTCACCGAGTTCTTCCACATGCAAGTCTTTTATACATCACAGTAGCTGATATTTATGAAATCATTCCTATTTTCTCCAAACGTGTTTTCTTGTCCTAGATCCATCATGTGAACATGCTAGATGTCCTCTTTGAGCTGGTGCTGTTTGGGATGATGACAGCTCAGAAGTCCCTGATGGTGGTAAGTAGCATCTCAGTGGAACATGTTTTGATATCGCTCTATTAGCAGTTTCACTTAAATTCCTCATCTCTTCTATTCTCTTTTCTCCTCCTTTGTTTCCTTTAGCACCCTGGTGGGTTCGTGGAGCGTCTGTACGCTCTCCTGTACTCCTTCCTGCCCACTGCTGCCAACATGGAGCCAGAGGCTGATAGATACCTACTGCTGCTCAATGTAAGAGTCAAGAGGTTACTTCCTGTTTACTTCCATATTCTTAGTGTACTTCCTTATTCATGGTTAACCAGGTTTCAATGCCATTTTAGGGGGAGTATTTCTAATTGTCTCTCTCCTCTTGATAAGCTAGTAACTCAGGACCATTTTCTATGTGTTGTGTGGTGTTCTCTTCAGGGCGGGCTGATGGCTCTGCTAGATGACATGTTTGGCCAGCAGCTGGCCTGGTACTTTAACCCAGAGTCTCTGGTCACTGAGCTCTCCAGCCTCCTGGAGTACCACTTGGAAAACCTCATGGCCAGCATGTAGTCCTACTGCAGGGACCATACTCCTTTCTCCTGCTCTCTCTCTTTTGAAGGAATTGAGGACTTGAAGTGCTTTGTTGAACCCTGATTAGTTAACACCCATTAATTTAATGTATTCTCTTGTTTTCTCTCCCCACAGGATTATTGTGACACTTTGCCACCCAACAGGGATCTAGACACCAATGAACTACATTACTTTGCACTGAATTTGACATTTTTTAAATAAAAGTTGTAGTTCATAAACATTTGTTTCCGTCTTTTCATCTATTTGATTTTATGACCATTTCCTCTTCCTAGAGGTATAATGCTAATATTAGAATATTAACTGAACAATGATGCTTTATTATCTGCATATGGAAATAAAAAACAACGTTTAGTTGATTTACAGATACTACAGGCCCACACTTTATATGGTTTTGTACGGGCGTTTGTGATACTGGGGCGGCAGTGGTTAGAGCGTTGGACTAGTAACCGGAAGGTTGCAAGTTCAAACCCCCGAGCTGACAAGGTACACATCTGTAGTTCTGCCCCTGAACAGGGGCCATCATTGAAAATAAGAATTTGTTCTTAACTGACTTGCCTAGTTAAATAAAAAAAATACTGTACTATTAAAAAAACATGTAGGATGACATACACTGAGTCCACAATAGACTAGGAACATCTTCCTAATATTGAGTTGCACACTCTTTTCCCCTCAGAACAGCCTAATTTCCTCTGGGCATGGACTCGACAAGCTGCCCTAAGCGTTCCACAAGGATGCTGGCCCATGTTGTGTCAAGTTGGCTGGACGTCCTTTGGGTGGTGGACCATTCTTGAGACACATGGAAAAAAACAGCAGTGTTGCAGTTCTTGACACACTTAACCCGGTGTGCCTGGCACCTACTAACATACCCCGTTCAAAGACAGTTAAATATTTTCTCTTGCTGAATCACCCTCTGAATGACACACACAATCCATGTCTCAATTCTCTCAAGGTTTTAAAATCTTTCTTTAACTCCCCTTCATCTACACTGATTGAAGTAGATTCAACAGGTGACATCAATAAGGGGTCATAGCTTTAACTTGGTCAGTCTATGTCATGGAAAGAGCAGGTGTCCTAAATGTTTTGTATTATCAGTGTGTAGTAACCTGGTACAGTATAAAGTATACCACTAGAGGGGATAATTGCTTCAGTCTTGAATGTTACTTCTCACTATCCCTACATTAACAGTCTGCCATTGTAGACTCCGGTAACTTCGGTATCTTAGTTTTTTATATTTGCCATTAATGTCTGAACCATTTACCGTCTTTCCCACTGAAACCGTAATGTTAGCGTTCATGTGAGAGAGGGTGTAGAGGTGCATACTGACCACTAGTTGGATCATAGTGTGGGTGGTGGAGTTTATGCAGGAACACAGAGGGTAGAGGCATTCTCTATCACATTAGAAGGCAGAGTAACCCGTAGGAGCCAATACCCAGTCCTAATGGAGAGAAATACCATAGAAATTGAATGACAAGATTAGATGAATGACTAGAACAGACTCTTTCTATGAGAAATACATGATAAAGAATGCAAAGAACATAGTCTACAATGCACATCCTACACAAATGCCTTGCTTCCCTAAAATACTAACTGTCTGTTACAGCAAATAAGGTGGTACAATGTTAGCTCATGATTATCTATTCAGTACAATGAGCAGTTAAGAGAGATGGAATCTCACCTTCTAGCCTTGGTCACTGAATCTCACAGATAATTCATGTCTCTTACAAGCCTGACGCCCACTGTTGACATGGCTGTGATCTGAAAGGGACCAAAAAATATGTTATGAACCAGGAAAGACTAATGTACACTTTGGATGCATTGGATTTCAAATGAAATGTAAACGTAACTTAAGTCATTTTGTAATTGGGATGACCTATACCTTTAAACTGTGTATAAAACAAGTTTAACTACAAGACGAAAAACTAGTGTTGTCCTCTTACCTTGTATGTATACTGGGCAAGGGCAGGTCGTATTTGGGCTTCTTCTTATGGGGGTTGGGTTTCAGGGCGCATGGGGGGCGACAGGGGGCCTGGCTGGCCCTGAAGAAGTTGGTCAGATGAGTACTTGAAGGCTTTTATCTATATTTTGGAATATTGGATGTTGATTTCGGGAGGCTTCGATCATGGAAAAGGGACCAGACCACTTTTTTTGTTAGTTAACCTAAACGAGTCACGACCCTCTATACAGTGACAACAGTTGACTGCTATTTAAGTAATAATTTGACTGTCAAATCCATGTATTGGTGTGTGGCCATTGACTTTTATGCAGAGACCGCCCCAAATTTTCTGTGCCATTTCCTGGGCATTTCATTAACTACGTGTTCTAAGTTCTGCGCATCCCAGCGCTTGGAAAAATCGAACCCTAAGATATTGATCTTGAAAGAGTTGCGAAACAAGCTGCAGTGAAGTCAGGCGCAGGAGAGCAGAACTGGGTAATAACCGGAGCAGTTTAATGGAGGAAAAAACCAACAGCACCCAGAACAACAAAATGTGGGTTGAAATAACCCGTCGCAAACCAGCCTGAAGTGCACATACACTTTACAACAAACAATTCCACACACAGACATGGGGGGAACCGAGGGTTATATACACGTCAAGCAATGAGGAAATGTAAACCAGGTGTGTGGGAAAACAAGACAAAACGAAAGATGGATCGGCGATGGCTAGAAGACCGGTGACGTCGACCACCGAACGCAGCCCGAACAAGGAGAGGAACCGACTTCGGAGGAAGTCGTGACAGATCTGTTTAAAACTAATCAATCTTGTCGTGATCGTGATCTGAGGTTAACATTTTGTGTAATTCCAGCATTTCACTTACTTGTAAATAAAAATAGTCAAGCATGATCACATTTATTGTAAAATAAATACTGCAGCAGCTGTATTTCTGCTGTTTTGTTTCATAGCTGGTAAATTAAATCGCAAAGTCAAAGAACTACGAATTATATATAGCCTATCCCACCTTGTGCTGCAACACTGCCTGGCTGGGGGTTGTGCGCACATGAAGATCTGAGAGAAAGATACATTTATAAAAGCGCTGCGCACAGGAATAAAATACTTGAAACTAAAGACTACTGGAGGGAGACTTTGTCCTTGTGTTTCTTGGCTATTTACATTGTTTTGTTCACAAGCTGTTGTTTTTTAATGTTTGAGTTTCAACTGCTAGGGAAGAGAAGACAAAGTTGCTACTAGTCAGACTGAATCTCACAGGTAGTGGTTGGGAGTCGACTTCAAAATAATAGAGTCGTCCACTCCTGGTGTCGACTACAAATTTGGGGTGTCAAGCTTGGCGGAATGGACTCCGACTCCTAAGATTCAGTGTTTTCTGCAACGGAGGAAACTATTTTCCATGCTTTACTTCAACAGCACAAACTCTCGCATCTTTCACAGAAAAGAAACACAGAGTTAGCAAGAGAAAGAGATAGTTGGGGCAAAGCCAGGAATAGGTAGGCACGGAGTTAGCAATGGAGAGAGATGGGAGGGGCAAAGCCAGGCATAGGAAGGCATGTTGGCCACCAGGCAGAAACGTGCATCAGTAATCAAAAGATTTAGGCTATAGGTGTAATATTCATATGTGTAAACATACTGAATTGTAACTGGATGCATTTTACCGCTATATCATGCTGTGCTATGATTGGTTAAGACCACCCAAATGGTTAGGTCATGGGCAGATTGATCCTGGTTGGCGATACGTGAACATGGCAGTTATAGCTAACTAATAAAGAGCTACGTTAAGAAATATCTTGTAGTACGGCTGTCACGACCGAGGGTGGCTTCCCTTCCCGGTCGGGTGGCGCTCGGCGGTCGTCGTCACCGGCCTATTAGCTGCCACTGAGTGTCTTTCCTCCCCCTCCTTGTTTATTGTTAGCACCTGTTCGTGAATGATTAGTTGGGCTTTATTAGACAGCCGGCCTGCCTGTTTCTTTGTGCGGGTATAATTATTGTGACTTTCGGTTCTGTAGTAGAGGAACGTGTTTGTTCCTGGTTGTGTATTTCAGTTGTACTATTTTCGTCCCCCGTGTTTGGGGCAGTTTGGTTGTGAGCACCCTGTGTTGCGTTTGTGCATTAAAGAGCACAGCATTGCACTCTCCGTTTCCAGCGTCTGACTCCACACCCACGACACCCGGAGCGTTACAACGGCATTGTATTATTGTGTGCAAAACAAGACATGGTGTCAGAATAAAAGGCCTTACAAGATGGATTTTTCTGGAGTTCCTTCACCTCGAATGGACTGGGAGTCTACAAACTTACCCGATGCATGGCGTAAGTACAAACAGCATGTGGAGCTAAGGTTCACAGGTCCTCTGAAGGACAGAGGAGAAGAGGAAAAATGCTGCTACCTGCTCCTCTGGATCGGTGAAAAAGTGAGAGATATTTACATGGACACTTACCGAGGCTGAATCAAAGGTACTGAAAACATACTACGATCTTTTTGAAGCATATGTTGTGCCGAAGACCATATTGCTCGGTACAAATTCAGGGAGCTAGCGAGTCTTTTGAACAGTTTGTGACAGAGCTGCGTCTGCTTGTGAAAGACTGTGATTATGCAAACAAGGATGAGATGGTCAGGGACCGTATTGTAGTTGGAATACACACCGCGAGTGGGAGAGAAACTTTTGAATGTTGGGTCTGAGGTAGCGCTGGACAAAGCTATCGACATAGCCGGATGGAATCACTTTGCAAAAGTGTGCAGAGCTTACCGTGGAAAAACAGTACTCACAGTGAGTGAAGATGAAATGTCAATCAAAGAGTCAAACGCTGATTAACTGTTTATTGATTCAGTGACACAGAAAAGTCAAATATCAGAGACAGAGCAAGCCTTTGCTGACATTGAGATAGGAACACAAGGCACAAAGCTAAAGTTCAAACTAGACACTGGTGCACAAGTAAACATTATTCCTCTGAATAAGTACCGCAGCTTGACATCTGAGTACGAGCTACAGCCCACCACGCGCAGACTGACTGGTTATGATGGTGAACAGCTCCCAGTAAAAGGCACATGCACTTTCAAATGCAAATACAAGGAAAGTGACATGATGTTGGACTTTTATGTTGTTGACACTAGAGCACCTGCAGTGCTAGGTCTTAAAGCATGCTTAGACATGGACCTCATCAAGCTAGTTTTATCAGTGACAGCACCAGTAGAGAGACAATTCACTGGAGGAGTTTGCTTATGTTTTTACAGGAATAGGATTATTCCCAGGAGAATGTACCATTCACCTTGACCCAGACGCAACCCCTGTGGTCTACCCACCGAGAAAGATTCCCCTTGCTCTCCGTGCCCGCCTGAAGAAAGAGTTGGAGAGCATGGAGCAATGTGACATAGTCACCAAGGTTACAGAAACGACTGACTGGGTGAAAGCGTTAGTGGTGGTGGAGAAACCTCGCATAGGCAAGCTCCGAGTATGTCTCGACCCAAGAGACTTGAACAAGGCTATCAAACGCCCCCGTGATCCTTTACTGACGCTAGATGGCATCACACACAAGCTAGCGGGAGCACACTACTTCAGTGTCATGGACGCTAGATCAGGCTACTGGGCTATCATGCTCACAGAAGAGTCATCTAAGCTCACAACCGTTTGGACGCTACAGGTTCCGTCGCCTGCCTTTTGAGATTATCGCAGCCCAAGACGAGTTTCAGCGAAAGATTGACCAAGTGTACGAAGGCCTCGACGGAGTTGTGGACGACATCCTTGTCTACGGTCGAACCAAAGAGGAGCACGACCGAAACCTCAGCGCGATGCTGCAAAGGTCCCGTGAGAGAGGAGTCCGGCTCAACACCGAGAAGAACACAGTCGAAGTTAGAGGTCAGCGACTGGAATCAAGCCAGATCCACAGAAGATCTAAGCCATAAAAGAAAGGGAGCCACCAAAGAACCGTGCAGAGCTGGAAACAGTGATTAGCATGGTCAACTACTTAGCCAAGTTTGCACCCAGCCTCTCCAATGCTAAGGCACCCCTGTGTCAACTGCTAAAGCATTCCAGTGAGTTTCTCTAGGACAAGCAACACGACATTGCTTTCCAGAATGTGAAAGACGTGATCACGAGAGCACCAGGACCAATCTTTGCCTACTACGACCCCGACAAAGAGCTCAGACTCCAAGTGGACACGTCGAAGTATGGACTAGGTGCAGTGCTACTGCAAGAAGGAAAGCCCATCGGCTACGCTTCCAAATCTCTCACAGACTGAAATAAACTACGTTCAAATCGAAAAGGAGCTCTACGCCATTCTGTTCAGATGTAAACATTTCCATCAGTACATACAGTGGGGCAAAAAAGTATTTAGTCAGCCACAAATTGTGCAAGTTCTCCCACTTAAAAAGATGAGAGAAGCCTGTCATTTTTATCACACTTCAACTATGACAGACAAAATGAGAAAAAAAATCCAGAAAATCACATTGTAGGATTTTTAATGAATTTCTGAATAAACAGAGAGCCCGGGACATTTTGTTTTGGCCCGGAATGTGCAAACAAATAGAGGACATTGTTGGTAAATGCGCCATATGTCTTGAATGACGCCCCTCTAACACCAAAGAGCCAATGTTACCTCACTGTATCCCAGGCCGACCTTGGCAGGTCGTGGCAACCGATCTGTTCACCTGGAACAACGAGGACTACATCGTAACAGTGGACTACTGTTACGACTTGCAGACTTGTTTTTGAGTTGCTGTGCGTTTTGTTGCCAACCTGTTTTGCTACCTGACAAATTTACGGTTTTTACTTTTTAATTACCGTTTATATTTTGGTTTTTTTCCTACTCAACTTTTTCACTCCGGACGCTTTATCTGGACACGATTCGTCAGGACCTCCAACAGCCGAAGCTAAGTAGTAACATTAACATGATGCCTTCTAATTGTAGTCGCTGTACTCGCCTTACGGCGAGGATAGCTGTGCTACAAGCCCAGCTTCAGACGCAATCGCTAGGCAAGGGTAATTTCAGTGTAGGAAAGGATGAAACAGCGTCTGTGCCACCAGTAAGTACAGATAGTAGTATAAATCCCCTGGCACAGTCCCCGCAGCCGGACAACTTTCTCACGGTTTCTGGAAGGAAATGCTGTAGGAACGCTCAACCGGTGTCGCTCATTCAGCCGACAGAAACTTTCAACCGGTTTTCCCCATTAAGCAGCGGGTCGGAGTCAGAGGCCGAGTCTTCTCTGGTCTCTACTCCTCCCGTTACGGGGTCTGAGACGCCGAAGCTTCCCACCATTAGCTCTGACAAATTGAAAACTCTAGTCATTGGCGACTCCATTACCCGCAGTATTAGACTTGAGAATCATCCAGCGATCATACACTGTTTACCGGGGGGCAGGGCTACCGACGTTAAGGCTAATCTGAAGATGGTGCTGGCTAAAGCTAAAACTGGCGAGTGTAGAGAGTATAGAGATATTGTTATCCACGTCGGCACCAACGATGTTAGGATGAAACAGTCAGAGATCACCAAGCGCAACATAGCTTCTGCGTGTAAATCAGCTAGAAAGATGTGTCGGCATCGAGTAATTGTCTCTGGCCCCCTCCCAGTTAGGGGGAGTGATGAGCTCTACAGCAGAGTCTCACAACTCAATCGCTGGTTGAAAACTGTTTTCTGCCCCTCCCAAAAGATAGAATTTGTAGATAATTGGCCCTCTTTCTGGGACTCGCCCACAAACAGGACCAAGCCTGACCTGCTGAGGAGTGACGGACTCCATCCTAGCTGGAGGGGTGCTCTCATTTTATCTACCAACATAGACAGGGCTCTAACTCCTCTAGCTCCACAATGAAATAGGGCGCAGGCCAGGCAGCAGGCTGTTAGCCAGCCTGCCAGCATAGTGGAGTCTGCCACTAGCACAGTCAGTGTAGTCAGCTCAGCTATCACCATTGAGACCGTGTCTGTGCCTCGACCTAGGTTGGGCAAAACTAAACATGGCGGTGTTCGCCTTAGCAATCTCACTAGGATAAAGACCACCTCCATTCCTGTCATTATTGAAAGAGATCATGATACCTCACATCTCAAAATAGGGCTACTTAATGTTAGATCCCTTACTTCAAAGGCAATTATAGTCAATGAACTAATCACTGATCATAATCTTGATGTGATTGGCCTGACTGAAACATGGCTTAAGCCTGATGAATTTACTGTGTTAAATGAGGCCTCACCTCCTGGCTACACTAGTGACCATATCCCCCGTGCATCCCGCAAAGGCGGAGGTGTTGCTAACATTTACGATAGCAAATTTCAATTTACAAAAAAAAAAATGACGTTTTCGTCTTTTGAGCTTCTAGTCATGAAATCTATGCAGCCTACTCAATCACTTTTTATAGCTACTGTTTACAGGCCTCCTGGGCCATATACAGCGTTCCTCACTGAGTTCCCTGAATTCCTATCGGACCTTGTAGTCATAGCGGATAATATTCTAATCTTTGGTGACTTTAATATTCACATGGAAAAGTCCACAGACCCACTCCAAAAGGCTTTCGGAGCCATCATCGACTCAGTGGGTTTTGTCCAACATGTCTCTGGACCCACTCACTGTCACAGTCATACGCTGGACCTAGTTTTGTCCCATGGAATAAATGTTGTGAATCTTAATGTTTTTCCTCATAATCCTGGACTATCGGACCACCATTTTATTACGTTTGCAATTGCAACAAATAATCTGCTCAGACCCCAACCAAGGATCATCAAAAGTCGTGCTATAAATTCACAGACAACACAAAGATTCCTTGATGTCCTTCCAGACTCCTTCTGCCTACCCAAGGACGCCAGAGGACAAAAATCAGTTAACCACCTAACTGAGGAACTCAACTTAACCTTGCGCAATACCCTAGATGCAGTTGCACCCCTAAAAACTAAAAACATTTCTCATAAGAAACTAGCTCCCTGGTACACAGAAAATACCCGAGCTCTGAAGCAAGCTTCCAGAAAATTGGAACGGAAATGGCGCCACACCAAACTGGAAGTCTTCCGACTAGCTTGGAAAGACAGTACTGTGCAGTACCGAAGAGCCCTTACTGCTGCTCGATCATCCTATTTTTCTAACTTAATTGAGGAAAATAAGAACAATCCGAAATTCCTTTTTGATACTGTCGCAAAGCTAACTAAAAAGCAGCATTCCCCAAGAGAGGATGACTTTCACTTTAGCAGTGATAAATTCATGAACTTCTTTGAGGAAAAGATTATGATTATTAGAAAGCAAATTACGGACTCTTCCTTAAATCTGCGTATTCCTTCAAAGCTCAGTTGTCCTGAGTCTGCACAACTCTGCCAGGACCTAGGATCAAGAGAGACACTCAAGTGTTTTAGTACTATATCTCTTGACACAATGATGAAAATAATCATGGCCTCTAAACCTTCAAGCTGCATACTGGACCCTATTCCAACTAAACTACTGAAAGAGCTGCTTCCTGTGCTTGGCCCTCCTATGTTGAACATAATAAACGGCTCTCTATCCACCGGATGTGTACCAAACTCATTAAAAGTGGCAGTAATAAAGCCTCTCTTGAAAAAGCCAAACCTTGACCCAGAAAATATAAAAAACTATCGGCCTATATCGAATCTTCCATTCCTCTCAAAAATTTTAGAAAAGGCTGTTGCGCAACAACTCACTGCCTTCCTGAAGACAAACAATGTATACGAAATGCTTCAGTCTGGTTTTAGACCCCATCATAGCACTGAGACGGCACTTGTGAAGGTGGTAAATGACATTTTAATGGCATCGGACCGAGACTCTGCATCTGTCCTCGTGCTCCTAGACCTTAGTGCTGCTTTTGATACCATCGATCACCACATTCTTTTGGAGAGATTGGAAACCCAAATTGGTCTACACGGACAAGTTCTGGCCTGGTTTAGATCTTATCTGTCGGAAAGATATCAGTTTGTCTCTGTGAATGGTCTGTCCTCTGACAAATCAACTGTAAATTTCGGTGTTCCTCAAGGTTCCGTTTTAGGACCACTATTGTTTTCACTATATATTTTACCTCTTGGGGATGTTATTCGAAAACATAATGTTAACTTTCACTGCTATGCAGATGACACACAGCTGTACATTTCAATTAAACATGGTGAAGCCCCAAAATTGCCCTTGCTAGAAGAATGTGTTTCAGACATAAGGAAGTGGATGGCTGCAAACTTTCTACTTTTAAACTCGGACAAAACAGAGATGCTTGTTCTAGGTCCCAAGAAACAAAGAGATCTTCTGTTGAATCTGACAATTAATCTTAATGGTTGTACAGTCGTCTCAAATAAAACTGTGAAGGACCTCGGCGTTACTCTGGACCCTGATCTCTCTTTTGAAGAACATATCAAGACCATTTCAAGGACAGCTTTTTTCCATCTACGAAACATTGCAAAAATCAGGAACTTTCTGTCCAAAAATGATGCAGAAAAATTAATCCATGCTTTTGTCACTTCCAGGTTAGACTACTGCAATGCTCTACTTTCCGGCTACCCGGATAAAGCACTAAATAAACTTCAGTTAGTGCTAAATACGGCTGCTAGAATCCTGACTAGAACCAAAAAATTTGATCATATTACTCCAGTGCTAGCCTCTCTACACTGGCTTCCTGTCAAAGCAAGGGCTGATTTCAAGGTTTTACTGCTAACCTACAAAGCATTACATGGGCTTGCTCCTATCTATCTCTCTGATTTGGTCCTGCCGTACATACCTACACGTACGCTACGGTCACAAGACGCAGGCCTCCTAATTGTCCCTAGAATTTTTAAGCAAACAGCTGGAGGCAGGACTTTCTCCTATAGAGCTCCATTTTTATGGAACGGTCTGCCTACCCATGTCAGAGACGCAAACTCGGTCTCAACCTTTAAGTCTCTACTGAAGACTCATCTCTTCAGTGGGTCATATGATTGAGTGTAGTCTGGCCCAGGAGTGGGAGGGTGAACGGAAAGGCTCTGGAGCAACGAACCACCCTTGCTGTCTCTGCCTGGCCGGTTCCCCTCTTTCCACTGGGATTCTCTGCCTCTAACCCTATTACAGGGGCTGAGTCACTGGCTTTACTGGGGCTCTCTCATGCCGTCCCTGGAGGAGGTGCGTCACCTGAGTGGGTTGAGTCACTGATGTGGTCATCCTGTCTGGGTTGGCGCCCCCCCCCCCCCCCCTTAAGTTGTGCCGTGGCGGAGGTCTTTGTGGGCTATACTCAGCCTTGTCTCAGGATGGTAAGTTGGTGGTTGAAGATATCCCTCTAGTGGTGTGGGGGCTGTGCTTTGGCAAAGTGGGTGGGGTTATATCCTTCCTGTTTGGCCCTGTCCGGGGGTGTCCTCGGAGTGGGCCACAGTGTCTCCTGACCCCTCCTGTCTCAGCCTCCAGTATTTATGCTGCAGTAGTTTATGTGTCGGGGGGCTAGGGTCAGTTTGTTATATCTGGAGTACTTCTCCTGTCCTATTCGGTGTCCTGTGTGAATCTAAGTGTGCGTTCTCTAATTCTCTCCTTCTCTCTTTCTCTCTCTCGGAGGACCTGAGCCCTAGGACCATGCCCCAGGACTACCTGACATGATGACTCCTTGCTGTCCCCAGTCCACCTGGCTGTGCTGCTGCTCCAGTTTCAACTGTTCTGCCTTATTATTATTCGACCATGCTGATCATTTATGAACATTTGAACATCTTGGCCATGTTCTGTTATAATCTCCACCCGGCACAGCCAGAAGAGGACTGGCCATCCCACATATGCTCTCTCTAATTCTCTCTTTCTTTCTCTCTCTCGGAGGACCTGAGCCCTAGGACCATGCCCCAGGAATACCTGACATGATGACTCCTTGCTGTCCCCAGTCCACCTGACTGTGCTGCTGCTCCAGTTTCAACTATTCTGCCTTATTATTATTCGACCATGCTGGTCATTTATGAACATTTGAACATCTTGACCATGTTTTGTTATAATCTCCACCCGGCACAGCCAGAAGAGGACTGGCCACCCCACATAGCCTGGTTCCTCTCTAGGTTTCTTCCTAGGTTTTGGCCTTTCTAGGGAGTTTTTCCTAGCCACCGTGCTTCTTCACCTGCATTGCTTGCTGTTTGGGGTTTTAGGCTGGGTTTCTGTACAGCACTTTGAGATATCAGCTGATGTACGAAGGGCTATATAAAATAAATTTGATTTGAAAATAAATTTGATTTACTACAGCAGATACTTCGAACTCAACAAGCTTCACAGCACCACATCTGCAGCCGTGATACACAAGCTGAAAGCAGCCTTTGTAGAGACTTTAATATCTGACAATGGACACTGTTACAAATCAAATGAGTTTGAATCCTTCACAAAAGCATGGGAGTTTACAAGTCACCACAAGCCCATATTACCCTCAAAGTAATGGCCTCGCTGAAAAATCTGTGCAGATTGCTAAATCACTCATGGACAAAGCAAAAGCAGACGAGAGACCCCTACCTCAGTCTTCTTGAATACTGCAACACTCCAGTTGACAACTTCAAATCCCCAGCCCAGCTGTTGATGAGCCGCAGACTTCGCTCAATCCTTCCCAGCACCAACCAACAGCTGCAAACTGAGGTCGTCAGCTAATAGGAAATGCATGGAAAACGTGCACAGAGACAACAACAACAACAAAAGCGACACTACGACAGGTCAGCTAGACCACTGCCACCACTGATTGACGGAGAGTCAGTTAGAATCCAGGAGCATGGCCTCTGGAAGCCAGTAGTCGTCATCCAGCCAGCTGACACAGAACGTTCATATCACGTCCGCACCGCAGAAGGATCACACTGCAATCGTCGTCACCTACTGAACACAAAAGAACAACACACTGATGAGATGAACTGTTCCCCTGAAAGAGAACGTGATGGACTAAACACACACACACACACACAGACACAGCACAACATACACCACACTTACCTGCAACACCATAAGAACTGATGACTGACAGAAGCATGCTCAGCATCATATCGCACAAGGTCAGGAAGAGAGGTCAAGCCCAGAGCTGTCCTAGACCTGTGAAATGTCAAAGGGTGTAGGCGGATCGCTGCCCTAAAAGAGTTCCAGACTGTAAACTTGTTATTGAAAGTTCACTTGAAATGCTTTGGTATTGTAGTGGTTTGAAATGTTAAGATGTTATTTCTACAGTGAAAGCTGAGTTGCTGAGAATCCCTTGTTTGAAAAGTAACAGTATGTTGGATTATTGTTTGAGTCTGTTGAATCAGTTGGTGTAGTATGCAATATAAATGGTTACCTACCTTGAGATCAAACTACAGAGCATGTATTCAAAAGAAACCCTTAGAATATGTAAACATTTTTTTTGTTTTAAAAGAAGGGGGATGTATTGTTCATGTGTAAACATACGGAATTGTAATTGGACGCATTTTACCGCCATATCATACTGTGCTATGATTGGTTAAGACCACCCAAATGGTTAGGTCATGGCAGATTGATCCTGGTTGGCGATATGTGAACATGCCTGTTATAGCTAGCTAATAAAGAGTTACGTTAAGAAATATCCTGTAGTACTGCATTGTATTATTTTGTACGAAGTGTGCAAAACAAAACAATAGGGTATTGAAATTATGTATTGTGCAATTTCTTGACTTGCAATGTCTCGTGCAAGTTCACTAAAGTAAGGGCTATCAATGAGTATGCTGAGCTATTCAACACGCAACAGACCGAAGAGAAACGCACACTAGCGTTTTTCATAAAGGGAGCAGGCGAGGGAGAGTGAGGATCGGGGCAGGCAGAGAGACAGTTAACCGTGCGCATAGGCTATACCAGTGGTTCCCAACTTTTTTGGTTACTGTACCACCAACTGAATTTTGTTCTGCCCGGAGTACCCCTGAAGTACCCCCTCATGTGCATTTTACCAGTAGGCCTATGGTCTCATGAGTCTTTCCAAGTAACCCCTGTGGTTAGGCCAAGAACTCTCACCAGGCTCGAATATGACTCTCACATTATTAACTTATGTAGAGTATCTCAACAGCATGGGATGTTATGTGGGAAGGACATCTCCAATAAGAATTCCTATTGTAAACTGTCTAGGGTGATGACAACAGGGTATTAACTTCAGATGAAATTATTATAGGTTTCTGTTATTGTATCAGGATAGGCTATCCCATACATTCAATTAAATTGAAACAGTAAATGACTCCACCAAGGAAACATACATAAGGTTCAATATGTGTATTACATTTTCATAGCACAACATCAAAAAGAAATAAAGATTATAAACCCCAGTGAGTCGTGCACAACCCATGTCTAAATTATTTCAAGTTTAATAACCCGTTGGAGCTTAAAAAACCGACGACACACAAAGTCCAGAAGCACCTCACGTTGTGATTACTCACTACTTGTAGATATTCCTTCAGCGAAGTAAGGCAGTTCCTTGCAGATTTCCTCACAACATCCACAGCAAGCACCGCTATCAATGCAGACAGTACTCCTTAGCCGTAACCGATATCCCATGGGACCACGAACTCGTTAAGCTTTCCCAACCAATTATCTCTCGGTGTTACACGATGCTAGGCTAACCTCAAGCCTGTCAAATACCTCCACGATGAGACGGTAGCTTCAGTCTTTACTAAGTCTTAACAAAATTATAACAACTCTCTTATAAAATCGGTATTTCCCTTCAAGTCTTAGTAGGTATGGGTTTTGTTCTCGTTTTGTCGTCTTCTTTTATAATTTTCTTCACCAACGGTCCTAATGTAAAACGTACATCTTTTCTCAACGTCTCTTTCCCTCTTTTTTTCCCCCAAGCCTCCCATTAACCAGGTCTACTCTCCCATTGGCCACAGCTTAACAAGCGACCTTATTGGTCAAAACATTAACTTCAAATCAAACCCAACTATTCACTTACACATTAAATAAATATTTATTCAAAAAGAAATGCATTAACAACATTACAATTTAGGAGCAATTCAATCACCCTTTAAATATAATACCAATTAATTATAACAAATATACTCAGTACTTGGTTTTAACAAGAATAAACTCAATACCTAGTTCAAAACAAGGGTATTACATGTATAGTGGGGAGAACAAGTATTTGATACACTGCCGATTTTGCTGGTTTTCCTACTTACAAAGCATGTAGAGGTCTGTAATTTTTCTCATTGGTACACTTCAACTTGAGACAAAATCTAAAACAAAAATCCAGAAACTCACATTGTATGATTTTTAAGTAATTAATTTTCATTTTATTGCATGACATAAGTATTTGATCACCTACCAACCAGTAAGAATTCCGGCTCTCACAGAGCAGTTAGTTTTTCTTTAAGAAGTCCTCCTGTTCTCCACTCATTACCTGTATTAACTGCACCTGTTTGAACTCGTTACCTGTATAAAAGACACCTGTCCACACACTCAATCAAACAGACGCCAACCTCTAAACAATGGCCAAGACCAGAGAGCTGTGTAAGGACATCAGGGATAAAAATGTAGACCTGCACAAGGCTGGGATGAGCTACAGGACAATAGGCAAGTAGCTCGGTGAGAAGGCAACAACTGTTGGCACAATTATTAGAAAATGGAAGAAGTTCAAGATGATGGTCAACCATCCTTGGTCTGGGGCTCCATGCAAGATCTCACCGCGTGGGGCATAAATGATCATGAGGAAGGTGAGGGATCAGCCCAGAACTACACAGCAGGACCTGGTCAATGACCTGAAGAGAGCTGGGACCACAGTCTCAAAGAAAACCATTAGTAACACACTACGCCGTCATGGATTAAAATGCTGCAGCGAGCGCAAGGTCCCCCTGCTCAAGCCAGCACATGTCCAGGCCCATCTGAAGTTGGCCAATGACCCGATGATCCAGAGGAGGAATGGGAGAAGGTGATGTGGTCTGATGAGACAAAAATAGAGCTTTTTGGTCTAAACTCCACTCACCGTGTTTGGAGGAAGAAGAAGGATGAGTACAACCCCAAGAATACCATCCCAACCGTGAAGTATGGAGGTGGAAACATCATTCTTTGGGGATGCATTTCTGCAAAGGGGACAGGACGACTGCACCGTATTGAGGGGAGGATGGATGGGGCCATGTATCGCGAGATCTTGGCCAACAACCTCCTTCCCTCAGTAAGAGCATTGAAGATGGGTCGTGGCTGGGTCTTACAGCATGACAACGACCCGAAACACACAGCCAGGGCAACTAAGGAGTGGCTCCGTAAGAAGCATCTCAAGGTCCTGGAGTGGTCTCGCCAGTCGAGACCTGAACCCAATAGGAAATCTTTGGAGGGAGCTGAAAGTCCTTATTGCCCAGCGACAGCCCCGAAACCTAAAGGTCTGTATGGAGGAGTGGGCCAAAATCCCTGCTGCAGTGTGTGCAAACCTGGTCAAGAACTACAGGAAACGTATGATCTCTGTAATTGCAAACACAGGTTTCTGTACCAAATATTAAGTTCTGCTTTCTGATGTATCAAATAGTTATGTCATGCAATAAAATGCAAATGTATTACATAAAAATCATACAATGTGATTTTCTGGATTTTTGTTTTATATTCCGTCTATCAGTTGAAGTGTACCTATGATAAAAATTAGACCTCTACATGCTTTGTAAGTAGGAAACACTGCTGATTTTGCAGGTTATCAAATACTAGTTCTCCCCACTGTATCTTGGTTATCTGTAAAATCTATTGGTAGCTAAATCCGGAGAAATGACGGACCATGTAAAAAAACTGTTGGTCACTTAATCTGGCTAGAAGGACCAAGTAAAAAATGGTTGGCTGGAATGCCCTCACCCGTCTGAGCAGTCAGCTGTGAATGCCTTCACCCACTATATACTTAACTGATTGGATTGGTTCTGTCTCGTTTTTTTTTTTTAATTGTGGGGGACTTCCGGTTAAGCACTTCCGGACAGTAGTTCGCAGCTAGCTAACTCGATAACTTCCCAAACATGGATTCATGCAATATGGGCATTTAATGTTCGGTAAGGGGATGCCACAATTACTGGCAGAAACGGAAGCTGTTCATGGAGCAGGACTGTTTTGTCCACCAAACCTTTTTGAGATTGGAGTGCAGTTGTGCAGCTGTGCACCTTTTGATTTGCACCCACCTCCTATGGATGAGGAGTCTCTTTGGCTTTGGCTCAAAGCATTGAACTTGAAGAAACCACCAAACCGACCCTATGAGTGTTCTTATCACTTGGTGGACAAGAGACCGACTGAAGAGCATCCTTTCCCTGAGAAGTGACTAGCCTAGATGCTCCAGTTAGGCTGGACTCATTACATTTTTAACAATGCTTTTTTCTGATTAAAAAAACTAGTTCATTGCATCCGCCGTGGAGCCCAGTTTCATATTACCATATTCCAGCTTCTTGCCATAGTTTTTAAATAGTAAAAAAAAACAGGCCTTATTTTAGAGCATTTTTCACCCTGCCAGCTCCTATTAGTTCTATTGAGCACCGTGGCACCAACTCTGTTTCCGAATGTTCTATGCCCAGCCCATTGTTCTACGTCACAATGCCTGCTTCACTATTGTTGGCAATGAGACATGCCCACGTTGTAACGTAAACAACAAATTGCTTGTGGAACTCTGAAGGTCGTACCATTGTTGCCTATAGGGGAAATATGCAGTTGAAGTCGAAAGTTTACATACACCTTAGCCAAATACATTTAAACTCACAATTCCTTTTCACAATTCCTGAAATTTAATCTTAGTAAAATTCCCTGTTTTAGGTCATTTAGGATCACCACTTTATTTTATGAAATGAATGAAATGTGAAATGTCAGAATAATAGTAGAGAGAATGATTTATTTCAGCTTGTATTTCTTTCATCACATTCCCAGTGGGTCAGAAGTTTACATACACTCAATTAGTATTTGGTAGCATTGCCTGTAAATTGTTTTACTTGGGTAAAACATTTCAGGTAGCCTTCCACAAGCTTCCCGCAATAAGTAGGGTGAATTTTGGCCCATTCCTCCTGACAGCAAGCAATGCAGGTGTAGAAGCACGGTGGCTAGGAAAAACTCCCTAGAAAGGCCAGAACCTAAGAAGAAACCTAGAGGAACCAGGCTATGAGGGGTGGCCAGTCCTCTTCTGGCTGTGCCGAGTGGAGATTATAACAGAACATGGCCAAGATGTTCAAATGTTCATAGATGACCAGCAGGGTCAAATAATAATAATCACAGTGGTTGTCGAGGGTGCAACAGGTCAGCACCTCAGGAGTAAATGTCAGTTGGCTTTTCATAGCCGATCATTCAGAGTATCTCTACCGCTCCTGCTGTCTCTAGAGAGTTGAAAACAACAGGTCTGGGACAGGAAGCACTTCCAGTGAACAGGTCAGGGTTCCATAGCCACAGGCAGAACAGTTAAAACTGGAGCAGCAGCACAGCCAGGTGGACTGTGGACAGCAAGGAACGCTCAGTTGCCCGAGAGAGAGAGAGAGAAAGAAAGAAAGAAAGAAAGAAAGAAAGAAAGAAAGAAAGAAAGAAAGAAAGAATGAAAGAAAGAAAGAACGAGAGAATTAGAGAGAGCATACTGGGCGCCAACCCAGGCAGGAAGATCACGTCAGTGACTCAACCCACTCAAGTGACGCACCCCTCCTAGGGACGGCATTTAAGAGCACCAGTAAGCAAATTGATATAAAACATCCCCACTAAATGTTTTCAAATGCTCACGACTTACTACAAAATACGCACAAATGTATATAAAACATGGCTACAAAGAATGAAATGAGCTCACAAATTGTAAAACGTCCACGTACTGTAATATACATTCACTATACTTTTAGTTTTGGATTTATGATGATATTGCCTGGAGGTCGAGGCCCACAGGGCAGGTGCCCTGCGTGCCCATTCGGTAATCTGGCCCTGACCATCAAGTTAAACCACAGGTATTGTTGTTACACATCCTCACACTGTCTTGGAGGATAAAACTGAGACTGTAGCCAGCTTCCATTTTACCTAATTTTATTGTCCAAACAATGTTCTCATAGTCCAGAAGTATTGGATGAAAATCCACAATGTTGGTGCCATACAGGAGCACTGACCAATCTGCCTCCAAAAGAGGACTGCTGGTTTTGAGGATGGTGTGGAGGTCAGTGGTTGAGGATCTGAGCACCCCCTGAGATGGTGAGTATGGTTTCAGTAGATCACTATTGTGCTTTGAATGTGGTTCATATGGCCTTATAGTGGATTCAGGACTTGGACAAGGAGTCAATGCAGTTTAAAGATGCATTTACATGGGGGTTTAGAGGAGGGTGTCAAATTTCTTAGAATGAGCTAAAATATTGGAGTTTGGGGACTGGAGGGGATAATAGTCAAGTTGGGAAATGTGCAAATATTTAGATACAAATTTATCGTAAAATTGGGGATTATTCAGATATTCCTGTTGAAAAAGAGAAAAGAGAGAAAGATATAATCTTACAGTATATTAAATTCATCCCATTGGGCCAAAACTGGTTGAATAAACATTATTTGCACCTCATTTCAACAACAACAAAAATCTATGTGATGACGGTGAATCAACGTGGAAAACACAATTGTTTTTTTTCCCACCCAACTTTTAACCAACATTTTTGGTGGATTTCACATTTTGGTTGAGTTCCAAATTTAAATCAAAACTAGACATTGATGTCTGTGCCCAGTGGGATTGGATTTCTGTAATCATATCAGCTAATTTGTCACACTTCTTCTAATCATCCAGAGAGAATGTACCATTCTTTGAGGTTAACCTTTGAGATGACCTCCCTCAAGGATTCTTGCTCTTTCCTCGGAGCGAATTTGTCCCACATTTTAGCAAATTCGCCATTGGTGGCCACGTTTCTCAAGATATTGCGACCATGATGCCTGTGGACAAAGATATTAATATCATCTTAAACGTGCAACATATCAAATCATTTCTGCTGTCTGTGATTAAAAACTGTACTCAATTGATGGCAACCTGAGAAAAAATATCCCATCAAAATAAGACATACATTAGGTAGAATTGGCAAGAGGGTCGGTTTGAGTAATGCACCGTATTACCTGATCTACAAATCATCTCAACAATATAACAACTGGTTATTAACCGTTCGTTATTATGAAAATCTTAGCGAATCTGCACAGCACTTGGCTCAGACCGACAATTGTGATCAAGTAGGGTTGTCTTCATTAGGCACCAAACAGAAGGAAGGAAACTGAATCAGGTACTGAATATTTGGACTCATTTACATTTGTAATTTTTACCCCAATTTTGTGGTATCCAATAGGTAGTTGCAATCTTTGCCCATCGCGGCAACTCCTGTAAGGACTCTGGAGAGGGGAAGGTCGAGAGCCGTGCATCCTCCGAAACACAACCCAGCCAAGCCGCACTGCTTCTTGACACATTGCACGCTGAACCTGGAAGCCAGCAGCACCAATGTGTCGGAGGAAACACCATACACCTGGCGATCGTGTCAGCGTGCATTGCACCCCGCCCACCACAGGAGGTCGCTAGTTGGCGATGGGAGAAGAACATCCCTGCCGGCCAAACATCCCCGCTAAGCATTTGGCAATTTAACTTTCAAACCCACATGAGTGCCTGGACTTGGATTTTCCTATGCCACGTAGAACTTATTTGTATTTATAATTGTTCCTTTTTGTTTTCAATTACTATTCTCCTCCAAGAGAACCTATGGTTGTTTTCGAATACCTAAAATCCGCAATTCAATCCATGACACCCTTTAGCACAGATGCTGTAGACAGCCGACAATGTGGCTTTTAAAGGCAATTTCAATTTGTATTTGTGGTAAACACTGCAGATGTTGACTCAAGACTAAATTACTTTTAAAAGCTGCATTGTCGGCGATCTAGCGCTATAGCGAGCCATGGATTGAATCCCGGCCTTAACTGTTATGTTGAAGCAAGCTACTTTACAGGAGGAACTTCCCACCTGACTTCCTGTGAAGGGTCCACAGCCAGTTTACTGACGGCAATCAAGAAACGGTCAGTGAGGTCTTTCTTCCCCGACAGGAGACGAGCCGTCCCCATGACCTCAGCCAGTCTCTCCAGGTGCTGAGCAGTGCAGCTCCTCACCGCAGCGTTACGGTGGCTGAGGAAGGAAAAACAGAGCACATCAGTTACATGTCATAGAGATACATGAGTTAGGAGATGAATGATAATGGATTGTATTGATGAAGTCTCATCGATGGATCAAAATGTTCGGTAAGACTTTATATTAAAGTCCCTTAATATACCATTTATAAACTGTAAAGAGTTTACTTACCATTTATTAAATCATTATTCCTACATTTGTAAATGTCAATAAGAAATCTATAAATAGTTATTTACACATTTATAAACGCTATTTTAAATGATTTGTTCGTGACTTATCAGATAATTAATAAAGGTGTTTGATCATAGTATGTTCACAATTTGTAAATGATTCATAATGTACTACTAATGTACTATAAACCAGTTATAAAGGAGTTATTGTCAAGGCATTTGTTAATGGTTGACTCACCATTTATATATGTATTTATAAATGTATTTATAAATGTCATGAATGGTGTATTTATTAATGAGTGCATTTATGAATGTGAGTACATGCACTTACTAATACCTCAGTGCCTCACTAATAGCCCCTAATCTTAAGTGTTCACTATATATACTTTATGAAGGTTTATAAATGACTTGTTACTCCCCAAAGGCTAGCACACATCAGTAGACAGTACCTCTCCACCAATGGCTAAAAATAATCGAAATAACGCAATGGTAAAATAAGAAGTACACAACACAAGGAAGTATAAGACATAACAAATAAATGTGATTCCATTCAAATGTGACGTCTAGCGTTGGGGTGAGTTGCTGCCGGAAGTGTTGTGGAATAACCTAGCATGCTGATGAAAAAGGCAGTTAAATAAAAACTAGCAGTATTTCAATCTTCTCGATTTCGAGGCTTGGATAATAGGATAATTTGTGGAAGTCCGGATCTACCCCTTAGTGAGTGTTACTTGACCCTTCTCCCTCTTTACCTCAGCCCACCGACCAGCAGGGCATTCATGACACGGGTAGGGGTGCAGCTCTGCACCATGTGACCCAGGGCAAAGTTGGCGCCCTGCCGGATGAAGGCGTTGGCCTCGCTGGCTTTGTGGAGCAGCACGCGTGCCGTCCCCTCCACCTCACTGTCCATGGCCCTCTGGAGGTGAACGTACATGTCACCCAGTGTGGCCATGGCAGCACAGGACACTGCAGAGCGCAGGTTCTTCACCTGAATCATAATAACACACACAGGACCAGCTATTAATGTTGAGCAGTACAACCCACGGACATCAGAAACATGACACAATAATTTGACTTGTTCTCCAAATGTAGCAGATTTGTGCAGATGAATGAATAGGGCAGTGAATGAATACAGCTACCTCATTTATAATGGCAAGGCAGATATCATGGAGTTTAGGCATCAGTATGTCCATGTGGTTCTGAGCCATCACACGGAGAGAGGTCAAGCCCTCGATCTTCTTCTCCCTGCAATTCAGTGAAAGAAACGTAAGCACAACATTTTCCAAAAACATTATAATGATGTTCATCAATTAGGACTCTGGTCTCTTAATTTCAGAAGTTCCTGTAGCTCAAATCTACATTTCCAAGGACACTACACTGTGCTTCCTTTAGCCTAGCTCCATTGGTCTTGTCTACAGTGAATGCTCACCAGTCATCAGAGGCAGAGTGGAGCAGCTTGAATGTCTTAGTCAGGGCCTGCTCTGGGTTGGATAGGGGCTGCAATCTTGCCTGGTTCTTTATTTGGCCCTTTGGCTCACTGGCTGCCATCTTGTCTATGGGTTGACAGCAGACATCTATCTCTCTATGAACTGTATCTATTTATTTATGCATTTACTCATTTCCATATCTGTTTGTATATTTTAACACTAGTTCATTATGATATCATTTTAAATTTAGCACATATATTTATGGTGCGCACCCTGCTCAGAAGAAGGGTCCAATTAGCCTTGAGTAAAGGTTATCTCACTGTGAAACAGGCAAATCAAGTGTGGCCCTGGGCTAAAGCCATTTGTGTCTCTTCCCTTCCTACTGTTTTTCTATCAATCTACCTAGCTTCATCTCCCTGTCTAATTTACATTAGTGTGAGTACATGAGAGGGACTGACCTGAGCCGGTGGCAGCCTTTGGCAGACTGAGGAACCTTATAGGCCGAGGCAGTTTGCTCCTGGGCTTGGTAGGAGGGGGAGCAGGCCTGGGTGGGCTGTCACGCAACTTGACCGGGGTCCCAACATCCAAGTAGTCACGGAGCTCAGCAGGTGTGTTCATATCCACTGAGCTCAGGCTTCCCAGAGAGCTGGTGGCTATTTCCCCCGTGGACATGTCCAAGCCCAAACTTCTCCTGCCCATGGCCTTCACCTCATGTACCACCTTTGGTGTAGACCAGAAAATAATGCTCCCATCATAGAAATACATATAGAACTAGTATATACATAAACTAATACACAGAGAGATCCTGTATTCTAGGATCTATTCTATCATGCTGTCAAAGAGAGTATCCTTTCTATCCTGTACCCCCACACACTGACTCGATACCGATACTCCCTGTATTTAGCCTCGTTATTGTTATGTCATTGTGTTACTTTAATTATGATTAATTTTTACTTGTAGTTTATTTGGTAAATATTTTCTTAACTCTTCTTGAACTGCACTGTTGGTTTCACGGGAAGGGCCACACTTGTTGTGTCCGGCACATGTGACAAATACATTTGGATTTGATTTTAAGACATGGAACAACTATCTGTTTTGGCAATTTATCGGTCCAAGTATAATTATGAAGTGCAAATTTTCACATTTACAATAAATTCGAAGTCCATCCTACCTTCCAGGCCTCCTCCTTCAGGTGAGCCTCGATGTCCCTCACCTCCTCCATCAGGTCAATGGGTCCGTTGTTGTCAGCACAGCCCTGGTCCGACTGGACTTTCAGGGCTTTGACTCCCCGCCTGCCCTTCTTCTTCTTGCCCCTCTTGGAGGGAGCTCCAGTTGGAGGGACGGGAACAGGCCACACGCTACTGCTGCTGAATGACTTATTTACCTGGATGGACTCCAGAGAGTGAGATCCAGGTCGAACTTGGGCTCCGTCCACCCCCACCACGTTCTTCAGTGGGGCCAGAGCTAAGTGTTCAAGCCTTCGTGGCAAAGGCCTCGGTGGAGCTTTCGGCCGCGGAATGCACTGAATAGAGGGGACGAAGTGGTGTGCGAAGGTGCTGCCAACCCCGATGAGAGCAGTCCGGACATAATTCTCATGGATAGCACTTATCTTTCTTTGCTTTGCTTCCATGGCCTCTCTCTCAGCTCTCTGCATCTGCAGAAGTCTGGCATCACTGATGAAGCCACGATGGCCCTCTGGGATTGGGTAGCTCTCCTGATATCCCTGGATCACAATGGTACAGTATGAAGTGTATAGCAGAAGTGAAGTAGGCAAAATAGTCTCTACAGTGTGTCATAAAAAAGTTTTAAGCAAAATATTTTATGGATGTAGGCCTACTGTATGTCTATGAAGCCACAAAATAAACAGTGATATTTTTGGAAAAACGTTTGAAAAACTGATGAGCCTTACAAAACTTGAAAACTTGTCCTGGTCATCCTGTTGGTTTAAAGCCATGTTTTGCTTCCTCAGGTTTTCGATGACGCTCTTCATCTGTGAGTTCTCCTTCTGGAGTTTGTCAAACTCACTTGATTTTCTCCCTCGATAAGCCATTGATGATAAATATTAACACTCTCAAAATAAGAACTTAACCTATCTCTGTGAGAGATCTATCATGAAATGAGTGGAAATTAAATGTTGCTTGTCAGATGGAACCAGGAATGACATCATGGCAAGGCTTCCGTTACATTGTGATGTCATAATGGGGTCTGTTGAGTGCTGAGCACATCAGCACATGGTGAACATTAATGAAAGCTTTTTGATTCCCATATAAAATCATGAATGTGGTGAATTTGTAAATACTATATATATATATATATATATATATATATATATATATATATATATATATATATATACACTGCTCAAAAAAATAAAGGGAACACTTAAACAACACTATGTAACTCCAAGTCAATCACCCTTCTGTGAAATCAAACTGTCCACTTAGGAAGCAACACTGATTGACAATAAATTTCACATGCTGTTGTGCAAATGGAATAGACAACAGGTGGAAATTATAGGCATTTAGCAAGACACCCCCAATAAAGGAGTGGTTCTGCAGGTGGGGACCACAGACCACTTCTCAGTTCCTATGCTTCCTGGCTGATGTTTTGGTCACTTTTGAATGCTGTCGGTGCTTTCACTCTAGTGGTAGCATGAGACGGAGTCTACAACCCACACAAGTGGCTCAGGTAGTGCAGCTCATCCAGGATAGCACATCAATGCGACATGTGGCAAGAACGTTTGCTGTGTCTGTCAGCGTAGTGTCCAGAGCATGGAGGCGCTACCAGGAGACAGGCCAGTACATCAGGAGACGTGGAGGAGGCCGTAGGAGGGCAACAACGCAGCAGCAGGAGCGCTACCTCCGCCTTTGTGCAAGGAGGAGCACTGCCAGAGACGTGCAAAATTACCTCCGGCAGGCCACAAATGTGCATGTGTCTGCTCAAACGGTCAGAAACAGACTCCATGAGGGTGGTATGAGGGTCCGACTTCCACAGATGGGGGTTGTGCTTACAGCCCAACACCGTGCAGGACGTTTGGCATTTGCCAGAGAACACCAAGATTGGCAAATTCGCCACTGGCGCCCTGTGCTCTTCACAGATGAAAGCAGGTTCACACTGAGCAAATGTGACAGACGTTACAGTCTGGAGACGCCGTGGAGAACGTTCTGCTGCCTGCAACATCTTCCAGCATGACCGGTTTGGCGGAGGGTCAGTCATGGTGTGGGGTCTTTGGGGGGCCGCACAGCCCTCCATGTGCTCGCCAGAGGTAACCTGACTGCCATTAGGTACCGAGATGAGATCCTCGGACCCCTTGTGAGACCATATGCTGGTGTGGTTGGCCCTGGGTTCCTCCTACTGCAACCTCATGTGGCTGGAGTGTGTCAGCAGTTCCTGCAAGAGGAAGGCATTGATGCTATGGACTGGCCCGCCCGTTCCCCAGACCTGAATCCAATTGAGCACATCTGGGACATCATGTCTCGCTCCATCCACCAACGCCACGTTGCACCACAGACTGTCCAGGAGTTGGCGGATGCTTTAGTCCAGGCCTGGGAGGAGATCCCTCAGGAGACCATCCGCCACCTCATCAGGAGCATGCCCAGGCGTTGTAGGGAGGTCATACGCGGCAGGGTAGCCTAGTGGGTAGAGTGTTGGACTAGGAAGGTTGAAAGTTCAAACCCCCGAGCTGACAAGGTACAAATATGTCGTTATGCCCCTGAACAGACAGTTAACCCACTGTTCCTAGGCTGTCATTGAAAATAAGAATTTGTTCTTAACTGACTTGCCTAGTTAAATAAAGGTAAAATACAGGCACGTGGAGGCCAGACACACTACTGAGCCTCATTTTGACTTGTTTTATGGACAATTCATCAAAGTTGGATCAGCCTGCAGTGTGGTTTTCCACTTTAATTTTGAGTGTGACTCCAAATCCAGACCTCCATGGGTTGATACATTTGATTTCCATTGATAATTCTTGTGTGATTTTGTTGTCAGCACATTCAACTATGTAAAGAAAAAAGTATTTAATAAGAATATTTCATTCATTCAGATCTAGGATGTTGTCACACCCTGACCATAGTTTGCTTTGTATGTTTCTATGTTTTGGTTGGTCAGGGTGTGAGCTGGGTGGGCATTCTATGTTACATGTCTAGTTTGTCTAGTTCTATGTTTGGCCTGATATGGTTCTCAATCAGAGGCAGGAGTTCGTCATTGTCTCTGATTGGGAACCATATTTAGGTAGCCTGTTTGGTGTTGGGTTTTGTGGGTGATTGTCCTTAGTGTCCTTTTTCTGTCGTGTGTATGTGCACCACTATTAGGCTGTTTCGGTTTTCGTTACGTTTATTGTTTTGTAGTTTTTGTATTGGTTTCATGTTGCTTCAGTTTCATTAAACATGGATCGCAATAGCCACGCCGCATTTTGGTCTGACTCTCTTTCCCATACAGAAAACCGTGACAGATGTGTTATTTTAGTGTTCCCTTTATTTTTTTGAGCAGTGTATATAAACTCAGCAAAAAAATAAACGTCCCTTTTTTAGGACCCTGTCTTTCAAAGATAATTTGTAAAAATCCAAGTAACTTCACAGATCTTCATTGTAAAGGGTTTAAACACTGTCCCATGTTTCCCACGCATAATCCCTACATCAGTGCTCAGACTACCCGCCTATAAGCTGAGAGGCTGAACTGAGGGCTTGTCGGCCTGTTGTAAGGCAGGTCCTCATTAGACATCACCGGCAACAGCGTCGCCTATGGGCACAAACCTACCGTCGCTGGACCAGACAGGACTGCCAAAAGGTGCTCTTCACTGACGAGTCGCAGTTTTGTCTCACATGGGGGGATGGTCGGATTTACGTTTATCGTTGAAGGAATGAGCATTACACCGAGGCCTGTACTCTGGAGCGAGATCGATTTGGAGGTGGAGGGTCCGTCATGGTCTGGCGCAGTGTGTCACAGCATCATCGGACTAAGCTTGTTGTCATTGCAGGCAGTCTCAACGCTGTGTATTACAGGGAAGACATCCTCCTCCCTCATGTGGTACACTTCCTGCAGGCTAATCCTGACATGACCCGAGCCATACTGCTCGTTCTGTGCATGATTTCCTGCAAGACAGGAATATCAGTGTTCTGCCATGGTCAGCGAAGAGCCCAGATCTCAATCCCATTGAGCACATCTGGGACCTGTTGGATCGGAGGGTGAGAGCTAGGGCCATTCCCCCCAGAAATGTCTGGGTACTTGCAGGTACCTAGGTGGAAGAGTGGGGTAACATGGTAGAGCAAGAACTGGCAAATCTGGTGCAGTCCATGAGGAGGAGAAGTACTTAATGCAGTTGAAGGCCACACCAGATACTGACTGTTACTTTTGATTTTGACCATTGATTTTGATTATTCCATTTCTGTTAGTCAAATTTCTGTGGAACTGGTTCAGTTTATGTCTCAGTTGTTGAATCGTGTTATGTTCATACAAATATTTACACATGTTAAGTTTGCTGAAAATAAACGCAGTTGACAGTGAGAGGACTTTTCTTTTGTTGCTGAGTTTATATATATATATATATTATATATATTATATTATATTATTATATGTATATATATATATATATCAGAAGTTTACATACACATTAGCCAAATACATTTAAACTCAGTTTTTCACAATTCCTGTAATTTAATCCTAGTAAAAATCCCCTGTTTTAGGTCAGTTAGGATCACCACTTTATTTTAAGAATGTGAAATGTCAGAATAATACTAGAGAGATTCATTTATTTCAACTTTTATTTCTTTCATCACGTTCCCAGTGGGTCAGAAGTTTACATACACTCAATTAGTATTTGGTAGCAATGCCTTTAAATTGTTTAACTTGGGTCAAATGTTTCGGGTGGCCTTCCACAAGCTTCGACTGAATTTTGGCCCATTCCTCCTGACAGATGGCTGCAAACTTTCTACTTAAAAAAAAAAAATGTTTACCCCTTTTTCTCCCCAATTTCGTGTACAATTGTTGTAGTTGTCTCATTGCTACAACTCCCGTACGGGCTCGGGAGAGACGAAGGCTGAATGTCATGCATCCTCCAATACACAACCCAACCAGCCGTACTGCTTCTTAACACAGCGTGCATCCAACACGGAAGCCAGCCACAGGAGGCGCTGGTGCGCGATGAGACAAGGAGATCCCTACCGACCAATCCCTCCCTAACCACGTTAGGCCAATTGTGCGTCGCCCCACGGACCTCCCGGTCGGTTACGACAGAGCCTGGGCACAAACCCAGGGACTCTGATGGCACAGCTGGCGCTGCAGTACAGCGCCCTTAACCACTGCGCCATCCGGGAGGCCAACTTTCTACTTTTAAATTCGGACAAAACAGAGATGCTTGTTCTAGGTCCCAAGAAACAAAGAGATCTTCTGTTGAATCTGACAATTAATCTTAATGGTTGTACAGTCGTCTCAAATAAAACTGTGAAGGACCTCAGGCGTTACTCTGGACCCTGATCTCTCTTTTGAAGAACATATCAAGACCATTTCAAGGACAGCTTTTTTCCATCTACGTAACATTGCAAAAATCCGAAACTTCCTGTCCAAAAATGATGCAGAAAAATGAATCCATGCTTTTGTCACTTCTAGGTTAGACTGCTGCAATGCTCTACTTTCCGGCTACCCGGATAAAGTACTAAATAAACTTCAGTTAATGCTAAATACGGCTGCTAGAATCCTGACTAGAACCAAAAAAAATTATCATATTACTCCAGTGCTAGCCTCCCTACACTGGCTTCCTGTCAAAGCAAGGGCTGATTTCAAGGTTTTACTGCTAACCTACAAAGCATTACATGGGCTTGCTCCTACCTATCTCTCTGATTTGGTCCTGCCACACATACCTACACATACACTACGGTCACAAGACGCAGGCCTCCTAATTGTCCCTAGAATTTCTAAGCAAACAGCTGGAGGCAGGGCTTTCTCCTATAGAGCTCCATTTTTATGCAATGGTCTGCCTACCCATGTCAGAGACGCAACCTCGGTCTCAACCTTTAAGTCTTTACTGAAGACTCATCTCTTCAGTGGGTCATATGATTGAGTGTAGTCTGGCCCAGGAGTGGGAAGGTGAACGGAAAGGCTCTGGAGCAACGAACCGCCCTTGCTGTCTCTGCCTGGCCGGTTCCCCTCTTTCCACTGGGATTCTCTGCCTCTAACCCTATTACAGGGGCTGAGTCACTGGCTTACTGGGGCTCTTTCATACCGTCCCTGGGAGGGGTGCGTCACCTGAGTGGGTTGAGTCACTGATGTGATCATCCTGTCTGGGTTGGCGCCCCCCCCCCTTGGGTTGTGCCGTGGCGGAGATCTTTGTGGGCTATACTCAGCCTTGTCTCAGGATGGTAAGTTGGTGGTTGAAGATATCCCTCTAGTGGTGTGGGGGCTGTGCTTTGGCAAAGTGAGTGGGGTTATATCCTTCCTGTTTGGCCCTGTCTGGGGGTGTCCTTGGATGGGGCCACAGTGTCTCCTGACCCCTCCTGTCTCAGCCTCCAGTATTTATGCTGCAGTAGTTTGTGTCGGGGGGCTAGGGTCAGTTTGTTATATCTGGAGTACTTCTCCTGTCTTATCCGGTGTCCTGTGTGACTTTAAGTATGCTCTCTCTAATTCTCTCTTTCTTTCTCTCTCTCGGAGGACCAGGCCTCAGGACTCAGATCTCCCATTTGGTAAAAGACCAAGTCCATATTATGCCAAGAACAGCTCAAATAAGCAAAGAGAAACAACAGTCCATTGTTGCTTAAGACATGAAGGTCAGTCAATAGGGAACATTTCAAGAACTTTGAAAGATTATTCTAGTGAGGTCGCAAAAACCATGAACCGCTATGATGAAACTGGCTCTCATGAGGAAGACCCAGAGTTACCTTTGCTGCAGAGGATAAGTTCAGTAGAGTTAACTGCACCTCAGATTGGAGCCCAAATAAATTCTTCACAGAGTTCAAGAAACACACATCTCAACATACACTGTTCAGAGGAGACTGCGTGAATCAGGCCTTCATGGTCGAATTGCTCCATTGAAACCACTACTAAAGGACGATCACCAATAATAAGAAGAGACTTGCATGGGCCAAGAAACACAAGCAATGGACCGTTAGACTGGTGGAAATCTGTCCTTTGGTCTGATGAGTCCAAATGTGAGATTTTTGCACTTCAATGTGTGTGTGTAAAGAATCCAGGGTGTTTAGTTGGGTCTACTCTTCATTATAAAACTGTTTGCTTATTAATATAAGGAATTTGAAATTATTTATAGGTTTATAAGTATATTTTATCCAATTACATTTTTGATACTTAAAAGTATATTTAAAACCAAATACTTTTAGACTATTAGACTATTACTCTAGTATTTTACTGGGTGACTTTAACTTGAGTAAAAGTAAAGATACCTTAATAGAAGTCATGTATGACAATCAGTCATGTATGACAATTGGGTACTTTTTCCACCACTGCACTGGTTCTGTGTAATTTAGGAATAACTTTTACCCAAAGCGACATAGCTACGCTCATGCTTGCTTCGTCCCGCAAAGTATTGTTCCTAGAGATACTGAATATGCCGCTGTTCAGTGGAAACGTTATTTTCGTTTGAGTTGTTTGATAAAGGACGCAAGAATACGTACGGAAGCTTCTGCAACGAGTCGTCTGTAATAATAGTTCGTTGTGGGACAAAGCAATGGCCATGCACGTATACATATTACATATGGGTGCTCCCGGGAATCGAACCCACAATTATTGCGTTGCAAGCGCCATGCTGTACCAACTGAGCTACAGGACCGCAGGCAACAATAGCCAACGTTACGTTTCTCTCAAGATTAGAATACTTGTGTTGTAGCTATACAGTAACACGTTAGCTAACGTGCTAGCCAGGGCTACAGTTTGCATCCATGACATACTTGTGTCATACAGTTAATTCAGGTTTAGCTCATGTCATTTGTAATAACTTTATTTTGCTGCCGCCACCTTGAACCACGTGTATTTCTGCGTGCGCCACCATCTTTTCTCATTTCAACTATGACCCTTCGCCTCTGACCCAACAACACATGGCATGTTTCTGTCCTCGTTTATTCAAAAATGGTTCGTAGTCGCCCTCAAGCGTTCTTCTCAAATTACTGCATTTGATTTTTTTTTTGTGATAACAAAAAAAAATGATTTAACCTTATTTAAATAGGCAAGTCAGTTAAGAATACATTCTTATTTACAATGTTATGTATTGCCCATCATTGGTGACGGCTGTTGTTTACTTATTTATTTGTTGTCTCATCACATTATTGTACAAAAAAACGGAAACGTAGCTAATACACCAGTATTTATTGTTTCGAGTGGTCTTTTTAGTGGTATGGGGATCCAGTATTGCGTCGCTGATGGCATTGATTGACAGATCATCCCTGAAGTTGTTTTATTACGTCAAAGTGCATTCACATTATGACGTTGGCTGAGTTACCGTATAAAATGCGATAGTTTATCTCTTTGGTAATCACTTGGTAAAGTTTTACATGATGGGAACATAGGCTCCAGCCATAGACTTTAACCATGGAGGATAATAAGGTAAGCCTATGAATTGCTAACAGAGAAGCCCCATGCAGTGGTGCAGGAACCGCTGCACCGTCTTTTTTTATGCTGCGGCAGGAACCACATGGTTTACAGGACATGGGGGGGTGCCGCAAGTAGTGGCAGCTGGGTGGCGGTGTGGGCTAACGTTAATGTGCCGCTAGTATTATCATTTTTATATTGTAAAACAATGAATGCATTATAATAACCTTTGGGACTTGTTATACATCAAACCGTGCTTCTACACCTGCATTGCTTGCTGTTTGGGGTTTTAGGCTGGGTTTCTGTACATCACTTTGAGATATCAGCTGATGTACGAAGGGATATATAAATTGATTTGAAATATGACCCTTGTAAAGATAAGAGCAGTAGGCTATTTATCATAATTCTACCTAAACTATAATAAGTGACTCCATAACGCATTAATTACGAATCTTGATATCAGGCGATAGGATGTATGTGTATTTATAGCGAAAACCTGTTCTGTAAAAAAATGTATATATTGGCCATTATAAACTGGGTGTTTTGAGCCTTGAATGCTGATTGGCTGAAAGCTATGGTATATCAGAGCGTAAAACATTTATTTGTCCTCTTCTAATTAAGTTGGTAACCAGTTTATAATAACTGTGCAAGGTGTCATGTGTAAGAACAGCTCTTAGCTGTGGTATATTGTCCATGAGCATTTAAAGAATGGTCTAATTTATTCCAGAGTTTAAACGAAGATGATCCACATGATCATCAAAGTTTGGAAGGTCAAGTCCAGAAAATGAAGAATGATATCCTGGGTTTAAACTATCCAGAAGATAGTGAAGTGAAGGATCCCCTGCCTCAGATCGAGCTGAAGGCTGTGACAAGGAGAAAAGTTAAGGTGAGAGACTAGACTGAGGAGAGAAAGGGAAATCTGGGGTCTTACCTGTCCACACTTTAAACCTGTCCAATACGCCATATAACATGTTGTTGTGAGGTTGGAGGATAAATTGTCCTTACAACAGACTTCCATCTCTTAATATTCAATCACCAATTGTTTACTGTAGCTCTTCTCAAAGGCCTGTATAGCAACGGCAACATACAGTATGTCATTGACTGTATTGTCTTTTTAGACCAAGAGGAGGACCAGTGCCAACAGGTCCACAGTTGAACAGAGCACTGATAGTGATGCGGCTGAGAGAGATTTTGTTAATAATCAGAATGATGAAGATGAGGAAAAGGTGAAGAAGGATCCGCCGCCTCAGATGCAGCAGGATGCCGTGAAAAGAAATAAAGTCAAGGTAAGGGAATAGATTGAGCAGAGATGTGGATATTTGTGATATCTTTCATATCTATATCCTGCCCCTACAGCATGTTGTTCCGAGGAAAGTAAATTGCCCATGCAATACCCTTTTATCTCCTAATAGTAAATCTAGGGCTGACCCCATTTGGTCTACAGTTTGGTCGATAGGCTGTTGGTTGACTGGGATTTCTTAAATCGAGTAGCCGCAAAAGTTTTTTTTCTTCATTGTGCACATGGACACCTCTCTGATTCGCGCCTATCTCAGTTGACTAATCCATTGCCGAGGCCACAGGGATGGCACAGTCCATCACGTTAAGACGTGATACTGAAATTGTATATGGTTATCTTATGTTAAAATAATGGTGCAACACTAATAAATCAAATATTATTTTATAACAAATGCGCTTTCTCCTGCATTGGATACGGTCGCTGTCCGTGGTTCTGAAACATAATCTTCAGTGCTCCGTAGAATTGCCGCCCTTCCCTATGTTGCTATGTGCATAATAACAAAGTTGACCAGCATATTGGGATTGAGAACAGTGCTGCAGAGGCAGCAGCAGCAGCAGAGACGGGGAAACAGCCCTTTCCTTAGCCTAATTGTCTAAGAAATTTGAGGAGAGAGGAAAACCCAACTAAATTAGGTCTATAATCAATAGCCTAATTGTTAAATGTGCCTGGCTTTGTAAATCATCCATATATATATATATATATATTACCAGTCAAAAGGGTTCTTCAAAGTAATCACCCTTTGCCTTGATGACAGCTTTGCACACTCTTGGCATTCTCTCAACCAGCGTCATGAGTTAGTCACCTGGAATGCATTTCATAAATTAACATGTGTGCCTTGTTAAAAATTAAGTAAAGGAATTTCTTTCCTTCTTAATGCATTTGAGCCAATCAGTTGTGTTGTGACAAGGTAGGGTTGGTATACAGAAGATAGCCATATTTGGTAAAAGACCAAGTCCATAATATGGCAAGAACAGCTCAAATAAGCAAAGATAAACAACAGTCCGTCATTACTTTAAGACATGAAGGTCAGTCAATCCGGAAAATTTCAAGAACTTTGAACTTTTCATCAAGTGCAAAAACCATCAAGTCCAAAAACCATCAAGCGCTATGATGAAACTGGCTCTCATGAGGACCGCCACAGGAAAGGAATACAGAGTTCATTAGAGTTAACTGCACCTCACATTGCAGCCCAAATAAATGCTTCACAGAGTTCAAGTCACCAACACATCTCAATATCAACTGTTCAGAGGAGACTGCGTGAATCAGGCCTTCATGGTCAAATTGCTGCGATGAAAGCACTACTAAAGGACACCAATAAGAAGAAGAGACTTGCTTGGGCCAAGAAACACGAGCAATGGACATTAGACTGGTGGAAATCTGTCCTTTGGTCTGATAAGTCCAAATTCCAACAATGTCTTTGTGAGAGTAGGTGTACAGATGATCTCCGCATTTGTGGTTCCCACCATGAAGCATGGAGGAGGTGTGATAATGTGGGGGCGCTTTGTTGGTGACACTGTCTGTGATTTATTTAGAATTCAAGGCACACTTAACCAGCATGGCTACCATAGTATTCTGCAGTGATACGCCATCCCATCTGGTTTGCGTCTCCAGGCTGTGTAAGGGCTATTTGACCAAGAAGGAGAGTGATGGAGGGCTGCATCAGATGACCTGACATCCACAATCACCCAACCTCAACCCAATTGAGATGTTTTGGGATGAATTGGACCACAGAGTGAAGGAAAAACAGCCAATAAGTTCTCAGCATATGTGGGAACTCCTTCAAGACTGTTGGAAAAGCATTCCAGGTGAAGCTGGTTGAGAGAATGCCAAGAGTGTACAAAGCTGCCATCAAGGCAAAGGATGGCTACTTTGAAGAATCTCAAATATAAAATATATTTTGATTTGTTTAACACTTTTTGGTACCTACATGATTCCATATGTGTTATTTCATAGTTTTGATGTCTTCACTACTATTCTAGAATGTAGAAAATTTTACAAATAAAGAAAAGCCTTGAATGAGTAGGTGTGTCCAAACTTTTGACTGGTACTGTATACATATATACAGGAGTAAGACAGATATAGCTTCTATTGCCTGTTTGAGTATTTGTTTAATAGCCTACTGAGTCAGTGAGCACCAAGCCTCATGCACCGGCAAAATGTTGAATTAAGCAATTTCACAGATTCGGCTGTATTTAATATTTGCTATGCTGTAATAATGGCTTTATAATTTTTAGTCGTTAGAAAAGACTGGTATTGCTTAACCTTTTGCGCGTAGGGAGCACTATTTTCATTTTTGGCTAAAAAACGTACCCATTTGAAACGGCCTATTTCTCAGCCCCAGAAACTAGAATATGCATATAATTGTCAGATTAGGATAGAAAACACTCTAAAGTTTCCAGAACTGTAAAGAAGAAGTTTCCAGAACTGTAAGGAAGAAACTAAATGGCTGAAATGATTTTGCGTCTTCAGCATGGACAGCACAATAAACACTTGCTGTTATGTGGTGCCTTTTCGCTGCAGTAAGGAGGAGAGCGAGACAACGTGCACCTGTCACACAGGCACTCGCTGTCATTTCTTTTAATACAGTGTCACCATCGGGCTCTTTCTTGAGTCATTTGCGTGTCTTAATTATTTAATTAAACAGTGTGCTTAAAGCATCAGACAAGCTCAGTGCCTATGTAGATGATTGTATTCAAACACATAGGGTGTGTCTGATATGGAAAAATACATTTTAACATTAGAACAGGATGACTCTCGGTCGACAAAGATTTTTTAGGGACAGCCCTACAATCAGTCTTACCCTTGCTCTACTCAAAGGGCTGTATTGGGATGGCTTCATACAGTATCTACGTGTATATCATTGACTGTATTGTATTTTTAGACCAAGAGGACCAAGAGAAACAAAGTGGAGCAGATCACTGATACAGATGCAGGTCATAAAGGAAACTCTAATTTCACTGAATGTAATCCTTTTGCATGTAAATGTAATTTAGTATGGACATCTATTGAGCAGAGGACTAATAGCAGAGTGCCAATGTTATACTTTCTTGGGTATTTAACTTCACAAAGTACACAAAGTTGGCTAATACATACTTGCCTCAGGAGGTTACATGTTTTCTGACTTCTTTACCTTGGTGAATGCTGCTTTGGACACAGGTCCCTCTACATCTGTGGAATTTTCTGGGATGACAGTTCAGGGGACATCTCACCAGGGACAATCTAATGAAAAGATCCTAAGTGAGTGTGTCTCCAGGGCCTGTCAGACTAGGGCTCTTGACCTCCCGCCAATCGATCCGGATGCTTTCAACCCGATTGTCATCCAGTTTCTGGAAAAACTTACAGAGTATGTCCAAACTTCTATTGTAGTATTTGAATGCAATGTCATCTGGGGGATTTTATAAATTGAATGTGTGTTGGTGTGCTTTTTGGTGCTAAAAACATCTAATTATCTCCTATAGGCAATGGAGGCAGTTAAGCATTGGCAGGATGGACCCTGTATGTCCCTTAACCTTGAACATTATTCATAGATATATTAATAGACGTTTCAAGAAAATTAGATACAAGCCTTTTATCTATCTACAGTGTCATCCACATTATCACAAACAGTTACATTCAAAGAGCTTTTTAGTAGCCTACTGCTTTTCATGCTTTCCAAATGCCACTTTCATGATTCTCATGAACATATGTGAGATTGTTGGTATCTCTTCGAGGAGCTTGGTTTCAGAGCCCGGCTATGAGTAATCTACCTACACTGTTTCGGTCCTACAGGTGATGAGGGCATTGCTTGCAGAGATGTGCCTGGAGATTGTGCGGTTTGTATCTGAGGCCATCCTGGAGGTCATCATCCCTGCAATTTTCCATTTTGTACGGATATACAGCCATGTGTCTCCAGTATCCGGCAAGTCTCTGACAGAATCAGAGAGATCCTCTAGCACAAACCTGAAGGTTCGCAAGAGAGACAGCAGCAAATCCTCAAGGTCTTGCACAGCCAAATCAAGCTCCTCTCGTAATGGGCATGTTCAGTCATTCCTAAAGAAACCGGTTTCACCTAACTATTCATAACCCATTTAATGAAAATATGTTTTGTTTATCTGTGTAACAGTTTACTCTTAATGACCAGTTTAACTGATTATTGAATTATGCATTAATGTGACTACAGTGTCTACTATTGAATATGGAATGCTGTATTGTTTGCTTTGTATTCTCAAAGGTCTCAGACAGTGTTGCCAAATACTCAGGGAGATGGTGAGTCTATATCATCTGAGCCACTCAGTGACTTTTTTGGGATCACTGAGGACAGTCTCCTCACTGGTGTCAAGGATTCCTTCAAAGAGTCGCTGAACAATGTCCTCTGTATCCAAAGAGAGGGCCAGGTAGACACTCAAAGTCTATCCCGGGTTATTGTTGGAGAAGTGTCAAAGAAGGTCAATTCCATAATCTCTGTGGCCATCCAAACTCCCATCTCTGGGCGAATGTCCCCTGTCATTTTTGACACCAGTGGTGGTGTCTCCAGCACCAAGGTGGTTGAGGAGATGGTGTCTGGCATTTCCAACATACTTCAGATGTACATTAATGGGAAGAGTGTTGAGCAGAGTGTTGTTCTCAGAGAGGATGGTGTTGAGGTGGATATGACACATTTAACAGGACAGGTCATGACAGCCCTCAGTGGCACTGTTTTGAACTTCAGCAATAAGGAGGAAAATGACCCCGACAAGAGGGAACTGCTTTGTGTTGTTGCTGACCATATGAAGATGCTTGAAGCTTGTAAAAGTCCTGAGGAGATGCTAAAACAAGGAGAGAGCAACCTCAATATCAAAGGTGCCAAATCTAGTCTTTGTCTGTCAACACAAAGTATGGACAGACTACTCACTGAGGAGTTTCAGACCAAGGCCACTGAATCGATCCGGGAGATCGTTAAAAGATTCAGGGGTTGTACATCATGTTGTTCTGGCACTACATCATCTTGTCCAACTCCTAGGATAGGTGAGATCAGAGACCTTATGATTGACCCTGAGGCCTCTGAGTTGGTAAGTACCTTTGTTTCAGACATGGACAATCTTACCCAGTCTATCAGGGCATCCGGCTCCCCTGCACAGAGTGAGCAGATCCTTCTTGAAAACCATCAAAGTAAGATCTGGTCTTACACTGTTGGTTGTTACTACGACATGAAAAATACGCTGAAGAGGCTTCTTGGATGGATGGATGGATGGAGCGAGACATGATGTCCCAGATGTGCTCAATTGGATTCAGGTCTGGGGAACGGGTGGGCCAGTCCATAGCATCAATGCCTTCCTCTTGCAGGACCTGCTGACACACTCCAGCCACATGAGGTCTTGCATTGTCTTGCATTAGGAGGAACCCAGGGCCAACCACACCAGCATATGGTCTCACAAGGGGTCTGAGGATCTCATCTCGGTAGCTAATGGCAGTCAGGCTACCTCTGGCGAGCACATGGAGGGCTGTGCGGCCCTCCAAAGAAATGCCACCCCACACCATGACTGACCCACCGCCAAACCGGTCATGCTGGAGGATGTTGCATGCAGCAGAACGTTCTCCACGGCGTCTCCAGACTGTCACGTCTGTCACGTGTGCTCAGTGTGAACCTGCTTTCATCTGTGAAGAGCACAGGGCGCAAGTGGCGAATTTGCCAATCTTGGTGTTCTCTGGCAAATGCCAAACATACTGCACGGTGTTGGGCTGTAAGCTGTGGACGTCATGGAGTCTGTTTCTGACCGTTTGAGCAGACGCATGCACATTTGTGGCCTGCTGGAGGTCATTTTGCAGGGCTCTGGCAGTGCTCCTCCTTGCACAAAGGCGGAGGTAGCGGTCCTGCTGCTGGGTTGTTGCCCTCCTACGGCCTCCACGTCTCCTGATGTACTGGCCTGTCTCCTGGTAGCGCCTCCATGCTCTAGACACTACGCTGACAGACACAGCAAACCTTCTTGCCACATCTCGCATTGATGTGCCATCCTGGATGAGCTGCACTACCTGAGCCACTTGTGTGGGTTGTAGACTCCGTCTCATGCTACCACTAGAGTGAAAGCACCGCCAGCATTCAAAAGTGACCAAAACATCAGCCAGGAAGCATAGGAACTGAGAAGTGGTCTGTGGTCCCCACCTGCAGAACCACTCCTTTATTGGGGGTGTCTTGCTAAATGCCTATAATTTCCACCTGTTGTCTATTCCATTTGCACAACAGCATGTGAAATTTATTGTCAATCAGTGTTGCTTCCTAAGTGGACAGTTTGATTTCACAGAAGGGTGATTGACTTGGCGTTACATTGTGTTGTTTAAGTGTTCCCTTTATTTTTTTGAGCAGTGTATATATATATATATATATATATATATATATATATAAACATAGCTTTAAACCAACAGGATGACCAGGACAAGTTTTCAAGTTTTGTAAGGCTCATCAGTTTTTCAAACGTTTTTCCAAAAATATCACTGTTTATTTTGTGGCTTCATAGACATACAGTAAGTAGGCCTACATCCATAAAATATTTTCTTAAAACTTTTTTATGACACACTGCAGAGACTATTTTGCCTGCTTCACTTCTGCTATACATTTCATACTGTACCATTGTGATCCAGGGCTATCAGGAGAGCTACCCAATCCCAGAGGGCCATCGTGGCTTCATCAGTGATGCCAGACTTCTGCAGATGCAGAGAGCTGAGAGAGAGGCCATGGAAGCAAAGCAAAGAAAGATAAGTGCTATCCATGAGAATTATGTCCGGACTGCTCTCATCGGGGTTGGCAGCACCTTCGCACACCACTTCGTCCCCTCTATTCAGTGCATTCCGCGACCGAAAGCTCCACCGAGGCCTTTGCCACGAAGGCTTGAACACTTAGCTCTGGCCCCACTGAAGAACGTGGTGGGGGTGGACGGAGCCCAAGTTCGACCCGGATCTCACTCTCTGGAGTCCATCCAGGTAAATAAGTCATTCAGCAGCAGTAGCGTGTGACCTGTTCCCGTCCCTCCAACTGGAGCTCCCTCCAAGAGGGGCAAGAAGAAGAAGGGCAGGCGGGGAGTCAAAGCCCTGAAAGTCCAGTCGGACCAGGGCTGTGCTGACAACAACGGACCCATTGACCTGATGGAGAAGGTGAGGGACATCGAGGCTCACCTGAAGGAGGAGGCCTGGAAGGTAGGATGGACTTCGACTTTTAATTTTAACAAGAGACTCATGCTTTTTCTTCCTATCTTTCTTTTTCGAAAAATCTATGGGGTAACGATATCTGGTTATCAAATGGCAACAACCACTCTGCAGGTGTAGCAGTTTTGAGAGGTGCATTTAAAGGGAAGGTCATCAGTTTGTAAGACTCACCACTCTGGACGTTGGTTAATTTTAACAGTAAATTTCAACAGTGTTTTTTTTATTAGGGAATATTTATTCATCCATCAACAAACAAAACAACAGGATATTATTTCAAGAATTTGAAGAAGAGATTAATAGAGTTATAGGTGTATTTCAGGGTATCAAAATTATCTTAGGTGGAGATTTTAATTCTGTATCTAATGTGATGATTGACAGATCCAGCATTGTTAATCCTGAGTTTAATAATTTATGTCTTGGGTCTTTGATTTGGATTAGTCTATATTTGGAGATCTAAATATCCTGATAAAAAGGAATTCACTTGGAGTAACAAGGACATGTCCAGACAGTCAACAATTGACTTCTGGTTGATTTCTAATTCATTAGATAATTCTGTAGTCAAGGTATCAATTGAACCATCAATTATTACTGATCATAAAGTTATATTCTTATCTTTAAATAGTAATGGATCTAAAGTTAAACCGAATCGGAGTTATTGGAAACTCAATAGTAGACTGTTGGAAGATGATCATTTCAAGATGGATGCCAAAGATATGATACAAGACAATTGGAGGAAAGCTCAACTTTTTCAGTCTTGTTGGAAATATTTGGAATTAATGAAGTATGAAATAAGACAAACAGCCATGAAGAGATATGAAGATAAACTTGTTAAGGAAATACTTTCTCTAATCTCTATGGAGGACCTTGATGAAGAGGAAAGGGTCAGTTATTGTCTTTACAACTAGAAATGGACTGAATGTATGAAGAGAGAGCAAAAGAGGCATTTGTAAAATCAAGAAGGAGATGGTTGGAGGAAGGTGAAAAAAATACAAAATACTTTTACAAACTAGAAAGAAAAAAATTCTGAATTTACATCTTTTCATAAGCTTAATATAGATGGCAAAGAAAATAGAAAACCCCAAAGATATTTCAAAATATGTTTCAGAATTCTATGGTAACCTTTATACCAGTAATGCCTGTCCTACTAGTGACGTATCTGCCTTTCTAGACTCTGCCAAAGACTATGCAAAATTCATAGATGAAGACTTACAAAAGTCTTGTGATGAAATTATTTATATCAATGAAATAAAAAAATGTATCAGCAAGTTAAAAGAGAACAAATCTCCAGAGAATGATGGCATTATCAGTCCATAAATATTTTCAGGAGGATATTATTGAACTCATATTTAATGTTTTAAAGGAGGCAATTGATTTAGATGTCCTGCCTGTTTCTATGACACAGGGCCTAATTTCTGTAATACCGAAACAAAGATTCTGTGATTTTAGAAAATTGGAGACCAATCACATTAATGAAAAATGATGGAAAGCTACTTGCATCTATCTATCTTTGCAGAAAGACTTAAAAAACGTCTTGACCAAATCATTGATGATACCCAGTCTGGTTTTATGAAGGGCAGACATGTATGTAATCGACTAGTATTGGACTTGATAGACTACAATGAGCACATTATGGAAGATAGCTTTATTTTATTAGTAGACTTTTACAAGGCATTTGATACAGTTGAACATTATTTTCTTTTTGAGACTTCGATTTTTTTGCTTTTGGTCAATATTTTCAAAGTGTAATTAAGACACTTTTACAATAATAGTAACAGATCTGTTAAATTATCCCATGGAACGTCACAAAGATTCCACGTTAGACGTGGAATTTAACAAGGATACCCAATTTCTCCTTTCTTATTTTTATTGGTCACACAAGTTATAGCACTTCATATAAATAAGGATAGTTTTAGGGGTATTCAGATACAAGACAAAGAAATAAAATGTTCACAATTGGCTGACGACACCACCATTTTTTTGAAAGATCCTAATTAAGTCAGGAAAGCTATTGAGTGCCTTCTCACATGTATCAGGTTTATCTCTGAATATTAGGAAATGTGAATTATTTGCGTTGAAAAGATGTGACTTAAACTCAGTATGTAATATCCCTGTAAAAGATGTGATCACATATTTTGGTATTAAAGTTAGCAAAGATCAGAAAGAAAGGGCTAACTTAAATGTCTCTCCTATTGTAGAGAACATTGGAAAGAGATTTAACTCCTGGTTATTAAGAGATCTGTCTTTATCTGGACGTGTACTTTTATCAAAATCTGAAGGTCCAGATTAGTTTATACCTCCCTTGCCTTGGATGTTCCTCTGTCAGTAACTAAAACGGTTGATACTAAATGATTTAACTTCATATGGAGGAATAAACCTCATTATTTAAGAAAAGTGCTAATATGTAGCACCCAAGGCGAGGGAGGGTTGAATGCTCTGGATTGTAAAACCTCTAATATAATATTTAAGATTAAATGGATACAAAACTATTTAAGAAATAAGGATTGCATTTGAAATATCATTCCTAGTTTAATATTCCAACAAATTGGTGGTCTAGAATTCTTACTCAAATGCAACTTTGATATGGGTAAAATCCCTAATTAAGCTTGCAAACTTTCATAAACAAGTACTTCTAACTTGGAACTGTCACACCCTGACCATAGTTTGCTTTGTATGTTTCTATGTTTTGGTTGGTCAGGGTGTGATCTGAGTGGGCATTCTATGTTGGATGTCTTGTTTGTCTATTTCTATGTCTGGCCTGATATGGTTCTCAATCAGAGGCAGGTGTTAGTCATTGTCTCTGATTGGGAACCATATTTAGGTAGCCTTGGTTTCACTGTGTGTTTGTGGGTGATTGTTCCTGTCTCTGTGTTTTGCACCAGACCAGACCAGACCAGACCAGACCAGACCAGACCAGACCAGACCAGACCAGACCAGACCAGACCAGACCAGACCAGACCAGACCAGACCAGACCAGACCAGACCAGACCAGACCAGGGCTGTTTTTGGTTTTCCACGTTTATTGTTTTGTAGTGTTCGTGGTTATCTTTGTTTATTAAACATGAATCAATATAATCACGCTGCGTTTTGGTCCGCCTCTACTTCACCCCAAGAGAACCGTTACAGGAACCTCATGTACAAACACAATTTTTCCCCGCATAGGTATACAATCTTGAATAATAAAGACATAAAATACAAAAACAAGTCTTTATTTTTCCAGAACTGGTTTGACAACATTATTTGGGTTAAACAATTATTGAACAATGATGGACAATTATATGATTATCCAGACTGTATTAGAACACACAATGTTACATTCACTCCAGAGGAGTATGAAATTGTTAGAGCTATCTCTAAAGGTGCTATTCTTCTTTTAGGGGAATATAACAATACTCCAAGTGCAACTGTTGAGGATTTTGTAGCCTCAATACAATTAGAAGGAATCGACATTTTAAACTATAAATGTAATAACATGGATATAAGGAAACTGTCAATATGTTACTATTCCCTCTGCTGAAATGTACTGGAATGCAGTCCTAGGACAAGTGAACTGGAACAAACTTTTGTTGTTGTCTGGTAAATATTGTATATCTAATAAGGTGAAAGAAGTATCATACAAACTCATTCATGGAATCTACCCTGTAAAGACCTTTTATTATACACAGATTTAAAATAGCTATTGATAACAAATGTGTATTTTGTGGTTGTGACCAAGAAACTCTTGACCATTTATTTTGGGACTGTTTTTATGTCAGAAGATTTTGGAGTGAGTTAGATTTTATTTTAAAAGAAAATACTTAATGTTCATTTGAAAGACTGATATTTTGATCCAAATGAAATGGGCCCTGATTTTAACTTTCATTGTTCATTTGTTTATCTTTCATGGAAGATTCTTTGTCCATAAAATGAAGTGGGCAGAGAACAAACCTTTCTTCACATTTAAGATAGAATTTAAATATTATTTTGAAATGATCAGTAAATGTAAAAACAAAAAAAGCAATACGCACCATAAAAGTATTTAACAAACTGAAAATGTATCTTGATATGTAATACTGTCTGTTAGGTTTATGTACTCTTGTTTGTATATTTCTGTTTTTTTGTATTTGTTTGCATACTTTTTTTTACATTTCAATGTAGTATGATTGTTTGACAGGATCAACATACAGAACAGGACAAGTAGCTTACTTTTCTGAAAAAGTACGCAAGACTGCCTGGATTTTCTCCTGAATGTTTTGAAATATGCCTTTTGTCACTTATATTCTTCAGAAGGAAAACATATTTGTTTAGAAGTTGTCCGCAGGTTCACACACTGGCAGATCTTTCTAGTAGCCTAGTGTTACATAATGTGCCATGGAATTTTGCTGCAGTACAACATGACTTTTAAACAATGTACTTCATCTTATGAGGTGGTGTTGACTTGAAGGGCCTGTGACAGGGTGATACAATAGACAGCCAAGTGGTAAATTGTATTTTGTTATAAAGAAAGGACTAAACTTTTTGACAATGCACTTCACAATCAAAATAACTACTACTTGTATCAGCTTGGCTGAGTAATGAACCTAATAGGTTATCAAACTAGTATTTATTTTTTTGATACACCTTTTCACATAATAAACATTACCATTGTTGATGAATCCTTCTATCATCAGGGCAATAACCCGGGTCAAGCTAATTATGTCATCACGAGTTACCACAGCCACAAAGTCATAAACCCTGCACATTTCTACAATTTTATCTTAAAATGTGATTTTAAACCTAACCTTTACTCTAACATTAACTACACTGCTAACCCTAACCATTAATTAAGACCAAAAAGCTAATTTACAATATAGCCCTAATTCTATGTTTAAAAGATGTAGACCGACTGTAGCTCGAAATTGTATTACATTCGCCATTACGGTTTGTTGCTCCTTGTTCACTATATTAATAAGACTCCGACATAGCTGTATCCATTATTTTATTTTGCCATAGACAATACAGAATACACAAACTAACTTGAAAATCTGTCTTGTAGGCTAACGTTAGCTTGCCTGCCTTGCTAAGATTATCAAATGATAACGTTACAAAACCAGCAGTATCTAGACAATACACAAACTTGTATGAGCTACAACCTAAATAAGTTGTAATGAGACAGCTACAGTGGCTTGCGAAAGTATTCACCCCCTTGGTATTTTTCCTATTTTGTTGCCTTACAACTTGGAATTAAAATGTATTTTTTGTGGGGTTTGTATCATTTGATTTACACAACATGCCTACCACTTTGAAGATGCAAAATAAAATAAAATTGTGAAACAAACAAGAAAATAAGACAAAAAAACAGAACTTGAGCGTGCATAACTATTTACCCACCCAAAGTCAATACTTTGTTGAGCCACCTTTAGCAGCAATTACAGCTGCAAGTATCTTGGGGTATGTCTCTATAAGCTTGGCACATCTAGCCAATGGGACTTTTGCCCATTCTACAAGGCAAAACTGCTCTAGCTCCTTCAAGTTGGATGGGTTCTGCTGGTGTACAACAATCTTCAAGTCATATCACAGATTCTCAATTGTATTGAGGTCTGGGCTTTGACGAGGCCATTCCAAGACATTTAAATGTTCCCCTTAAACCACTCAAGTGTTACTTTAGCAGCATGTTTAGGGTCATTGTCCTGCTGGAAGGTGAACCACTGTCCCAGTCTCTAATCTCTGGAAGACTGAAACAGGTTTCCCTCAATTTACCTGTATTTTGCGCCATCCATCATTACTTCAATTCTGACCAGTTTCCCAGTCCTTGCCGATGAAAAACATCCCCACAGCATGATGCTGCCACCACCATACTTTACTATGGGAATGGTGTTCTTGAAGTGATGAGAGGTGTTGGGTTTGCACCAGACTTAGCGTTTCCCTTGATGGCCAAAAAGCTACATTTTAGTCTCATCTGACCAGAGTACCTTCTATCATATGTTTGGGGAATCTCCCGCATGCCTTTTGGCGAACACAAATTGTGTTTGCTTATTTTCTTTAAGCAATGGCTTATTTTCTGGACACTCATCTGTAAAGCCCAGCTCTGTGCATTGTACGGCTTAAAGTGGTCCTATGAACAGATACTCCAATCTCCGCTGTGGAGCTTTGCAGCTCCTTCAGGGTTATCTTTGGTCTCTTTGTTGCCTCTCTGTTTAATGCCCTCCTTGCCTGGTCCGTGAGTTTTGGTTGGTAGGTTTGTTGTGGTGCCATATTCTTTCCATTTAAAAAAATGGATTAATGGTGCTCCGTGGGATGTTCAAAGTTTGGGATATTATTGTGTGGTGTTGCAGACTCTGGGGCCTTTCAGAACAGGTGTACATATACTGAGATCATGTGACAGATCACGTGACACTTAGATTGCACACAGGTGAACTCTATTTAACGAATTATGTCACTTCTGAAGATAATTGGTTGCACCAGATCTTATTTAGGGGCTTGCATGCACCACTTTTCCATTTTTTGAAATTTTCTCAACACCATTGGTTGTTGCACACAAAGTTAGCATTACTGGTGCAGACTTCGGAACCGACGAAATCAAACTACAAATTCCGCATACTTGGGTCTTTCGGCAGGGCATGCATGCATGTAACTGGCTGTGGAGGAATGGTCAATCCATATAGGGCTTTTCAATCTGCTGTCCTTTGAATGTTTTTGCGGGCAATGAAACAGTGCCCCATCCAATAAAGGAAAGTGAAGTGGGCAGAGGGGCAATTTGCAAGTGGATCTAGGCAGCCTAGTTTGAGAAGCGGAATAGCCTTTCACCTGACAGACAGTGCGAGAACAGCTCCTCAAAATTCTGGTACTGGAGTGAAACGTGCTTTTATATGCCCAGTTATTGTGCAACAAATAACAATTCTAAATGCAATCGCGTGTTAAAAATGGTTTAGATTGCCACCATTAAAAATAACTATTTCTATTTCTCAATCTCAACTCGTAATTAAAGTGCGCCTCCCATCCGAGTGCATAGTCAATGTTAGGCAGGCTATCACAGCGTCACCCACCACTTTGCAATATGAGCTTGAGGCATTATAATTGTTTGAAACCTGAACGTTTTACTTAACTTCAAACAAGCAGTATTGGGAAAACATGCCCTCCCACTATTGCCTCCTAATGCAACGCTTACCCCAAAAGTTTACAGCAAACATTGAAAGGAGCCGACACAAAGGAGTGGGTGCCTCTGCTAGCCATTAGATTGCATGCAGAAACATGCAAACACAGACCTCCGAGGAGAGTACCATCTGTGGCTCTTCAACATCAGAGAGGGGACTCTGGTTCAGAACCTAACAATTTGCACCCGCCCACCATAAAGCCAGCTGCGAAGCAGAGGCCGGTCAAAAGAGGGCGGCTGTCATAAACTATAGAAGACAGAAATGTTTTTTTTTATATCAACTTTCTTTTGTTGTCCAGAAGCCAAAGGCACAATACTAGTCCTATTAGCAATCCATCCTGGTTATTGCTATTAGATTCCCTCTCTTTCTCTGTTTCTAACAGATACTTTGATCTTTACAACATATGGAACCGCTTGGATTAGGTGTGCTGTTTAGAATGGCCTAAATCCATTTAGCGGGAAAACACCAATGTTTGAAAATTAGGTTTTATTAGCTGGCTTCATTATGGGAGGTGAATGTTTGCATGTTAACCTCTTAATGAAACATGTCTGGTCCTTGTATGCATGCATAGTGTTTTATGTTGGGCACCTCATTTTGCTGTTTGTTGACCGGTTAATTTGCATCCCTACACGTGATATCCTTAGGACAATCTCTTTAACTTCAGCTCCATATAAGAACGGCACTTCGAAAGAAAGCAGTGGATTTACGGGATCCTGACCAACTGCTATTTTGTTAGTTTTTTTGCGCTGATATTAATTTAACTTTTGTACGTAATGTTTCCAGTATCTTGTCTATGACCGAAAAGAGCTTCTGGACATCAGAACAGCAATCGCTAACCTCGATTTGTATGAACATTTCTACTTCAATGAGTCGGCGGCACAGGGCATATTGCTCACCCCGGAACCCCCAAAAAACTTTGGCGGCGAGTACATAAACCGCCTCTACTGTGAACCATAGTCCTTGTGCCCAAGAATTCCAAGGTAACCTGTCTAAAGGTAGCCATGAAATGCTTTGAAAGACTGGTCATGGCTCACATCAACACCATCATCCCAGATATCCTGGACCCACTCCAATTTGCATACCGCTCCAACAGATCCACAGAGGACACAATCTCTACTGCACTCCACACTGACCTTTTCCACCTGGCCAAGAGTAACGCCCATGTGAGAGGGCCAAGCACGCCACCATTCACATATACGGGGCTGTATTGGAGTGGGTCGAGAGCTCCAAGTTCCTCGGTGTCCACATCACTAAGGATATATCATGGGCCACACCAGTGGTGAAAAAAAGTACCCAATTGTCATACTTGAGTAAAATTAAAGATATCTTAATAAAAAATGACTCAAGTGAAAGTCACCCAGTAAAATACTACTTGAGTAAAAGCCTAAAAGTATTTGGTCAAAAGTAAATGTAATTGCTCAAACATACTTAAGTATCAAAATTAACAGTATACATTTCAAATTCCTTATATTAAACAAACCAGACGGCATGATTTTTTATTTTATTTTTAATTTACGGATAGCCAGGGGCACACTCCCAACATAATATACAAACTAAGCATTTGTGTTAAGTGAGTCTGACAGATCAGAGGCAGTAGGGAATGTTCTCTTGATAAGTGTGAATTGAACAATTTTTCTGTCCTGCTAAGCATTCAAAATATAACGAGTACTTTTGGGTGTCAAGGAAAATGTATGGAGTAAAAAGTTAAGTTGTCAAATATAAATAGTAAAGTACAGATACCCAATGAAACGACTTAAGTAGTACTTTAAAGTATGGCCTGTGTCTCCCATAGAAACCAATGGAATAGTAGCTGGGGCTGGTCTAATTCGTTCATAAACTTTCATTGAACCAGGAAAAAACTGGAGTGTCTCGCTTCCTCTTCCGTCTCTGCCAACTTCCACTGCAGATGCGGTGGCTGACATCGGTGGATACCTGCAGTAAACAGGATGGTCACAGCCACACGTTCACTGGTTGGATAGAACACAATATATATTTTAAATAGGAGCAATAGTAATGATACATGCCATACCTACACCCTTAATGTGAAGCTACATAAACCAATAAATACAGAGTAAAAGTACTATTTTTTATCTTCATTTCTAAAGCAATGTCAAATATTATCTTAAGAACAAGCATATAAGGTTCACATATTGGAAAAATCATTAATATCAAATGTAATTTAATACACCTTTGGCTCATAAATATGTACCGTGAGGGTAATGACTTAGCATTGTGGTAACGACAGAGTGTGGTGGAAATTACATTTCATATAAAACTGATGAAAAATACCATTAAACATTTTAATGTCTCAGTTGTACATGTTTAATTTTTATTGAAGATATAGAACAGACCATTCGTTCCAATTGATCATGCTTTATGCACGGGGGCATTGTCATGCTGAAACAGGAAAAGGCCTGCCACAAAGTTGGAAGCACAGAATCATCTAGAATGTCATTGTATGCTGTAGCGTTAAGATTTCCCTTCACTGGAACTAATGGGCCTAGCACAAACTATGAAAAACAGCCCCAGACCATTATTCCTCCTCCACCAAACTTTATAGTTGGCACTCTGCATTAGGGCAGGTAGCTTTCTCCTGACATCTGCCAACCCCAGATTCGTCGGTCGGACTGCCAGATGCTGATGTATGATTCATCACTCCAGAGAATAGGTTTCCACTGCTCCAGAGTCCAATGGCGGCTAGCTTTACACCACTCCAGCCGACGCTTGCATTGTGCAAGAAACCCATTTCATAAAGCTCCCGACGAACAGTTGTGCTGACATTGCTTCCAGAGGCAGTTTGGAACTTGGTGGTGAGTGTTACAGCGTAAGACAGACGTTTTTTACGTGTTTCAGCACTCGCCGGTTCCGTTCCGTGAGCTTGTATGGCCTACCACACACTTCTAGGAACCGTTGTTGCTTCTAGACTTTTCCACTTCACAATAACAGCACTTACAGTTGACCAGGGCAGCTCTAGCATGGCAGAATATTTGACAAACTGACTTGTTTTAAAGGTGGCATCCTATGATGATGCCACGTTGAAAGTCACTCAGCTCTTCAGTAAGGACCAATGTTTTTCTATAGAGATTGCATGGCTGGGCGCTCGATTTTATACACCTTTCAGGAACGGGTGTGGATGAAATAGCCGAATCCACTAATTTTGAATGGGTGCCCACATACTTTAGTGTAGGTCCTTTTCCTCTCCTTGGTTGATTTAGGGGGCATCTTATAGAAAAATGTAAAATAAATCATTAAAGTCAGTAATAACCATTGTAAGTCACATAATGTCAGCGTAGTGTGTATAGGTGGCAGGGAAGTCAGGCGCAGGAGAGTCAAAATGGAGTGTAAATGGAGTCTTTTAATAAATGTCCACGTAACATGCTCCATAACACTAAAATGTACAGACATAAACAAACATGGGTACGAGGACCCTTCGTGCACCTATACAACATAAAACTACACTGACAATAAAACAATCTCTGACAAAGACATGAGGGGAAACAGAGGGTTAAATGCACAACAGGTAATGAATGGGATTGAAAACAGTAGTGTCGGAAGACAAGACATAACCAATGGAAAATGAAAAATGGATCAATGATGGCTAGAAGACCGGTGACGTCGACCGCCGAGCACTGCCCGAACAAGGAGAGGCCGAAGTCGTGACACATAAACAGACATCAAAATCAGTCAATCATCCTAACATAATACAACATTTAATGGTCTTAGCAAATAAGGGTTCAATTTCAATTTAACCATGATCATATATGTAATTTGCTTGTCTTTTCAGGTCTTAAGGTAAGTAGAAATGTATGAACTAATACATTTAGTCATTACCACCACATTCTGTCCTTACCATCACAGTTCATTATGTGGTGGTAATGACGTGTGTTGGGAATGACATTTTTACAGTCTTTGGTCATAAATAGCAGGGAATCTAGCATGCCAACTCCTGTTGAACAGCTAGCATACAATGTATCCTAAAAATACCCATAATTAAACATAATTTCAAAAATCAAACATAATTGTATGAAATTATAGCCTATTTGGTAATGACGTACAATAAAAATATTCTCTTCTCAAGTCATATTTACCTTTTATTTTTCTATCATTTCCTGGCATCAAAATTGGAATTTCCATCCATGACATCCATGTGCCAACTGTCACTGTTCATATCCATGGTAACGAAGTACACAAACTTTTGACATTTTTTATTATCATGTCATTTGCTTTTCTTGGTGGTAGTTATACAATACTTAGACAATTTTGTGTAAAAAAAAAGTATATGGTTTCCATTTATCTATTGTTTAACCTGTACATTATTACATTGTACATTATTACACTGTACATTATTATACATATTTTGTCATTATCAAAACTTTTGTAAGTGTAATACATAGAAGAATGTAAAACGTTTGGGTGTGAGACAGGACAAAAACAGTGAAATCCAGACATGGAATGCTTTAGAAAATAAAAAACAAACATTTTGAAAGCTGAAAAAAAAAGTTGAAGGTTATTTTAGTCTCTACTTAATGGATATGAAAAACATAAAAAATTAAAATCTAACCATGCGACCCAAAAAGGCCCATATTTGCAAAATCCCCTTACTACAATGGCAGTGTATATGGCAGTGTATATATATTTTTATGAATTCGACAAGCCATAATGAAAGGAAACCTTATTAACATCACACACTTTTCTGAAGTGAATGGGTTCAACCATTATTCTGCCTTCGAACAGCGGTGTATTTTAATATTACACTGCACAAGTGAGATATTACATTGCTTGCAGCTCAAATGACAGTGTGTTTACATTAGGAAGAGCCACCGATCTTAACTAGCTAATGTTAGCTGGCTGGCTCATTAGCTAACGTTATGTGACGTGTGTGTGTGTGTGTGATCTTAAACATTGTTTACCTAGATAGGTTCATTGTTTTCCTAGCTACCTAAACCCCCTCCTGAATCAGCTAGCTATATGACTTAAGCTAAAGTGTACTGTTAGCTAGGGTTCTTGTACCCACTTTTATTTATGTTGTATTTTGGATTTGAAGTTTTGTTAAGTTTATTAAACGACTCCATTCATACCAAGTTCGATTCTCCTGCGCCTGACTTCCCTGCCACCTACACACACGTTGTTACAGCTTAGGAGGGTGTGAATGATGCTGAATGGGTGTAGACAAAGAAGAGCTCTTCACTAGATACCAAAACATTCAAAGACGATTTTCTCAAAAGTGAGTTTACAAGTTGATCAACTTTCAAAGCAGAATTATTTTCCCATTGTTCCTCAAATTCAGTGTATGATATACCATTTTGTTGCTCTGAATCTCTACTTTTATTCTATGTAAAAAAAAAAAGCCATTTCACATTTTGCTACATAAGACTGAATCCAGATGGTGAGTCACGTTTTTTCCAATGGTAATTCATTTTGGATCCATCCAGTGGTGGGCTATGCAAAGATAGGGGAGAAGTGACATGCCTCACAAACATTCATTAAAGGCTGCTTCCCTATATACATAGACTTGAAATCACTGACCACTTTAATAATGGGACACTAGTCACTTTAATAATGTTTATATATTTTGCATTACTCATCTCATACAGTATGTATATACTGTATTCTATTCTACTGTATCTTAGTCTAGGCCTCTCTGACATTGCTCGTCCAAATATTAATATTTTCTTACTTTAGATTGGTGTGTATTGTGTATTGTGTGTATTGTTGTGTATTGTTGTGAAATTGTTAGATATTACTTGTTAGATATTACTGCACTGTTGGAGCTAAAAACACAAGCATTTTGCTACACCCACAATAACATCTGCTAAACACGTGCATGTAACCAATAAAATTTGATTTGGTGTGTGTGTGTGTGTGTGTGTGTGTGTGTGTGTGTGTGTGTGTGTGTGTGGTGAGCAGAGTTGGGGAACTGGTCCACCCCCCTGAGTGGAACTGGGATCTGGGCAGCATTCAGTGAGTGATTAGGCACTGAACATTTTGCAGAGTGAGTGGATGAGGATGGAAGCCAAGGTTAAGAGCCCAGAGTTCTGACTGGGAAAATGTTTCACAAGCTCTGGGACCTCGAGCCTCCCTCCCGCCAGCTTTTGCTCTTTGAATTTTTTTTTTGTTGCTTGTTGTGACGCAGCCTCTGCTGTTGCCCATTGAACGCTGTTTAGATCTTTCCTCCTCAATTTCTCCGTATTGTTTCCTTAAGCAGCGACATTGAAATGAACCATTCTGCCCACAATAATTAATTTTAAGAACCTTACCGAACGTGAGGTTCTTAAAATCTTACCGGTTAAGAACCTTACCGAACGTGAAATATGTCTCCCGCAATGTAAAATCTTACATAGCATGACATTCACTACAGGTAGAATGACATCTACACTAAAGTATGAATGGTATAATTAAGTTATATGATATTTTTATCTGTCAATTCATTATCAAGTCCACAATGATCTTCATCACCAAAACAAGACAGAGGTTTGCAGGCAATGAGGAATAATAGCCCTGGTAGTCAACACAAATTTAGCAGTTGGTCAGCAGTGCCCCCTGGAGACCTGTATAAGCATGTTTCTCATATATTTTCCTAAACCACCGCGTATGAGAGCATTTACATGAAACGATATATCAAAAACAGCTTAAACCACATACAAAATACTACAGTTTACTATAGAATACTGTAGTGCTCTTCTTTAGTAAACTGTGGTAAACTGTAGTATACTGTAGAATACTATACCACATACTGTAGTATCCCTCAATTGTGTAGTGCTTACCATATAATTTTGTAGTACACTGTAGAATGTTATACTGCACAAGGTAGTATCCTTCGATTGTGTAGTGCTTACTATAGAATGTTGTAGTATACTGTAGAATACTTTACTCCACACTGTAATATCCCTTCCCATGTGGATCAAGAGTGGTCCACCACTCAAAGGACATCCAGCCAACTTGACACAACTGTGGGAAGCATTGGAGTCAACATGGGCTTTCCTATTGAAAGGTTCTGAATTGAAAGAAAAAACATTTACCCACGAAAGTGGGTCCACTTTGAACTCCATGTCTCTACCTGTGCGTCCCAAATGGCACCCAATTCCCTATGTAGTGCACTACTTTTTACACTACCCTACAGTGCCGTCAGAAAGTATTCATACCCCTTGACTTATTCAAATTTTTTTTGTGTTAGACTGAATTCAAAACTCATTAAATATATGTTTTCTCTCACCCATCTACACACAATACCCCATAATGACAAAGCAAATTTTTTTTTTTAGAAATGTTTACACATTTTTTGAAAATGAAATAAAGAGATATTTCTCATTTACATACAGTAAATATTCAAACCCTGTAAGTATTCAAACCCCTGAGTCAACACATGTTAGAATCAATGTTGGCAGCGATTACAGCTGTGAGTTTCTGTGTAAGTCTTTAAGAGCTTTACATACCTGGATTGTACAATATTTGCACATTATTCTTTAACATTTTTTTCAAGCTCTGTCAAGTTGGTTGTTGCTAGACATCCATTTTCATGTCTTGCGATAGATTTTCAATCCGATTTAAGTCAAAACTGTAACTAGACGACTGAAGAAACGTTCAATGTCGTCTTGGTAAGCAACTCCAGTGTAAAATTGGCCTTGTGTTTTAGATTATTGCCCTGCTGAAAGGTGAATTTGTCTCCCAGTGTCACGAATCCCGTTTCCTGAGTCTGTTTTTTGCCTATGTTCTGTCCTGGAGTGTTTTTTCCGGCGTCCTGGAACGCACCCTGTCTGGTTGCCGGGCAATGTAGCCAGTTGTGGTTTCTGATTACCCGCACCTGTATCCCATCAGCTATCTGCACACCTGGTCCTGATCATCATCTCTCCTCTTCATAAGCCCGGACCTGACATCCATTCCCTGCCGGATTGTTAGCCATGAACAGTATGTTGTGCCAGAGTATCAGCCTCAAGTTGGATAGAATTTGTTTTGTTGTTTGTTACGTATTGCTTGCCTTAAACTTACCTCCGTTTGTTTTGTCTTCAGTTACTCACCCGGATCATTTACCCCATTCCCGCCTGGTCGTCGGAGGATTCCGCTTCCCCATTGGATCCACCTATTTACTCCCATCAACTCACCACCGCTGCCCGCTACGCCACCTGGATATATCTAACCATTCACTTTCACTTGTAAATAAATACTCACCTTCTTCCTACTCTCCTTGTCCTGGTCTGCTTCTGGGTTCGATTTTGAAGAAACCTGACACCCAGTGTCTGTTGGAAAACAGACTGAACTATGTTTTCCTCTAGGATTTTGCCTGTGCTTAGCTCTTTTTTATTTATTTTTTTAAACTAACTAGTCCAGTGACAAGCATACCCATAACATGATGCGGCCACCACCATGCTTGAAAATATGAAGAGTGGTACTCAGTGATGTGTTGTGTTGGATTTGCCCCAAAACACAACAGGCTGTACAGGCTTCCTTCTTGTCACTCTTTCTTTCAGGTTATTATTGTGCAATATCTACAATGTTTTTAATCCATCCTCAGTTTTCTCTTATCACAGCCATTAAACCCTAACTGTTTTCTTTCAGTCAGTCAACTTTGGTACAACATACTATGGGGAGTTGCATTTTTGCGACTTCGGTTGAAAAATTTTCAATCACGCCTGACAAAGCCGGATTCATTCCTTAAATTATTTCTATCTTCATCTCAATGTGAACGATTCACGCTACTAAAACAAACAATTGGAAAATGAGTTTTTTTTCTTGCTCCAACTAAACTGTCCCATAGTGGTAGAGCGTGCTCACCCCCTGGGCATTGTGTGCTGAAGGTTGTACTTGTTCTCATAAGTGTTCTAATCACAAACAATTAGTTATTCTTCAATTTGCTGCTGCAATGAGTAAGATGGCTAAGTAAACGATAGAGAAAACGATGGCCAGCTAAACGAGCGCTGCATAGCTATTACTAGCTATTTCTGCCTCCCCACGGTGGAGTTGCTGGGGTAGCTTCTTTGAGTATAAGTCGCTTGGTAATTCTATTTTCAGTTGCTGGAGTTGGAGAGAGTGAAGGAAACAGGGTTTGTGTGCATCGTCGATGAAGATACAGCCCCCTGAGCACTTGGCTGGGGAACCCCCGGAGCGAAGGGTCTTGGCACAGGTCTAAGTGACCAGTGTGCCTCTCCGCAAAAACATTACTTTGGCAAACGGGGTACTATGTCAGCTTTTTGCCAGAGCCCCCTGTGCCTGTAAAGGGGCCAGGCTTCATGCAGGCTTTACAGTCTCACGGAAGCACAACGTATGTTGGAAGCTTGTCTATGTTTAATTTGGTCCCCTCTATTACCCTGTGTTCCACTGTGTTCATAGGGTTCAAGGGGTATATTTGGGTGACTGCTCACAAGGGGTCTTCCCTACCCATAGCTGGCTCATTACTGAGATACATTGCTGATTTCTGCCTGTAGCTCACTAGTCCCGATGTAGTGTCTAATCTAGTGATACAGGTTATGAGCTCCAAGGTGATTAGTTGTTGGTAGCGGAGTCGAGGGAGCGAGCAGGGTTGGATATGACCACCCTTTTATCCCACACACAGTCTCTGTGGTTCATATGAGGCCCCAAATGAGCTGCTTGTCTCCAGCTCAACCACAGGAGGTTGGTGGCACCTTAATTGGGGAGGGAGGGCTCGTGGTAATGGCTGGAGCGGAATAAGTGGAATGGTATCATATACATCAAACACATTGTTTTCATGTGTTTGATGCCAATCCATTTGCTCAATTCTCCCCTCAGCAGCCTCGACTGAGCTCAACACTATTAATTCATGGGAATCAGACGAATCACACCTGTCTGTTACAACAGACGGGTTCAGTTTTTCAGAGTTGTCCCATTCCCAGCTAGGTTACAATGCACTTTGTCGCCAGTACCTATTACTGGTCGGCAGGATAAAGTATTTTCCCTGGGTCTATTTTTTATGTGTGCGGTCCAACGCTGGGTGCTAGCCGATCAAGGCTAATTGTGACAACAGTACCCCCAAGTAGTATGGCCAATCAGGGTACGTCGCTTATCGCCGGAGCCCATGTACCCAGAGTGGGCCGGGCTTTAGGCAAACCTTGGTACATAAACACAGTTTTTTCAACTGAGTTCCACAGTGTTCATGGGTGTTAAAAGTGTTCTCTGGAGTTCCAGTTTAGCATGTGAATGGAGAAGAAGCTTGTGGACGAGGCTATTAGTTAATTTTGCCAAAATTGTACTTTTCATTCCACTTTCTTACATATCATATTTGATTGAGTTAGTCAGTTACTTTTTTGATTCAAATGTCACATGACCTGAGGAGCAGAAGACCTGTAACGTTTCAACCGCGATGGCAAACGTGAATGGTAATAATGGTGCCGACTCCAGTCCAACTGTTCCAGAGCCTCATGCGGTCACACTCCCCATAGATCTTCAGAACCTCCGTACGGTTCTGGTCACGGAAATTACAGCTACCATTGCCACTCAGCTCAAACTGCCATCGATGCTGCTCTGGCCCCCTTCTCCACCATCCTAGATGGTGTACGAGCCGCTGCGGATGAACAAGGCCGCCGAATTGACGGCTTTGAACATGACCTGTGTGACTACAGTGACTGCATAGTAGCACTTGAGAAAACTGTCGCCCGTCTGAGCTCCGAAAACCAAAAGCTGATTGACAATACCGATGACCTGGAATCCCGTTCTCACCGTTGCAATCTTCGTGTTGTTGGAATACCAGAGAAACGTGAAGGAGGGAACTCAGTTAACTTCATGTCAGAATTCTTTGCGGATGTGCTAAGTCCGGCCATCTTTCCATCACCTTTGAAGCTGGATAGGGCCCACCACATTAGCCCCTCCCCAGCGGGCGAAGATGACAACTCCAAGCCTAGAGTGTTTATCATCCGTTTTCACTACTACCGTGACAAGGAGCGCATCCTCCAGAGGCAGGGCAGAGACCAGCTACACTTCTGCGGACGCAAGGTGTTCATCTTTCCTGACCTCAGCTTGATTGAGCTAAATTCCTCAATGTGAAACGCAAACTTCATGAGAAGAAAGTGAAATTCTCACTCCGCTTCCCTGCTCGTCTGCACATTGAACACACAGGGGAGGGATCTACAATTTGACTCCCACGAGGATGCCTAGCGTTGGTTTGACAGTCACTTCTGAGCCATATCTTGGATCTATGACCTAATATTTTGTCAGGTAGCATGCATAGCCTTTAAGTCGAAGGTATGCTTGACTTTTACTGCAGGGCATTTTTTTCTTCTCTCCCTGTTGCTATTCCTTTTCTACTCGGCAGTAACTAACGTTATTGAACTCTGATAAAAATGACTAATATGTGAGGTTGTCATTTAAGCAACATATTTGGGAGGTCCTTTTTAATTGGCTAGATGGCTAATGTAGTAATGCATGGCTACAATTCCAGGCTTTTGCAGAGCTTTCCTCAAATGTTTTTCTTTCTTTCCATCTAGATACATACTGAAGGACTTTTCACCACTTTACGCCCTATTGATAATTCGTCCATGTACAGACACTCAGCCCCTTTTCTTTTTTGTAACAGGGTAACATACTGTGGGACACTTATTTGGCCATCTTTAAGACACATTGTACGTATTGCAATGATTGAAGACTCCCTGAGTCACGACAGTTCCTTTTCACTGTTATGGGGTGTTTGTTTTGGTTATCTGTTGACCTACTTTACCGTTTTCAAATATATTTCACGACTGGTGCCTTGGAGCCTCTCCGTGTTATTAAAGGAAGTTTTTCTGTTTATATGCACTGAAGCTGCGCAAACTTCAATCTGCTGTCTCCATTTGCTGGGGAAGGAGACTTTAGGTTTGGGTGGGACCTTTTTCGGTCCTATTTTTGTATCATTTTTTTCTTTGCTTTTTTGCATTAGTTTTCTCTGATATCTTTGCAAATGCTTGGTCTATATTAGGCAGGAAAGTCAGTTCTATGGACATGTCACAATATACACTGAACAAAAATATAAACCTTTTTCATTGCAATATTTTAGATGGCTAACAACGCTAATAATAGTACTATAGGTAGGCCTAATCCTTTAAAGTTTTTATATTGGAATACTAAGGCAATGAGCAATCCTGTCAAGAGGTTTAGTGTCTCTCATTTGAAAAAGCTAAAAGCAGATGTGGTATTTTTACAAGAAACCCATTTACGCATTAAAGATCACTCAATGCTACAAAACTCCAGGTTTAGTCAGGTTTTCCATTCAGACTTGAACTTTAACAAAGCCAGAGGGGTTGCAATTTTGGTTAGTAAAAGAATACACTTCTCTACTACTAATGTTATTTCAGACAGTAATGGGAGATATTTAATCTAATTAATAGATATTTTAATTGATATTTTAATTTAATTAATAGTCCCTATGGGGGTGCCACAGGGTTCAATTTTTGGACCGACTCTCTTCTCTGTATACATCAATGAGGTCGCTCTTGCTGCTGGTGAGTCTCTGATCCACCTCTACGCAGACGACACCATTCTGTATACTTCTGACCCTTCTTTGGACACTGTGTTAACAACCCTCCAGGCAAGCTTCAATGCCATACAACTCTCCTTCCGTGGCCTCCAATTGCTCTTAAATACAAGTAAAACTAAATGCATGCTCTTCAACCGATCGCTACCTGTACCTACCCGCCTGTCCAACATTACTACTTTGGACGGCTCTGACTTAGAATACGTGGACAACTACAAATACTTAGGTGTCTGGTTAGACTGTAAACTCTCCTTCCAGACCCATATCAAACATCTCCAATCCAAAGTTAAATCTAGAATTGGCTTCCTATTTCGCAACAAAGCATCCTTCACTCATGCTGCCAAACATACCCTTGTAAAACTGACCATCCTACCAATCCTCGACTTTGGCGATGTCATTTACAAAATAGCCTCCAATACCCTACTCAACAAATTGGATGCAGTCTATCACAGTGCAATCCGTTTTGTCACCAAAGCCCCATATACTACCCACCATTGCGACCTGTACGCTCTCGTTGGCTGGCCCTCGCTTCATACTCGTCGCCAAACCCACTGGCTCCATGTCATCTACAAGACCCTGCTAGGTAAAGTCCCCCCTTATCTCAGCTCGCTGGTCACCATTGCATCTCCCACCTGTAGCACACGCTCCAGCAGGTATATCTCTCTAGTCACCCCCAAAACCAATTCTTTCTTTGGCCGCCTCTCCTTCCAGTTCTCTGCTGCCAATGACTGGAACGAACTACAAAAATCTCTGAAACTGGAAACACTTATCTCCCTCACTAGCTTTAAGCACCAACTGTCAGAGCAGCTCACAGATTACTGCACCTGTACATAGCCCACCTATAATTTAGCCCAAACAACTACCTCTTTCCCTACTGTATTTTATTTATTTATTTATTTTGCTCCTTGCACCCCATTATTTTTATTTCTACTTTGCACATTCTCCCATTGCAAATCTACCATTCCAGTGTTTTACTTGCTATATTGTATTTACTTTGCCACCATGGCCTTTTTGCCTTTACCTCCCTTATCTCACCTCCTTTGCTCACATCGTATATAGACTTGTTTATACTGTATTATTGACTGTATGTTTGTTTTACTCCATGTGTAACTCTGTGTCGTTGTATGTGTCGAACTGCTTTGCTTTATCTTGGCCAGGTCGCAATTGTAAATGAGAACTTGTTCTCAACTTGCCTACCTGGTTAAATAAAGGTGAAAAAAAAAAGAAAAAGAAATCATAACTGGCACCATTTGGCACACACTTGTAGTATTGGTCAATGTATATGCTCCCAATTTTGATGATGTTGAATTTGCCAATCGGTTGCTGGGGAAAATCCCTTCTCTGAACACTCATATTTTGATATTTGGCAGGGATCTGAATTGTGTTATTAGCCTGGCTTTAGACCACTCCAACCCCAGAACTATGTCAAAGTCCTTCTCAGATTGTATGGTTCAGAATGGGTGTACAGATCCCTGGAGGTTTCAGAATCCCCATGCAAGAGAGTATTCTTTCTTTTCACATGTACACCATTAATTTTCTCGTATTGACTATTTCTTTATTGATCATAAGTTACTTCCAAATGTCACGTCTTCTGAATATTTTACCCATTGTAATTGTTGACCATGGACCTTTAGCCCTCGACATTGTCCTATCAGGATAAACTCATACTCCTCCCTGGAGATTCAATTCTCTTCTCCTGTCTGATGCAGACTTCTGTAAGGTTCTCTACTTCTATTGATCATTTCCTTTTTCAAATCAGACAAGCTCAACCTATCATTCTCTCTTATGGGAATCACATAAGGCCTATTTTAGAGGATAAATTATTGATTGTTCTTCTCATTTAAACATAACTCTGAAGCTGAACTTGAAGAACAATCTGAATTCAATCCACTACAGATGCAGAACGGTTACTATTGCATTCACGTGGTACCTACTATGAGCATGGTGACAGGGCAAGTCGTCTGCTCGCAAACCAATTAAAACGCAGTGTTGCTACCCGTCTGATTCCCCAAATTAAAGATTCCACTCATTTGATTTTTGACACTACGGGGATCAATGACACCTTCAAATCTTTCTATTCATCCCTGTATATGTCTGAATTTCCACCACATACTGCCAATATGACTACATTTTTGGGTGAACTGGAGACTCCCACAGTTGAAACTGTAGATTACTTTAATTCCCCTCTCAACCTTGATGAAGTTATTCAGTCTATCAAGTCAATGTAGAGCAGCAAGGCTCCAGGGCCTGATGGGTTTCCAACTGAGTTCTTTAACAAATTCTATACCAAGTTGGCCCTTTTACTTTTATCTATGTATAATGAATCACTTGAACGTGGCTCATTGCCACCTACCCTAACACAGGCTTCAATAGCGCTTCTCCTTAAGAAGGGGAAAGACCCCACTTCCTGTTCTTCATTTAGGCCCCTAAGTCTCCTTAATGTGGATGTAAAGGTGCTGGTGAAGGTGATAGCGAGGAGTCTGGAAGTAGTCTTACCAGGACTCATATCACAGGAACAAACCAGCTTTATAAAGGACAGATATTCATGTCTTAACATTCGTACGCTGTTTAACATGATTTATTCTAAACAATTCTCCAACTTCCCTGAGGTGTAAATCTGCCTAGATGCATTCGAAAGAATTGAGTGGGAGTACCTATATGGTGTTCTTACAAAAATTGGATTTGGGGACAAATTTAGCTCATGGATCCATCTTTGTATACTTCTCCCCAGGCCAGTGTCGGTACCAATGACACCCGTTCTGATTATTTTGCCCTGGAATGTGGGACATGCAAGGCTGCCCACTGTCCCCTTTATTATTTGCCGTAGCCTTCGAGCCCCTTTAAGTAGCTTTGCGGGCATCCTCCTCTATTTCAAGGTGTAACACGGGAAGGAGTTGAACATAGGTTATCATTATATGCAGATGATTTGTTACTCTAGGTAAATAACCCTGTAACCTGTTTACCTTCTAACCTTTCTATTCCAGAGAACTTGGCTCCTTCTACAGTTACAAGCTGAATCTCCAGAAAAGTGAGTGCTTCCCAATCAATACAGCAGCGCTACAGGTCCAGCAGACAGACTTGCCCTTTCAGCTTAGCCGCTCTGGTTTCATATACCTTAGAGTGAATGTAACTCATTCATTACATGCTCTTTTCTCTGCAAACTTTGCTCCCCTCCTTGCCCAAATGAAAACTGATTTTCAGAGATGAGGTAGCTTACCACTATCACTTATAGGAAGGATTAATGCTGTAAAGATGAACAGTTTACCTAAATTCCTTTTATCTTTTTCAATGTATCCCATTGGTTTTACCAAAGTGTTTTTTTTTTAAGTCAATCAATCAGGCTGTTACCACATTTATCTAGGGAGGAAAGGTACCCAGAGTCAGTAGATCTTTAACTACTAGAAAGAGGAGGAAGGGAAGCGCTACTAAGGTACACAATAGTACATTTTGGTAGATAGAAGGTGCTCTTTGGTAAATGGAGTAAATTGGTCATCAAAAAGAAAGGAGTACCAAGGCAAATGGAATACAATGTCCTCTTTTGAACAGCTTTTCAATTAGCCCTAATTGGAAGAGGGAGTGGTTACACAATTGATTGGACACACCTGGTAAGCAATACTATACACATTAAAAGGTCAAATACTGTAGCTACTCCTTGCTGTCCCCAGTCCACCTGACCGTGCTGCTGCTCCAGTTTCAACTGTTCTGCCTTATTATTATTCGACCATGCTGGTCATTTATGAACATTTGAACATCTTGGCCATGTTCTGTTATAATCTCCACCCGGCACAGCCAGAAGAGGACTGGCCACCCCACATAGCCTGGTTCCTCTCTAGGTTTCTTCCTAGGTTTTGGCCTTTCTAGTGAGTTTTTCCTAGCCACCGTGCTTCTACACCTGCATTGCTTGCTGTTTGGGGTTTTAGGCTGGGTTTCTGTACAGCACTTTGAGATATCAGCTGATGTACGAAGGGCTATATAAATAAATGTGATTTGATTTGATTTGAATGTATTGTTTAGTGTTGTGTAGTGGCTTTGCTGGCATTCATCCCACATGTTTTATTTTTTGCCCCACCAAGATTTACATGCTGAAATCGCCACTGCCTATATATATTTCCTCCAACACTGCCCCTTAAATAGGCCTATCTCCTTTTTGCGTCAGACTTGGGCCTCATGTCTAAAATGTCAAATCTACTTCTGAAAGTGCCATGCTTAGATTCATAATGACATCTCAGATGGAATTATTTGCAAACAGAGACAGTTGCGTTGCAAACAAGACACACTGGTTTGGCATTACGGTACGATTCATATATTTTAGAGTAGGTAGGTCTATTAACATTGACATTGGTAATTTTACCACTGTAATCAGATCAAAATTATTACATTGTAAATTAATGAATTATCCCGCTAACCACGTGTTAAATGTGTTGTGTAGTCTACATTGTGTACGACTCTGAATTGTGCAGCTATAGGCTATTTGATAATAGGCTAATTCTGTTTAGCCTGCCAGCTAGCTAGCTACAAGCTCAAGAAACAAACTGGCTGGATGCGAAACCTAGTTGCCAACACCATTGCATAGGCTATTGTGGGGCGGCAGGTAACCTAGTGGTTAGATCGTTGGAAAGGTTGCTGGATCAAAACCCCGAGCTGACAAGGTAAAAATCTGTCATTCTACCCCTGAACAAGGCAATTTACCCACTGTTCCCCACCCTAGGCCGTCATTGTAAAATAAGAATTTGTTCTTAACTGACTTGACTAAATTCAATCATCCTTCAAATATCTCTGGGGCTTAGAACTGAACTTGAAGAGTTCATGGTTGTCTTGGAGAAGTGAAATGTTATTGTTGCTCACCAGTATGCTTTGAAGAGGAAAAAAAATACAATGTAACCAAATGTAGCTTGCAAAAGGCACAGATGTGAGATGTGTATTTCCCTACAGTGGGGAGAACAAGTATTTGATACACTGCCGATTTTGCAGGTTTTCCTACTTACAAAGCATGTAGAGGTCTGTAATTTTTATCATAGGTACACTTCAACTGTGAGAGACGGAATCTAAAACAAAAATGCAGAAAATCACATTGCATGATTTTTAAGTAATTCATTTGCATTTTATTGCATGACATAAGTATTTGATCACCTACCAACCAGTTAGAATTCCGGCTCTCACAGACCTGTTCGTTTTTCTTTAAGAAGCCCTCCTGTTCTCCACTCATTACCTGTATTAACTGCACCTGTTTGAACTTGTTACCTGTATAAAAGACACCTGTCCACACACTCAATCAAACAGACTCCAACCTCTCCACAATGGCCAAGACCAGAGAGATGTGTAAGGACATCAGGGATTAAATTGTACACCTGCACAAGGCTGGGATGGGCTACAGGACAATAGGCAAGCAGCTTGGTGAGAAGGTAACAACTGTTGGTGCAATTATTAGAAAATGGAAGAAGTTCAAGATGACGGTCAATCACCCTCGTTCTGGGGCTCCATGCAAGATCTCACCTCGTGGGGCATCAATGATCATGAGGAAGGTGAGGGATCAACCCGGAACTACATGGCAGGACCTGGTCAATGACCTGAAGAGAGCTGGGACCACAGTCTGAAACAAAACCATTAGTAACACACTACGCCGTCATGGATTAAAATCCTGCAGCGCACGCAAGGTCCCCCTGCTCAAGACAGCGCATGTCCAGGCCCATCTGAAGTTTGTCAATGACCATCTGGATGATCCAGAGGAGGAATGGGAGAAGGTCATGTGGTCTGATCAGGCAAAAATAGAGCTTCTTGGTCTAAACTCCACTCGCCGTGTTTGGAGGAAGAAGAAGGATGAGTACAACCCCAAGAACACCATCCCAACCGTGAAGCATGGAGGTGGAAACATCATTCTTTGGGGATGCTTTTCTGCAAAGGGGACAGGACGACTGCACCGCATTGAGGGGAGGATGGATGGGGCCATGTATTGTGAGATCTTGGCCAACAAGCTCCTTCCCTCAGTAAGAGCATTGAAGATGGGTCTTGGCTGGGTCTTCCAGCATGACATTGTTGAAGAAATTCTAAATTCCTCTGTTTTAATTTCCAATCAAAATTAAACACTCTGTCAATGCATTAAGGGTTTGTAAGACCCTATATTTTATAAGAATGGACAGAGCCCCGGTCTTAAAAGTCAAGTAACAGCCTTTAATTCAAGAGAGTACTCCCTTCATACACATTTTACCACAGGTTATAAACTGAAAATGACATCAGCGTTTTCTAAATGTTCTATCTCTTCTTGACACTGGTAGAGAGGCCCTATAGTTCTCAAGCCTTCCCTCCTCGCCTAAAGCCAAGGTCATTCAGTGTAGATAAGCATTCTAGACAGTCTGGAGATAGTCCATTCATTTGTACCAAGGCATTGTTCTAAACTCCTGACTAAATTATATACAATTGGGAATGGGAGCAAGAGAGAAAATTCATACATGTACAGTACATAATAGCATTTGGACTAGTCAGTCCTGATTGAAATGTATACATAATTAGTCATCATTGATAAAAATTCCTTTAACAGACATCGACCCGAAACACACAGACAGGGCAACTAAGGAGTGGCTCCGTAAGAAGCATCTCAAGGTACTGGTCTCCAGACCTAAACCCAATAGAAAACCTTTGGAGGGAGCTGAAAGTCCGTATTGCCCAGCGACAGCCCCAAAACCTGAAGGATCTGGAGAAGGTCTGTATGGAGGAGTGGGCCAAAATCCCTGCTGCAGTGTGTGCAAACCTGGTCAAGAACTACAGGAAACGTATGATCTCTGTAATTGCAAACATAGGTTTCTGTACCAAATATTAAGTTCTGCTTTTCTGATGTATCAAATACTTTTGTCATGCAATAAAATGCAAATTAATTACTTAAAAATCATACAATGTGATTTTCTGGATTTTTGTTTTAGATTCCGTCTCTCACAGTTGAAGTGTACCTATGATAAAAATTACAGACCTCTACATGCTTTGTAAGTAGGAAAACCTGCAGAATCGTCAGCGTATCAAATACTTGTTCTCCCCACTGTATATAGCACTGGTCCTCTTACATTTTTATTCCAGGTTGCATATCACAGTATTTAAGCGCATAAAAAAACAGTCAGTATTTGGTGTGACCACCATTTGCCTCATGCAGTACAACACATCTCCTTTGCCTGATTGTGGCCTGTGAAATGTTGTCCCACTCCTCTTCAATAGCTCTGCGATGTTGCTGGATATTGGCGGGAACTGGAACAAGCTGTCGTACACATAAATCCAGAGCATCTCAAACATGCTCAATGGGTGACATGTCTGGTGAGTATGCAGGCCATGGAAGAACTGGTATGTTTTCTGCTTCCAGGAATTGTGTACAGATTCTTGTGACATGGGGCCGTGCATTATCATGGTGAAACATGAGGTGATGGCGGCGGATGAACGGCACTACAATGGGCCTCAGGATCTTGTCACGGTATCTCTGTGCATTCAAATGGCTTACTACATGATTCCATATGTGCTATTTCATCGATTTGTTGTCTTCACTATTATTCTACAATTTCGAAAATAGTAAATAAAAAGAAAAACCTTTAAATGAGTAGGTGTGTCCAAACTTTTGACTGGTACTGTAATATTAATAGCACTGTAATAAATGTACAGTGTAACAGTCAATAATCAAGTCCACTTGAATGATACACTACTTTTTAAGTACACTGTTTCTTAACCGTTCCAATCACACGAATAATACTGCATATCTCTTAGTATTTTTTATACAGTTTGTATTTATATGGATGAAGGAAACGTTTAAGTTCTAGTTTTCATAAAGGACTCTTTGCTCTACCACAGCTCCCAAACGGGTACCCGTAGTTTTCGCCGACACCATTACAAAATAGGGGTCTTACTTTACAATGTTGTTCTGATAAGTCTTTGAATCGACGCCGTCTGTAATTGTGACTTTTGTTGGTTATTAATATTTTAATTGTGCACGGTACAAATTTAATTTGTCGAATATGAGTATACTGAATACTCATGACTACTACATCCTTAACGACTCCATTACAGTACACCTACAGCTGATACAATGGTATATTCCATAAGGTATGGAAATGGCAGTGCTGTAAGTGAGAGATCAAGCTTGTGACAGCGGAGAAACTTGACTTTTTAATAACACGTATATATATTTATTAGAGGTATGTATATACAGACAATCTCCATTTGACGTTGTAAACGTGTTTACCTAGCTACCTCAAATCGGTCGCTACTAGCTAGAATTAAGTGCCTAGCTCTAGCTAACTGGATCTCAAAGCTAGCTACTACTATTACCTAGCTATGTTGTTGCTTCTTCCTCATCCTAGCATGGTTAGTTAGTAAATGTGTAACATTGTTCGAGAAAAATATGACTGTTCGTGACTTCAGTGAGTAAGGTAAATATGTATGCAGCATGCTGCAATATTCTCCAAAACTGACAAGCTATCTAACTTTAGCTTGCTTGTTTGAATGACGAATGAAATTGATAGCTGCTAACTAGCTACAGTAGCTAGACAGCTAGCCAGGCCTTCTTGTATAAATCTTGCAGGATATCTAACGTTGGCATTCGACTCACCCTGTTACCTGTGACAGTTCAACTTAACGTTAATGCAACGAATGACTGCATATTGTTAGCAAATCGCTAACTAGCTATATTTGATTTGGGTAGCATGACTAATATTTTGGCGATTGGATTGTTTACACTGTCAACTAACTTAAGCTACGTTAGGTTGCTAGCAACCGCCCGTGAACAAGGGTGGAACATTCCATTTTATAACCTTCTAGCTAGCTATTAACAGGATTGTTTGTATGTTGAGGTGTAATTGTATTTAGGGGTAACGTTCAATCTCACATGATCGTGATAACTTGTGCTTTCACTATATTGAGTAGGAGATACAGTAGTATTTATCATCCCCTGCACATTTTTACATTTTGAGATGTCTTTTAGTTAGGTTATGAACCCATCTTGAAACTGTCATTTGACAAATTAATTAGTCATAACCTTGTTATCACAACATCGTGTTTGAGATTGTAATTGCGAATTTATATTCAGAGTTAGAGTTCTGCTACAGGCAGATCAGTAAATTATTATTTGTTTTAATAATCTGTCTTTTTAAATAATCTGTATGCCCAAGTATTGTTTAATTATTGAGACATTATGTAACAGTTTATCAAACCTGAAGAGGAAAGATCATTCCTAATTGTAGTTGGATTGATTACATTTGGCATAGTGTATTAACAGTTACTTGATTCAACATCCATACATGAATAATTTGCATTTATAATTCTAAACACTTTGCTCCAATATTCCAGTACTGTCCAATTACACCAATAACCATGCTGTTTTTACCTCTTTACATCAGCCTGAAGAAGAAGCCGTACGATGTCCTTGAAGCCGCGGGTGGTGGACTTTGATGAAACATGGAACAAGCTACTGACGACAATCAAGGCTGTGGTGATGCTTGATTATGTGGAGAGGGCCACATGGAACGACAGATTTTCGTATCCTACCTTGTTTCAGCTCTTTAGAAAAATTGTTTTTATGAGTTTCTGAACTTTCTGTGTTTTGTGGTTTAGTTTGCCATTGATTTAGTAGGCTAAAATGCCACGGATCTGTGCTTACATAGTCAAGCCATTAAAGGGTACTTCAGGATTTGGGCAATGAGGCCCTTTATCTACTTTATCTTCCCCAGAGTCAGATGAATACCATTTTTATGTCTTTAACTAGGTTTCCATCCAATTGCTGACAGATTTTAATGTGAATGTTCTAGAATCCCCATAAATTAAATATGTGCATTTTCCCACCAGTGGTATGTTTCCACCAAATGGACTTGTTGCGGACAAAAATCATTGCATGATGATGTAGTGCACACAAAAATGTACTTTTTCGGTTACGTTTTCATTTACCAAATAAAAATCTAAAGTTCAATGTGTTTCCGTCGCATTTTAAACTCAGCCGATAGTTTTGTCATGCTACCTACTCTGGTCTTGGCACCTGCACTCTAACCAACAGCTCACAGATACAGTGCCGGTAGGCTGTTCGGGGCCTCTAGTCTACATTAGATTATTATGGATAAGAGCGAGAGTATTTGTCAAACTGCAGTCAATAATCAATCATCATGTCACCAGAATGAGACCCCCTTTCAACCATTTATTGGATAGAAGGAGCAAGATCACCGTGCACTTTCACTACCCTGTGAAGTTCACCATAATTTATTTAATTCGTAGCCTAATAAACTGCATGGTTTCCAGAGTTGTAGGAGGAGGACCACAAACCATATCATCGCAAGACTCCAAATTTGCTTTGATATGGTGGTTATTATATCAATATTTGTGCATAAAGGCGTTTCCACTGCCATTTCCTGCATAATTAATTTCCCGTCACAAAAAGATCACACCATGTCGGATGAACAAATTACACCAAAACTTCCTTTTTTACCTTTATTTAACCAGGCAAGTCAGTTAAGAACAAATTCTTATTTTCAATGACGACCTAGGAACAGTGGGTTAACTGCCTGTTCAGGGGCAGAACGACAGATTTGTACCTTGTCAGCTCAGGGGTTTGAACTTGCAACCTTCCGGTTACTAGTCCAACGCTCTAACCACTAGGCTACTTAAATTGTGGTTGGAAACGTGGTTGGTGTCCAGTATAAAGAATGTTAGAGGTAGTTTTGCAAGCCAATGCTAACTAGTATTAGCGCAATGGCCGGAGGTCTATGGGTATCTGCTAGCACATACTAGCACATTCCATTGCACTAACATTAGTTAGCATCGGCTTGCAAAATGTCCTCCAAGTTCCTTCATACTGGACACAGAGACCTAAACATGGTATCCACAAGTTAATCTGACTCTGTGAAAGTACATATCCCAAAGTATCCCTTTAAGGTTTAACTTTAGGAAATTCTCAAGTTCACTTAATGATTTTCCAGTAGAAAATAAATTGTCTGCATGATTTTTTTCCTCAGTGTTACAGATGAATGTGTTGGACTCCTTTACTCTAAAATCAGTGACATCTATGCCTTGTGTGTTGCATACCCAGAGCCTTTGGGTGAAAGATTGTACACAGAGACCAAGGTATTCTTGGAGAACCATGTCAGACAGTTGTACAAGGTAAATACGTTTCATCATTTGGGGAAAATATATTAGATCTGTTATCTACTGAATGTTAGTTCATAATGCCATTTTCACACAATTGACTAATTTCCCATTGCTCAGCTTCGGATAGCCTAATAGTTGTATTTGTTGTCTGCTTGTCATTGAAGTGCCAAGGTAATAAACTGATATTGGGTCTCTAATCTGTAATTTCAGAAAGTTCTGGAGTCTGAGGAGAAGGTTTTAGTGATGTACCACAGATACTGGGAGGAGTACAGCAAGGGAGCAGATTACATGGATTGCTTGTACAGGTAATGTTAGGGATGTGCATCTTTTTCTGTCTCGGTGATTCGATACGTATATGTTCTTCGATATGATACAGGAACGATACGTTTTAGTTTGAATTAATTCGGTTTGATTAGAGAGAGATTCGATGCGCCAACATTTTTTTTGCATAAACATGAATTTTCCATTCTAACTAAAAGTCTGCTGCTGATACAGCTCATGAGCTGGGCCTCTCCGAGCTGGATCTGTCTGAGCTGACTTGTGTGTGCGTCCGTGCGCGCACTTTGTCGGCACCTGAGCTTAGCCATAAGAGAGAGGCATCTACCACACGACTATCAGATTGGGGCGGTGGGGGGCAAACTAGCCTTTGTTTATTGTATTGTCCCCCCACTTTGGTTCTGAAATCACTATCACCCACTAATTAACTTGTCATTTTTGCAGATTGTATTTGAGCTAGTAATGTTTCAATATTTATAATTTACAATCTAACTATGACATAACCAATGAATACATAGCACAATTTTGGATTTTACCCCCATCTCAAAATCAAATGGTTTTAAGTTTTTCCTGAGTGTCTTTTCTTTTCCTCTTGTTTTGGCCATGCAGTGCGCCTCACAAAAGTTATTGCTGTCCTCCATATGAAATGATCAACTTTACCCTATATATATATAAAAAAAAGACCAAATACACTGATTGTTTAAAGCAAAACTACCAAAACTGCTGATGGTGAACCAGAACAAACAAATTAAAATCTATTGCAAGCCCCTTTGAGCAAGTATAGCCAGAGGAGAGTTGTCTCCAATAGCTTACTTTTTTTCCAGTAAAACAACATTTTCAATAGCGCATATATGCAAATTACTTAGGTTGCCACTCAACTAATACAGTGTAATATCACGCAAGCCATTTTAGCATTTGAATGCTGAATGTGCTGCACAGATGTGCAAGATCAGGAACAAGCTGCCTAACTCGTGAAGCTGGGCACAGCGGGCAGTTTGATGAGACAACATGACTTGTAGATCAATGACTGTCAACACAGTTACATGCAGTTCGACACTGGAGGATGCATCAGTAGTCAAAAGTTGAGGTGTTTTAGAGGGATGTAACGATTCACCGAAATGCATCGGTCCCGGTTCAAATGTTTAATATATGAGGGGATCGGTCCGCGGGACCCCAAACCGATCCAAATGTACTGCTATTGGGTAGCTGGCGCTTATCCCTCAGCCAATTCTAATTTCTGATATAGTCTGAGATTGGCACCATGTGTAAAGAACACTGCCGCTTTTAGATATTTACAGATACTTCATATGTCACATTGGCAGATGTTTTGGGAAATTAACTCACACCACAGTGACAGCTTTGGATATCAGCATTTCTTACAAGCTCCTTTCAACCATTTTTTAAGGGTCATTTAGCATGTTGTCGTCCCAGGATTTTGTATATATGAACTTGAGTTCATATCTCTTCTCATCACTGTCTGTCCTGCTAATGCCAAATAGACAGCCCAGCTGTGAAAACAACTTGTCATGTAGAATGTAGATAGAGCCCGGGTCAGATCAGTCTGATGACAGCCTTCAGAGCTAGCGTGTCTGTCTGCCTGACTGTATCTGTTTGCGTTCTCTCTCTGTGGTCTGATTGGCCCTGGGATCTTGGCCATTCACACACTAGTGAATCTGTATTGTGTTATTGGTTGCCCATAGCTAGCTAGTCTTACCAATACTTTGGGACAACTGTAGATTAATAACAGACTTGTTGTTATTTTAATATTATGTTGTGTAATGCTCTTTCTCTCCCTTCTCTCTAATATAGGTACCTCAACACACAGTTCATCAAGAAGAACAAACTGACAGAGGCAGACTTGCAGTATGGCTACGGAGGGGTTGACATGAACGAACCACTTATGGAGATAGGAGAGGTAAGTCTCCAATCATATCTCATTACTTACAATCTCAGTTATCCAGTACAAATGTCACAATATATCAGTTTCAAATCAAATTGTATTTGTCACATGCGCCGAATACAACAGGCGTGGACCTTACAGTGAAATGCTTACTTGCAAGCCCTTAACCAACAATGCAATTTTAAGAAATATAAGTGTTAAAGTATTTACTCAAATAAACTCAAGTAAAAAATGTATAAATGAAAAAATTATATTAAAGCCCAACATTAAAATGACAGTAGTTTTGCTCTCCACAAAAAGACACAACAATTGTTTCCAGCAGCACAGTTAGTCACCAACTCTCAGGTTAACACAAAAACTGCCTAACCAGCTCTGCTAGGGCTAGTAAAATGGTCAGAGTGGTCTCATTTGTGTCTGGAAGTAGCTAGCAAGCTACCCAACGTTAGCTTAGGTGCTTGACTGCCGTTGTAAGGCCAGAACGCTCAAATCAACCCTACTCCTTGGCCCGAGCGTCCAGTGTGCGGTCTGAATTTACAAATGCTCTAAATTTATGATCCAGGCACTCCAGATTGAATTTAACTAGGCAAGTCAGTTAAGAACACATTTTTATTTACAAGGACCGCCTACTCCTTCCTCACCGTCGGGGAGTTGAACCCCGGTCTTCCGCGTGCCCTGCCCGCACAACACAGGGATTTTTTAGCTAAATAGCACAGTACTGTACTGCCGACGTCACGTTGTACAGCGTCATATTGTCCGTTCCATACTAACAGAAACCCAGAGGGTTTTTCATTTTTCATGGAATAGAAACACCATAATATTAATCAAAATCATTAAGCAAGTACCAGTCAAATGTTTGGACACACATACTCATTCCAGGATTTTTTCCAGGAGCAACCACTGTAGTTACGAGACAAGTCTATCAATATCATAGTATATTGTGATACCATCTTCAATCACTGTCTAATCATCACAAAAACATTCTCTTTAATCTGGATATTTTCTACACAACTTAAAGAATGTAAACATCATATACACATTATGAAAACGCTTCAACTTATTGTTTGCCATAACATTTTCATTTAACTTTTAATGACATCACAAAATAGATATATACATTTTCCATATTCCACCTCTCATTATTACCAGCATTTGGAGGATGAAATATAGTGTCCCCGTGTCCATGGTTTAATGTTCTAGTTTTGGGCTGTAAATTCTTCATAAGGCACACAAAGAAATTCCAATCGTCCATGCTAGAGAATAAATAAATAATCTGCTGCCTTACAATTTGATGTGTGTGAGGTGTCATAAAATCCCCACATCCATCCCTCCTCTCTCTGCGGGAGAGAGAGAGTTCTGTAGAGCTGATACACTGTAACCTGATCCTTTGGATCCTCACAGGAAAGTCATGACAATGTGCTCATACAATTCTCCCCACTTTGTCATTTCAGCTAGCACTTGACATGTGGAGGAAGCTGATGATCGAGCCACTGCAAGCTGTCCTGATCCGGATGCTGCTGAACGAAATCAAAAAGTTGGTTCATGGTTTATATTCATGGTTCATGGTTTATGTACAGTAGGATTCAGCAGGGCTAGCCTGGGAGAAGAAATGCTTGAAGTACAGTGCATTCGATAAGTATGCAGAGCCCTTGAATTTTTCCACATTTTGTTACGTTGCAGCTAGGTTTGCAAAATTCCGGGAACTTTCAATTAATTGCTGCTTTTCCCGAAATCCCTGGTTGGAGGATTCCCGGAATCAGGTACGAATGAGAAGGAAATCTGGATTCCTCTAACCAGGATATCTGGAAAAACAAAGGAATTGATTGAAAGTTTCTGGAATTTTGCAATCATAGTTGCAGCCTTATTCTAAATAGATTTTTAAAAAAATCCCGCATCAATCTGTACCCCATAATGACAAAGCCAAAACTGTTTTTTTTAGAATGCTCCGAGACAGGATTGTGTCGAGGCACAGATCTGGGGAAGGGTACAAAAAAATGTCTGCAACATTCATGGTCCCTAAGAAAACAGTGCCCTCCATCATTCTTAAATGGAAGAAGTTTAGAACCACCAAGCCTCTTCCTAGAGCTGGCTGCCTGGCCAAACGGAGCAATCGGAGAAGGGCCTTAGTCAGGGAGGTGACCAGGAACCCGAGCTCCAGAGTTCCTCTGTGGAGATGGGAGAACCTTTCAGAAGGATAACCATCCCTGCCAATCAGGCCTTTGTGGTAGAGTGTTCAGACGGAATCCACTCTTTAGTTAAAGGCACATGACAGCCTGCTTGGACTTTGCCTAAAGACTCTCAGACCTAGCCTGATTGCGAAGAGTCACACCTGGAGGAAACCTGGCACTATCCCTACAGTGAAGCATGGTGGTGGCATCATCATGCTGTGGGGTTGTTTTTCAGCGGCAGGGACTGGGAGACTCGTCAGGCTTGAGGAAAAGATGAATGGAGCAAAGTACAGAGAAATCCTTGATGAAAACCTGCTCCAGAGCGCTCAGGACTGAATGCACTGTAGGTCTAAAATGTCCAGTGCTCCTATTTAGCGGCTTGTGATTGTCATAATGACTTGATCTCTGGGTTTGTTTCTGTGAAGGTAAAGGATGAACATTTGCTCTGTTCTAACAGTACCTATTACTGTGTTATAGCAGGCTAATACAGTTCAGGGTTACTGTTAGGCTGCTTTGATATGTCATTTAAAACCACAAGTCACCTTTTACTCTTTTATTTACATTCTCTAGCTAGGCACAGGTTAATGCTCAACAGAAATAGTATCACTAATAGAGCTTGTGTTCTTCTCTTCCAGTGACCGGTGTGGCGAAGACCCAAATCAGAAAGTAATCCATGGGGTTATCAACTCCTTTGTTCATGTTGAACAGTACAAGAAAAAGTTTCCTCTGAAGGTAAGCAGCTGTGCTCTGTTGGAATCTAATAATAATAATTTATTTAACTTTTCCAGAAAATAATCTAAAAGTGCATAGGAAGCAAAACAAACAGCACCTTTTAAATTGAGATGGTAGAGATGGAGGTTGAATGTCTCCATTTGGCTTCAGATGAAAGGCTGGGAGTTAAGATTGGTAACTTCTGTTGAAGGTACAAGCAGAGAGAGAAAAAAAGACATTGCTTCACCAATGCACCACATCTGCTTCCCCGACGGTCAGTTCCTCCATAGGACCCGCTCCTCTGTAGGTACTGGTCCTCCATTGCAGAACATGTAGCACCCACCTGGGTGAGGCCACAGGTGCTGAAATGCGTGCGAAAAGGCAGTGGTTAAGAACAGTCCCTGAGGCTATTTTGCCATCTCTGCAGTACTTGTTGTAATTCTTCCTGACAGATGAAAAAATAAAGCTTGAGCTGCATTATTTGAATACAAACTGTTGAGTGTGAAAAACGCTGCAGCACACAGCAGTTGCACCTGGCACCAACTATCATACCCCGTTCAAAGGCACTTAAATATTTTGTCCTGCCCATTCACCCTCTGAATGGCACACATTCTCAATTGCCTCAAGGTTTAAATATCCTTCTTTATCCTATCTTCTGCCCTTCATCTACAGCGATTGAAGTGGATTTAACAAGTGACATCAATAAGGGATCTTAGCTTTCACCTGGTCAGTCTGTCATTAAAAGAGTAGGTGTTTTTGACCTCAACCCTGTCGAACACCTTTGGGATGAATTGGAACGCCGACTGCAAGCCAGGCCTAATGTATGTATGTATGTATATACAGTGGGGCAAAAAAGTATTTAGTCAGCCACCAATTGTGCAAGTTCTCCCACTTAAAAAGATGAGAGGCCTGTCATTTTCATCATAGGTACACTTCAACTATGACAGACAAGTTGCTTGTACCAGACAAAAAAATCCGGAAAATCACATTGTAGGATTTTTAATGAATTTATTTGCAAATTATGGTGGAAAATAAGTATTTGGTCACCTACAAACAAGCAAGATTTCTTCTTTAAGAGGCTCCTCTGTCCTCCACTCGTTACCTGTATTAATAGCACCTGTTTGAACTTGTTATCAGTATAAAAGACACCTGTTCACAACCTCAAACAGTCACACTCCAAACTCCACTATGGCCAAGACCAAAGAGCTGTCAAAGGACACCAGAAACAAAATTGTAGACCTGCACCAGGCTGGGAAGACTGAATCTGCAATAGGTAAGCAGCTTGGTTTGAAGAAATCAACTGTGGGAGCAATTATTAGGAAATGGAAGATATACAAGACCACTGATAATCTCCCTCGATCTGGGGCTCCACGCAAGATCTCACCCCATGGGGTAAAAATGATCACAAGAACGGTGAGCAAAAATCCCAGAACCACACGGGGGGACCTAGTGAATGACCTGCAGAAAGCTGAGACCAAAGTAACAATTCCTACCATCAGTAACACACTATGCCGCCAGGGACTCAAATCCTGCAGTGCCAGACGTGTCCCCCTGCTTAAGCCAGTACATGTCCAGGCCCATCTGAAGTTTGCTAGAGAGCATTTGGATGATCCAAAAGAAGATTGGGAGAATGTCATATGGTCAGATGAAACCAAAATATAACTTTTTGGTAAAAACTCAACTCGTCGTGTTTGAAGGACAAAGAATGCTGAGTTGCATCCAAAGAACACCATACCTACTGTGAAGCATGGGGGTGGAAACATCATGCTTTGGGGCTGTTTTTCTGCAAAGGGACCAGGACGACTTATCCGTGTAAAGGAAAGAATGAATGGGGCCATGTATCGTGAGATTTTGAGTGAAAAACCTCCTTCCATCAGCAAGGACACACCGCCCGGGCCACGAAGGAGTGGCTTCGTAAGAAGCATTTCAAGGTCCTGGAGTGGCCTAGCCAGTCTCCAGATCTCAACCCCATAGAAAATCTTTGGAGGCAGTTGAAAGTCCGTGTTGCGATACAACAGCCCCAAAACACCACTGCTCTAAAGGAGATCTGCATGGAGGAATGGGTCAAAATACCAGCAACAGTGTGTGAAAACCTTGTGAAGACTTACAGAAAAGGTTTGACCTCTGTCATTGCCAACAAAGGGTGTATAACAAAGTATTGAGAAACTTTTGTTATTGACCAAATACTTATTTTCCACCATAATTTGCAAATTAATTCATAAAAAATCCTACAATGTGATTTTCAGGATTTTTTTTCTCATTTTGTCTGTCATAGTTGAAGTGTACCTATGATGAAAATTACAGGCCTCTCATCTTTTTAAGTGGGAGAACTTGCACAATTGGTGACTGACTAAATATTTTTTTGCCCCACTGTGTGTGTGTGTGTGTGTTATATATATATATATATATATATATATATATATATATATATATATAGTAACAGTTAAAAATGTTGGACACACCTACTCATTCAAGGGTTTTTCTTTATTTTTTACTATTGTCTACTCTGTAGAATAATGGTGAAGACATCAAAACTATGAAATAACAATAACACATGGAATCATGTAGTAAGCACAAAAAAGTGTTAGACAAATCAAAATCATTTTATATTTGAGATTCTTCAAAGTAGTCACTCTGCCTTGATGACAGCTTTGCACACACTTGGCATTGTATCAACCAGCTTCATGAGGTAGTCACCTGGAATGGATTTCAATTAACATTTCAATGTGCCTTCTTAAAAGTTTGTGGAATTTCTTTCCTTCTTAATGCATTTTAGCCAATCAGTTGTGTTGTGACAAGGTCGGTATATACAGAAGAATGCCCTATTTGGTAAAAGATCAAGTCCATATTATGGAAAGAACAGCTCAAATAAGCAAAGAGAAATGACAGTCCATCGTTACTTTAATACAGCCTTTCTTAAAGTATGGGTCGCTACCCAAAGTGGGTCACGACATGTCAGAGTACATTTATTATTATTGAATGAATTACTGGAATTGATATGGCCAAGTGCATCTGCGCTCTCTCTGTTCAGTGCTCTCTCTGCTTAGTAGCCGTCTCTGCTTAGTAGCCGTCTCTGCTTAGCAGCCGTCTCTGCTTAGCAGCCGTCTCTGCTTAGCAGCCGTCTCTGCTTAGCAGCCGTCTCTGCTTAGTAGCTGTCTCTGCTTAGTTTGCTTTGCGGTTTACCTGATCTTTTTTTCTGCAGTTTTCTTGAAGATCGCTCCGCAACACACACAATGCAGCGCTGTCATTCAAGCCACTGTCTTGTTATTCCCACTCGCCATCACTCACCGCTGTCATGAAATGGACTCATGCTAGCCACAAGTTCTGACTGAGCTCAATTGTCATGAAACGCATATACAGCGATGAGTTTCTCTCTCTTTCATATAAACTTATAACGAGGAGCGCCCACAATGTGTTTTGTACGGGGAAGTAATGAGTCTCTCATAACAAACAAATTAATAAAACGACACGTCCTGACCAAACATCCACAGCATGATGGTAAACCCAGGGAGTTCTTTCAGAACAGGGCAGAATGCTTCAGGAAACAGTGCTTCGACAGTGAGTTAGTCAACTAGCAAGGCATTGTTGTCATTTTATAACAGTTGATGAGCGGAAATAAGGGAGTACTAACTAACTCTCATAGTAGTAAATGTCAGTATCTCTTTCAAACAATCCCCTGGCCTTGTACACAGCTAATAGCTAACATTCGTCAAAGCAAGCTAGCTACTGATAGTGCAACCCTAGCAACAGTACAGATGAAGATGAAAAATGACCAGGCCTATTGTACATCTTACTGTAGAAATGATTGTTGAAAACAAGTCTAGGTTGGAACTGTTAAAATACAATAATACGTTTTGTTGAACTGGTATAATAAGTTTGAACTGAACTGGTATAGCCTGATTGAAGCAAGATGCTTTTTGAGGCAAACACACTCACACAGTTCTGGGTTGCTCATCTACAGCAGGAAGCGGTCTCCTGCCTGACTGAGAAAGCAGTAGATGTTCTGGTCCAATTTGGCACCACATACCTATGCGAGTCAAGGTTCTCAATTTTGACATACTTAAAAAACAAGTATTGAAACAGTTTCAAGGCTGTTCATGACCTCAGTGTTGCACTGTCAAAAACAGAGCCCAGAATATAGACATGCTCTCATTAGGACTGTGTGTGTGTGTGTGTGTTTTCTAGTCTACATCCGTGTGATGTGATAAATCAGTTTATTCCAGTTCAGAATGAAGATGATTTATTGTATTTTAACAGCAACAGTTCCAACCTAGGCAGATATGTAAGAGTGTTTTTAATGGGGAAAATAATCATTAATATATATTTAATTGTTATTTGTTTTTGTCTATTTAATTTGTTTTTGTCTATATATAAAATAGGCTACAGTGTTTATAATGAACTGACGGGGAAGTTTGAATGGCGAAAGCTTCTCTGGTGTGCTGTGATCACATTGGCTGGTGTTCAAAAAACAATAAACGTGAATCCTCCGCACCCAATGTTTGTTTACAATGAAATGTATTGCTCCAGAATGCCTCATTTTCCCAATCAAATGTATTAAGTTGATTTCTGATCAGTCTAATTTGCATAAACATTGTGATTGGTTGATAGCTGTGAGGGTTATCGAATCAGGATCAAATCCTCTGATCTCGAGCTCATTAATGATAGAATGTTCATATTTGAAGATTGCCGAAAGGCCTATTTCTTTGGCAAATGACAGGAGTGACGAGTGGAATGTAATAGCTGAATAGAGATGGCAACCAGGCTAGTAAACTCCTGGGTGCTCTCGCAATGGCTGCCTGGTATTGTGATGCAGTAACTTCAATGGTAATGTACACTAAAAAATATATAAACACAACAAGTAAAGTTTTGGTCCCATGTTTCATGAGCTGAAATAAAAGATCACAAGAGCACAAAAAGTGTATTTTCTAAAAGTTTTTGCAGAAATGTGTTTACATCGCTGTTAGTGGGATGTCAAGAAGCTGATTAAGCAGTATGACCATTACACAGGTGCACCTTGTGCGGGGACAATAAAAGGCCACTGTCAAATGTGCAGTTTTGTCACACAACACAATGCCATGGATGTCTGAAGTTTTGAGGGAGCGTGCAATTAACATGCTGACAGCAGGAATGTCCACCAGAATGATTGCCATAGGATTTAATGTTCCTTTCTCTACCATAAACCGCCTCCAACGTCGTTTTAGAGAATTTGGCAGTACATCAAGCCGGCCTCAAAACCGCAGACGGTGTGTAGTCACACCAGCCCAGGACCTCCACATCCAACTTCATCTGAGGGATTGTCTGAGACCAGCCACCCGGACAGCTGATGTGCAAACCCACAGTTTCAATCTTAGAATTACGCTACAAACTCAGAAACCGTCTCAGGGAAGCTAATCTGCGTGCTCGTGGTCCTCACCAGCGTCTTGACCTGACTTCAGTTTGGCGTCGTAACCAAATTAATTTGGGGAATGCTGACCTTCGATTGCCGCTGGAGAGGTATGCACTTCACAGATTAATTCTGGTTTCAACTGTACCGGGCAGATGGCAGACATCGTGTATGACGCTGTGTGGGCGAGCGGTTTTCTGATGTCAACGTTGTGAACAGAGTGTCTGTTGGTTTATGGTATGGGCAGGTATAAGCTACGGACAACGACCACAATTGCATTTAATCAATGTCAATTTCAATGCACAGAGATATCGTGACGAGATTCTGAGGCCCATTGTCGTGCCATTCATCTGCCGCCATCACCTCATGTTTCAGAATTATAATGCATGGTCCCATTTCACAAGGATCTGGACACAATTACTGGAAGCTGAAAACGTCTCAGTTCTTCCATTGCCTGCATACTCGCCAGACATGTCACCCATTGAGCACGTTTGAGATGCTCTGGATCAACGCATATAGCAGTGTATTCCAGTTCCCGCCGATTTCCAGCAACTTCGCACAGCCAGTGAAGAGGAGTGGCACAACATTCCACGCTAGTTAACATTAGCTCACAAAACTACCTTTAACTTCTTTCATACTGGACACAGGTGTTAAATGGTATCCATGAAAGTGACATTCTCCGACGATGGAGAGACTCAGTTCATGGCTTGAGTGGAGATAACTGCTCAGAGGATGTGTTTGATGGTTTGTGTAGTAGCCTAGGCTATAGGTCCAATACATTATCACCGCATGTTGGCTATGCTTGAATTGCCCAGGCAATGTTCTTCTCAGACAATTGTAAAAAAAAACAAAAAACTTGAGGTTTTTGATCTCGCCGGTAATGAATTGATCAATTGTTGTATTGCTTGTGAGGCACAGCTGAGGGAGCATACATTGAAATACATGTTTTGTTTTTACTGGGATGATGGGGCCTGCATCTGATGGTCAGTCTCAGTGGAGGGATGTGGAGAGCAGTCTCTCACCGTTCCTCCGCTCTCCCTCCCTCCGCTGAGACTGACCAAAAAGGAGACCACTAGTTTCAGCTGATGGCAAAACTGGAGTCTCATTGCCTCATGCACAAATTCAAGTTCCTCTATTAGCTGCAGTTCTCGTTGTAGTGTGAATGGAAGAAAGGAAAAGCGCATTTCATGGCTTATAAACGTGTTGAATAAAAACTTGAACATAAACTCACTCGTAAAAACAGCATCTCTTTGCTGTATTCGTTGACAGTCTTTCTCTAGTCATGGTTTTAATACTTTTGAAATCTCACAAAATCAACTTTGCTGTGAACTTGCGGAAGCTGCAGGGAGACACGATAATCTAAACTATCCGATTGGCCAGCGGTAGGCCTATAGGTGCACTTGATATGCTCTCCGTGCCATCCGGGTAGGCGGAGTTTGTACCTAACACATTAAATCTTTCAAAATGGGAACACTTTGCCTACCAGCACGCAACCGCCAACAGCGCAAGACAAATTGAGAAAGTAGGAGCACAGGGCTTTTTCTGTGTTTTTTTTTATTGAAATGTTTGGAGATTGACCAGTAGATCATGATCGACCGGTTGGTGACCCCTGGTCTACTGTAGCCATGTCGATGCCTATGCATGGGTGTACAGTTTGTGCACTCTGTGTGTTCTCTAAACTCGCTATGCAGCTCACACTCTTTTATTGTGTTTCAGTTTTATCAGGAAATCTTCGAAGGGCCATTTCTGACGAAAACGGGAGAGTATTACAAACAGGAAGCTTCCAATTTACTGCAAGAGTCCAACTGCTCACAGTATATGGAAAAGGTAAGATGGCTGTAGGTAGCCCAACTCATAGAGATCCATACAGCTACAGTGCCTTGTGAAAGTATTCGGCCCCCTTGAACTTTGCGACCTTTTGCCACATTTCAGGCTTCAAACATAAAGATATAAAACTGTATTTTTTTGTGAAGAATCAACAACAAGTGGGACACAATCATGAAGTGGAACGACATTTATTGGATATTTCAAACTTTTTTAACAAATCAAAAACTGAAAAATTGGGCGAATGGTCCTAGTTTGCCATGGCTGCTAATTGGTTTTGAGTATTGTTGCTGTGCATTTATCGTGTTGTTGGTGTTATACTATTGGAGGCCTCAGTGACTCTCCGAGGAGACTCACTACCAGCTGTGGCACCGTCAGGTGTGTGTGTTTATGAAAATGTGTTATAATTCCAATGAAGGGGTTAAATCCTCCATCGTAAGGCTCCTTAGTTGCGGGGCCCGAGTGGAAGCCCTCCACCCCTGCCCTTACGCCAGACAGTGTTGAGATTGTGTGGGCGGTCTTGTGGATGTGCTGACTTAAGAGTTGAGTCTGTGTATTTCTGTCTGACTGACTGTAGCGCAGAAAGGTAACAGACAGTCCCCTACATTAGCTAGCTCACATCATGGCTGCCTTCAGGTGCGTCTGCGACGGCACCCTATTTCCTATATTGTACACTACTTATGGGCTGTAGTCTGGTCAAAAGTCGTGCACTATATAGGGAGTAAGGTTCCATTTGGGACTCTGTTCACAAGTGGACCTGTAAATCATTGACAATGATAAGATTAATGTGATCGCCATTTAACAAGGATAACCACAACACTGGCTTCAAAAGGCATGGTGGCCAGTCTACAGTGTATAGGAGCATCTGTCCATCTGTTGTTGTGCTGTGTGGTGGTGACTGAAATCTCTGTATATGGGATATGCTTGCTGGCGGCATTAGCGCTGATTTTATGATGTGGTATTTTTCCCCCCACACAGTCACTTATCCCAGTATAGATCTTTCCAGGTTTGGGGTCAAATTCATTCAATTCAGAAAGTAAACCAAATTTCAATTCCACATTCTCCTCATTGAAAGGCATTGAAGGGAATTGGAATTTCAGTGTACCTCCTGAAATGACTGGAATTGAAATGGAATTGACCCCAACCCTGGTGCTTTCTGTTCACCTCCCTGTCATTGCATTAAGTAGACAGTGCTGCAGGTTAGATTGTAGTGGGTTATTGGCTTTCAGCCCTATTGGGGTTGGGCCATTTAGCAACTTTGAAATTAGCATAATTAACCATATTAAACAAATCAATGAATCCATTGTGTTCTCTTTCTTCCCTGTCTCCACTTAGGTTTTAGGAAGGTTGAAAGATGAGGAGGTGCGATGTCGGAAGTACCTGCACCCCAGCTCATACGCCAAAGTCATCCATGAATGCCAGCAGAGGATGGTGGCGGACCACCTGCAGTTTCTCCACGGGGAGTGTCAGAATATCATCCGCCAGGAGAAGAGAGACGGTCAGTCTGGTTACAGGAGTGACGGTCAGTTTGTTTGTTACTAATAGATACAGGGGCTGGCTTAGAACGTCTGTTACTCTAGTTAGATGGTAATTCTGTATTTAGATGGTCAATCAGTTAGTTAGATGGTCAGGGTGCCCGGGGCTGGCTTAGAGCCAGTCTTAATTAAGCATTGGTCATCCTTCCATTGGCGATCAAGCAGGCTGTATTTGAGATCCTGAGTGGAGTGGGATCCTGAGTGGCGCAGCCGTTTAAGGCACTGCATCGTGCCTGAGGCGTCACTACAGACCTGGGTTTGATCCCGGGCTGTATCTCAACCGGCTGTGATCGGGAGTCCCATAGGGTTGCGCACAATTGGCCCAACGTCATCCGGGTTAGGGGAGGGTTTGGTTGGGGTAGGCCGTCATTGTAAATAAGAATTTGTTCTTAAATGACTTGCCTAGTTAAATAAAGGTTAAATAAAATATAACTTGAGCTGGCTGAATCCCATATGGTTCATTAACTGACTCCCATATGTTACTGGCCATTGGATATACAGTGCATTCGGAAAGTATTCAGACCCATTGACTTTTTACACATTTTGTTACGTTAGTCTTATTCTCAAATTGTTGAAATATGTGTTTTTCCTCATCAGTCTACACACAATACCCCTTAATGACAAAGCGAAAACAGGTTTAGACATTTTTGCAAATGTATTCAAAATAAAAAATGGATACTTTATTTACATAGGCATTCAGACCCTTTGCTATGAGCCTCGAAATTCAGCTCAGGTGCATCATGTTTATGAGTAATCGGTGGAGAAGGGCCTTGGTCAGGGAGGTGACCAAGAACCCAAAGGTCAGTCAGACAGAGCTCCAGAGTTCCTCTGTTGTGATGGGAGAACCTTCCAGAAGAACAACCTTCTCTGCAGCACAGGCCTTTATGGTGGAGTGGCCAGACGGAGGCCACTCCTGAGTAAAAGGCACATGACAGCCTGCTTGGAGTTTGCCAAAAGGCACCTAAAAGACTCTCAGACCATAAGAAACAAGATTCTCTGGTCTGATGAAATAAAGATTGAACTCTTTGGCCTGAAAGACATGCGTCACGACTGGAGGAAACCTGGCACCATACCTACGGTGCAGCGTGATGGTGGCAGCATCATGCTGTGGGGATGTTTTTCAGAGGCAGGGACTGGAAGTCTAGTCAGGATTGAGGGAAAGATGAACAGAGCAAAGTACAGAGAGATCAATGATGAAAATCTGCTCCATTGCGCTCAGGACCTCAGACTGGGGCTAAGGTTCCCCTTCCAACAGGACAACCTTCCTAAGCACGCAGCCAAGACAACGTAGGAGTGGCTTTGGAACAAGTCTCTGACTGTCCTTGAGTGGTCCAGCCAGAGCCCGGACTTGAACCCGATCAAACATCTCTTGAAAGACCTGAAAATAGCTGTGTAGCGACACTCCCCATCCAACCCAACAGAGCTTGACAGGATCTGCAAAGAATGGAAGAAACTCCCCAAATTCATGTGTGCTTGTAGCGTCCTACCCAAGATTACTCGAGGCTGTGATCGCTGCCAAAGGTGCTTCAACAATTTACTGACTAAAGGGTCTGAATACTTATATGTGATATTTCATGTATTACATTTTTTTATAAATGTGCAAAAAAAATCCCCAAACCTGTTTATTCTTTGTCATTATGGGGTGTTGTGTGTAGATTTGAGGGGAAAAAACCCAATGTAATACATTTTAGAATAAGGCTGTAAGGTAACAAAATGTGGAAAAAGTCAAGGGGTCTGAATACTTTCTGAATGCACTGTAGCTATCAGATTTCAAACTGAACAGAGAACCTCCGTCTGTGACTGACTAAAGATCTCCACAGGTTTTGCGCAAGGTGCTTGAAGTACTTGAATTTGGCACTCGAGAAAATATCTTGTATTCCAAATTCTTTTGCTTGAAAATTACTTGAATTAAAATGAGAGGAGAACAGAAAATAAAGTGTTAATATGAAAAATATTTGAAAAATGTATAGGTCTTGAAAATGAATTTTCAGGCAGACTACCTACATAGTCCCCCACCCCTCACGTGTTTCGCGCTCTGGATGCCTGGAAATTAATATGTTCCGAACTTGATGCTCCTTGGAAGAGAAGTAACAGAGCCCATCGACCTGGTGGCTGGCTTGCCACTCAATCATGGGCATGCCAAGACCGTCCTGGACGAAAAATGACCTTGAAGTTATACTCCCCAAGCTTCTCGAGCTACCTCGCCAGTTGACCTTCTGGTTCCTTCATCCTTATGAGCCGCTGAAGGCTGCTGTGGTCGGTGCGCACAATGAATGTCTTCCCGAGCAGGTATTGACGGAAGTGTGTAATGAACTCCATTGCTGCTAGTAGCTCCCTCTGTGTGGTACAATAGTTTTGCTCTGTGGAGGACTGCCTCCAGCTCCCATACACTAGTACGGGTTCCTCACCGTCCTGCATTTGGGACAAGAATGCCGAAGTTTCAGTACGTCTGTATCAAGGAGGAGGTCACCGCTAATCGAGTGGATAGCCCAAGACGGGTGCGGTGGTGAGTAGCTTCTTTAATTCTTTGAACACCCTCCACTCCAGCCATGCCTCCTGTGGAAAACTGTAGTCGGGATGTATTGGTCTTGCAAACTGTACTCGGGGCGGCTCAGGGGAGCCTTCACTTGCTAGCTCCAGGGTCAGAGCAAATTACGGATGCTCTGGGGTAATTCCCACCTTTGTGGATCTTATCCGCTGCTAATGACGAGTTCGTCTGGAATTCCTCTGAAGTTGTTGACATTTATTAAACTTGTACAGGACCGTCTCTCTCACTACAGAGTTGACAGATAAACCTAACATGTCTCGCCTCCTACAAATGTCGATGGATGGACCAAATGTTAACCACAAGTTTTTACAGAGAATTCACTTCTGATGTCCTTGCAGAAGCCACAAACCGAGAGCTAATTGACATTGGAACATGTTCCTTGCACAGTATCCACAATGCGTTTCAAAATGTATTTGGCTCCATAGATAGGGACATAGAGGGCACTTTAAGTGCTTTCTATAGACTGACGCACGACGTCCCTGCAAGACACGATGATTTTGTGACAACCACAGGCTCCTCAGTTTTCCCTAAAAAGTTTTGTGGACACCTATAGGTACAAAAAAACAGAGGTTGTAACTAAAGCCTTAGAGGGTTTGCCAAACCTAATAAAATCCTACAGAACACCGACATGCATTACATGCACAACTGTAAAGGAAGCAATAGCAGGGAAACTTCACCCAGCAAAACATATTATTTGCATATTTGTAGCCAAACGCATTCAAGGGTACATACATTCCCATTCCTGGCAGCAGACTGGGCAGACCTATTGACTAATGTCATGAGCAGAGTCCTGAAAAGAGGTGACAGACACATTTACAACCCCCCTGAAACTCTCAAAATACACTGTGACAGAGGATGATGCTGTGGGTCCCTTCCAAAGATGACATTGGGTTTTCAACCTGTAAGGTGCTAAAAAAAAAAGTGGCTAGCAAAGTGAGTGAGAGAAGGATTTCTGAGTTTCAGAGTGACAAAAAGAAGTACCTCCTTGAGGAAGTTGATGCTAAAAACCCCATCACTCCAGTTTTGTGAGGCAGGCTGTTTGTCTTGACCCATAACAGATGGCAAGGAATCCTGCAGCTTGTGAGTGCAAATTCAAAAGTCCTCTCAAGCTTACGTAATTAAATTGAAGCATGCCCAGTGGCAGTTGGAGTGCTTCATATCGCAGGAAGTTTTGAAACTTCACTCCGTTTAGTGAGTAGGATCCGCCGAGGACTGCTCTGAGCACCTCTTTAGAGCAGCTGAAGGGTAAGGAGAACTACAGAGACCTGTGACAAGCAACTCAAATTGTCCTTCTGCTCTCCCACTGACAGACCTTGGTAGACAGGGGGTATTCAGTCAACTCCGCTGTCACTGTTGTAAACAAAAAGGAGCAGCCCTACACAGCACAGAGACCGGTGTATGATGCTGTAGAGAATGCAGTAGGACTGAAAAAGTCAACATAACGCACCAAGGATATCCTCCTGCAAGTCTGCAAGGCAGAAATATCAAGACTACCTGGATGCACAGCGTGACCACAGGAGGGCAGAGAAAATACAATTGGTAGACAATGAGGACCTCAAATAAAAACAGATTCCTGGAAAAGGACATGGAACTCTTGCAGAGGCAGACCTCCTCAATGTCCAGAGAATGCAGTATCACGTTCAACAGCTTCAGAAGATCAATAGAAGATAAAAAGGCTGAGCTTGGACTGTTGTGAGCACATCACTCACACACTCTCTTCAATATACACTGAACAAAAATATAAACGCAATGTAAAGTGTTGGTCCCATGTTTCATGAGATGAAATAAAAGATTCGAGAACATTTCCATACGCACAAAAAAATTATTGTTGTGCACAAATTTGTTTACATCCCTGTGAGTGAGCATTTCTCCTTTGCTAAGATAATCCATCGACCTGACAGGTGTGGCATATCAAGAAGCTGATTAAATAGCATGATCATTACACAGGTGTACCTTGTGCTGGGGTCAATAAAAGGCCACTAAAATGTGCAGTTTTATCACACAAGATAATGCCACAGATGTCTCAAGTTTTGAGGGAGCTTGCATTTGGCATGCTGACTGCAGGAATGCCCACCAGAGCTGTTGCCAGAGAATGTAATATTAATTTCTCTACCTTAAGCCACCTCTGTCGTTTTAGAGAATTTGGCAGTACGTCTAACCGGCCTCACAACCTCAGACCACATGTATGAGGTTGTGTGGGCGAGCAGTTTTCTGATGTCAACGTTGTGAACAGAGTGTCCCGTGGTGGTGGTGGGGTTATGGTATAGGCAGGCATAAGCTACAGACAACGAACACAATTGCATTTTATCAATGGCAATTTCAATGTACAGAGATACCTTGACGAGATCCTGAGGCCCATTGTCGTGCCATTCGTCCGCCGCCATCACCTTATGTTTCAGCATGATAATGCACAGCCCTATGTCGCAAGGATCGGTACACACTTCCCGTAAGCTGAAAATGTCCCACTTCCTCCATGGCCTGCATACTCGCCAGACATTGAGGATGTATGGGATGCTTTGGACTTGTACGACTGCGTGTTCCAGTTCCCGCCAATATCCAGCAACTTGAAGCCGTTGAAGAGGAGTGGGACAACATTCCACAGGCTACAATCAACAGCCTGATCAACTCTACGCGAAGGAGATGTGCTGTACTGCATGAGGCAAATGGTGGTCACACCAGATAATGACTGATTTTCTCATCCACACCCCTAACTTTTTTTTAAAGGTATCTGTGACCAACATATGCATATCTGTATTCCCTGTCATGTGATATCCATAGATTAGAGCCTCATTCATTAATTTACTGATTTCCTTATATGAACTGAACCTCAGTAAAATCTTTGAAATTGCTGCATTTTTTTGTTGTTCAGTGTAATTCAATTAACTTTATTGACATGGAAATGTTTTAGATTGTTGTTGAAATTAAATGGAATGTTTTCAGAGAGACAAAGGTCCTGTCTACCACTCTGAATGATGTATCAGGTGAGCTGTGATGTTGATCTTTGCGCTGCACACACTATGTTACATGTGTGTTATGCCCAAGGATGTGTTTTTTATTATTAACTGGGTGGTTTGAGCCATGAATGCTGATTGGCTGAAAGCCGTTGTATATCAGACCGTATACCACGGGTATGACAAAGCATGTATTTTTTACTGCTCTAATTACATTGGTAACCAGTTTATAATAGCAATAAGGCGCCTCGGTGGTTTGTGATATACGGGTCGTGCCGAACAGCCCTTAGCAGTGATATATCGGCCATATACCAGACCTCCTCAAGCCTTATTGCTTAATTAGACAAAAGGTAGCTAGTTTTCTCACCTTCAACTACCATTTGCTTTCAAAGTCTTTATTTCAACCATTATCACTATTAGCTAAACACATTCCGTATTCTCATCTCTCTGATATATTGTTCAGACTGCCATCTGTTATATACCATTTCAATAATGCATCTAAATCCATCTCTCTCTCTCTCATATTAAATTAACTTTATTGACATGCATTTTTTTGAGACTGTTGTAGGAAATGGTTCAACATGAAACATTTTGGTCTGTAACCTAAAATTAAAGGTTGTTTTATTGTCATTGAGTTTGTTTTACACAATCATGTTGATCTCACTGACTGATCCATAGCTCCATTTATGAATTTGAATTCACCAGAAACAGGTTGTTGTGACTTCAAAGATTATTGTGGCTACACTTTTTAAAATCAAGTCAAAGTTCATTTGTCACATGTACAACATGTGTAGGTAGACCTTACCATGAAATGCTTGCTTCCAAGCCCTTAACCAACAGTGTAGTTCAAGAAAGAGTTAAGCATATTGTGATATCAATTAAACAATATTACATAAAATGAACACAATTGCATAGTTACTACACTATTTAGTAGCTATTAAGTAGTAGATTTCCAAATTCCCTATAGTAAAACAATACGGCCATTGAGCTGGAATTGTGTAGTAATGCGAATAGGAAATGTGTTCACCAGTAGGCACGTCCCAAAACTGCTCATCACTTCTCAAATTACAACGTCATCACTACTGACGTACCACTCAAGTATGTAGTAATTAAGTATTGAAAGACGTGTTATTGGGTATGACTGAGGTAGTGATGAATAAAACACCTATTTGTTAGGAAATATTACAAATGGATGGTCCTTGAAAATAAATATTAGTGCTTGAAAATGTACTTGAAAGTCCTCGAATTGGTCTGTCTGTACGAACCCTGTCTCTATGACTGACTCTCCCCTGGCGCCGTCTGTCTCTGCCTTCCTTCTGGTCTCGCTCTCCTCTCCCCTCTTTCTCCCTCTTGCTACCCCCTACAGACATGGCTAACATGTACACCCTGCTGAGAGCCGTGTCCAGCGGCTTACCCCACATGATCCAGGAGCTCCAGATCCATATCCACGACGAGGGCCTCCGGGCCACCAGTAACCTCTCTCAGGAAAACGTACGCCACGTCTTTGTGTATCACTATACGTTGTCATTGTACGTTATCTGATTGTCATCATTGTAAATGTACAGCAGCACCCTGCTAATCCTTTTGTCTAAATGTATTGTTTTTGGACTTCAAACACTACATTGTCGCTGTGCATTATTAGTATGTATTATCAGTAGGCCTATGCATTATCAGATTACCATTATCACAAAGATAATATTCACAACTCTACTAATTCTCCTGTTGTGTTGTTACCTCCTCAGATGCCAACCCTGTTTGTGGAGTCCGTGTTAGAGGTTCACAGTAAATTTGTTCAGCTCATTAACACAGTCCTGAATGGGGATCAGCACTTCATGAGCGCACTTGATAAGGTATTAATGTTGTGACTCCCTGGCTGGCAGGCTTAGAGGGGAAATCAGAATCTGGACACTAGGGACAGGTCAAGCCAGTAGGTGGCGCCAGTGAGTGGTGTTTGTGTTCACTATGGAATGTGGCTCCATATTGTTTCTCACAAGATTGTTCCTAAGGATTTTCATAAATTAAAACATAACTTTTAACTGTATTTATTAGTTGATGTCTTAAGCTGTGGATGTACTGAAACTGATGGGGGGTAGGGAATTACTGGTTTGTTTGATCCTCCCCAGGCTTTGACTTCAGTGGTTAACTACAGGGAGCCCAAATCCATCTGCAAAGCACCTGAACTGGTGAGTGTGAGACTCATTCATGACACCTGAGGTTAGGAAATGTGTGAGGGTATCAGATAAGGCCATAGTGATAAACTAAGTAAAAACCCTGTACACAGCAGTTCGTCTAGATCTCTACTACTTTATCTGTGGGTTTTTTCAACATTTGTTTTGAGGACCATGGTTATGTCTGACCTTGTGTTGTTTTTCCCTTTACCCATGTAGCTCGCTAAGTATTGTGACAATCTGCTGAAGAAGTCTGCAAAGGGAATGACAGAGAATGAGGTGGAGGACAAGCTGTCTAGCTTCATCACCGTGTTTAAGTACATAGACGACAAGGACGTTTTTCAAAAGGTAGCCGATTGACCGGCATTAGCGTTATTACTCTCATTATCTCAAATGACCAGCGATATTGACAGCTAGTATGGCTGCTTTTTTATTCCTTCCAGACTGAATTTGGAATTCGCTAAAGAGCATTATCTAAAAATGTTTTAAAAAGTTTTTGGAGACTGAGATGTTGAATTGATGTCTTATGTTTTCTTCTTAACCATGTTGATGACTCACTCTCTTGCCCCCCCCTCTCTCTTTCACTCTCTCTCCCACTCTGTCGCTTCTTTCTCTTTTGTACAGTTTTATGCAAGAATGTTAGCAAAGAGGTTAATACATGGGCTGTCCTTGTCCATGGACTCAGAGGAAGCCATGATCAACAAACTAAAGGTGAAGTTAGACTCCTTTCAACTTTAGCATGTGCAATTCAAGGTCTCTTATGCCTAAAGTAAGCATTTTCTAAACCAGAATGGCCCATATGGCAGGAGTTTATCTCTTGTTTCTGTAGCATGAGGCAGCATGATGTGCAGGTACACCCTCTGGATAAAACGCTATCAATGCCATTTATTAATGCCATAATTGAGCATCACTCTAAACTGTCAGTCTTTCCCTTTAATCTAGTATTCCACATAACTTTCAAACGAAGCCCTACAGCATGTGCTTCTAAATGTCTTCTAGCTGTGTGACTCCACTGTACTCTAATGCGTCTGTCATGTGTGATATTTGGCCGTAATGATGGACTTGTTTATTATAGTGTTTGTACTGGTGCATGTCTTTCAGTCATTCATACATACATACACACACACACATTCTCTCCCCCACTACAGCAAGCATGCGGCTACGAGTTCACGAGCAAGCTCCACAGAATGTACACAGACATGAGCGTCAGCGCAGACCTGAATAACAAATTCAACAACTTCATCAAGACCCAGGAATCACCGGTTGACCTGGGAATCAGCTTCCAGATCTATGTATTACAGGTGAGAGGGGTTTAGAAGTCTCACATCAATTCATATATTTATTGTCTTCAAATGTGTATAGTGCAGTTAGGGTAAGAAACAACATTAAAACAATAACAACCATACAACATGACATAGACATATACATTTTTTGTCCATTAAAATAACATCAAATTGATCAGAAATACAGTGTAGACAATGTTAAAGTTTTAAATGACTATTGTAGCTGGAAACGGCTGATTTTTAATGGAATATCTACATAGGCGTACAGAGGCCCATTATCAGCAACCATCACTCCTGTGTTCCAATGACACGTTGTGTTAGCTAATCCAAGTTTATTATTTTAAAAGGATAATTGATCATTAGAAAACCCAAATGCAACTGTAGTGCTGATTATAGAAGCAATAAAACTGTCCTTCTTTATACTAGTTGAGTATCTGGAACATCAGCATCTGTGGGTTCGATTACAGGCTCAAAATGGCCAAAAACAAAGACCTTTCTTCTGATACTCGTCAGTCTATTCTTGTTCTGAGAAATGAAGGCTATTCCATGTGAGAAATTGCCAAGAAACTGAAGATCTCGTACAACCCTGTGTACTACTCCCTTCACCAAACAACTGTCTCTAACCAGAATAGAAAGAGGAGTGGGAGACCCTGATGCACAACTGAGCAAGAGGACAAGTACATTAGGAGACGCCTCAAAACTCAGAAGTCCTCAACTGGCAACTTCATTAAATATTACCCGTCTCGACATCAACAGTGAAGAGGCGACTCTGGGATGCTGGCCTTCTAGGCAGAGTTCCTCTGTCCAGTGTCTGTGTTCCCCATCTTAATCTTTTATTTTTATTGGCCAGTCTGAGATATGGCTTTTTCTTTGCAACTGCCTAGAAGGCCAGCATCCTGGAGTCACCTCTTCACTGTTGACATTGAGACTGGTGTTTAGTGGGTACTATTTAATGAAGCTGCCAGTTGAGGACTTGTGAGGCAGTTTTCAGCTGTGCTAACATAATAGCAAAAGGGTTTTCAAATGTTCAATTAGCTTTTTAAAATAATAAACTTGGATTAGCTAGCACAGCGTGCCATTGGAACACAGGAGTGATGGTTGCTGATAACGGGCCTCTGTAGATATTCCATTAAATATCAGACGTTTCCAACTACAATAGTCATTTACAACATTAACAATGTCTACACTGTATTTCTGATCAATTTGATGTTATTTTAATGGACAACAAATGTACTTTTCTTTCAGAAAAAAGGACATTTCTAAGTGACCCCAAACTTTTGAATGGTAGTATATATGATGGACAGCAAAGATATCAGTTAGTCATAAAATAGGAGCAATCATGTGCAAATGTGCAGTCGTCACCCATATTAATAGATATACCTTACTTTATGTGCAGGTAATGCAGGTTGATAGCTCAGCCATATTAATAGATAGACATTACTTTATGTGCAGGTTAAGCAGGTTGATAGCTCAGCCATATTAATAGATAGACATTACTTTATGTGCAGGTTAAGCAGGTTGATAGCTCAGCCATATTAATAGATAGACATTACTTTATGTGCAGGTAATGCAGGTTGATAGCTCAGCCATATTAATAGATAGACATTACTTTATGTGCAGGTTAAGCAGGTTGATAGCTCAGCCATATTAATAGATAGACATTACTTTATGTGCAGGTAATGCAGGTTGATAGCTCAGCCATATTAATAGATAGACATTACTTTATGTGCAGGTTAAGCAGGTTGATAGCTCAGCCATATTAATAGATAGACATTACTTTATGTGCAGGTAATGCAGGTTGATAGCTCAGCCATATTAATAGATAGACATTACTTTATGTGCAGGTTAAGCAGGTTGATAGCTCAGCCATATTAATAGATAGACATTACTGTATGTGCAGGTTAAGCAGGTTGATAGCTCAGCCATATTAATAGATAGACATTAATTTATGTGCTGGTTAAGCAGGTTGATAGCTCAGCCATATTAATAGATATACATTACTTTATGTGCAGGTTAAGCAGGTTGATAGCTCAGCCATATTAATAGATATACTTTACTTTATGTGCAGGTTAAGCAGGTTGATAGCTCAGCCATATTAATAGATAGACATTACTTTATGTGCAGGTTAAGCAGGTTGATAGCTCAGCCATATTAATAGATAGACATTACTTTATGTGCAGGTTAAGCAGGTTGATAGCTCAGCCATATTAATAGATAGACATTACTTTATGTGCAGGTTAAGCAGGTTGATAGCTCAGCCATATTAATAGATAGACATTACTGTATGTGCAGGTTAAGCAGGTTGATAGCTCAGCCATATTAATAGATAGACATTACTGTATGTGCAGGTTAAGCAGGTTGATAGCTCAGCCATATTAATACCTAGACATTAATTTATGTGCTGGTTAAGCAGGTTGATAGCTCAGCCATATTAATAGATAGACATTACTTTATGTTCAGGTTAAGCAGGTTGATAGCTCAGCCATATTAATAGATAGACATTACTTTATGTGCAGGTTAAGCAGGTTGATAGCTCAGCCATATTAATAGATAGACATTACTTTATGTGCAGGTTAAGCAGGTTGATAGCTCAGCCATATTAATAGATAGACATTACTTTATGTGAAGGTTAAGCAGGTTGATAGCTCAGCCATATTAATAGATAGACATTACTTTATGTGCAGGTTTAGCAGGTTGATAGCTCACCCATGTCAATAGATAGACATTACTTTATGTGCAGGTTAAGCAGGTTGATAGCTCAGCCATATTAATAGATAGACATTACTTTATGTTCAGGTTAAGCAGGTTGATAGCTCAGCCATATTAATAGATAGACATTACTTTATGTGCAGGTTAAGCAGGTTGATAGCTCAGCCATATTAATAGATAGACATGACTTTATGTGCAGGTTAAGCAGGTTGATAGCTCAGCCATATTAATAGATAGACATTACTTTATGTGCAGGTTAAGCAGGTTGATAGCTCAGCCATATTAATAGATAGACATTACTGTATGTGCAGGTTAAGCAGGTTGATAGCTCAGCCATATTAATAGATAGACATGACTTTATGTGCAGGTTAAGCAGGTTGATAGCTCAGCCATATTAATAGATAGACATTACTTTATGTGCAGGTTAAGCAGGTTGATAGCTCAGCCGTACTAATAGATAGACATTACTGTATGTGCAGGTTAAGCAGGTTGATAGCATAAGAGAATACGACACCCATCAAAGAAGTATCCAATGTATTGTTTTCCCATAATAAAGGTTGTTGACACTGGAGTGAAATCGGGTAATTGGGTAATTTTGTGTGGTTTTGTAGATAGTTTGAAGGTTAGGCACCTTCAGGCAGGTTTGCTGTGAGAACCTCAATGACAATGGTGGTGGAGATGTCTCACCGTGTGTGTTGTCTCGTTGCAGGCAGGAGCCTGGCCCCTCACACACATCTCTTCCTCCACCTTTGCCATCCCACAGGAGCTGGAGAAGAGTGTACAGATGGTGAGTAGTGGTTCAGGAGACTTGGATGTGGTTGTTTGGAGAGGGCATGCCCATAGAAATAAAACCTTATTTCTGTGATTGCCCCAAGATTACACATAGCTATTCAACAAAACTGCATATCTTAATCTTATGTAATTCTAACATGATTATGTTTTTCTCTACAGTTTGAGTTGTTCTATAATCAGCACTTCAGTGGGAGGAAGTTGACTTGGCTGCACTATCTCTGCACAGGTATGTATGCGTGCTCGCACACACACACACGGCAGGTGATCGTAGTATAGAAAACCCAGTGCAAATTATGTGGAATTTTTTGTCAGCAGCAGTACTTTATTTTTCACTGAAACTGCTACTATATGAAGGCCCACTTGCTACTAGCTGGAATCACATCCATAGCTCGACAGAAGTAACGGGATGATTATTAAATCGTCTAAAATGGATTATGTCTGTATGCTCTGAAGTGTTTTATCCCAAATCATAGTGACACTATTACATGTTAGTGGAGAGGCTCTGATTCTAACTAACACTGAGCTGCACCTGGCAATACTACTGCACAATCCATTAAATCCCACAGCGTGGGGTAGCTCCCTCAAACTCCATGTGGTAACTCCCCCAAAGTTTACAACAGCATACATACTTCAGGTGCAATCCTGACACTGACACTGCAGTTAACACATTGGAATTAAATCCCTGTGTGCGTTTACAAGAATACCCAGTGAACACATTAGGATTGGGGATTACTTTAGTCTGATTTCTTCTTGGTTTTGCTTACACTTGAGAGCAGTTTTTTTTATATACAAATACAAACCTGTTATCAATAGGTGGTGTGGCGAATAAGATGGTGGTACAGCATTGGTGTGGTGGTGATGATGATGATGATTGGCTCCCTTCTCTCTTTAGGTGAGGTGAAGATGAACTATCTCTCCAAGCCCTATGTTGCCATGGTGACCACCTACCAGATGGCGGTGCTGCTGGCCTTCAACAACAGTGAGACGGTGTGTTACGAAACCAACATGTTTAGTGGAAATGGACTGTCTTAACTGTACCTTAAGCACTAACTACCCCAATATCCTAACAGGTGGAAAAGGACTGTGTTAACTGTGCCCTAAGCACTTCAATTACTGTGCCCTAAGCACCAAACTAGTTCAATAACTGTGCCCTAAGCACTGAACTAGTTCAATAACTGTGCCCTAAGCACTGAACTTGTCAATAACTGTCCTAAGCACTGAACTAGCTCAATAACTGTGCCCTAAGCACTGAACTAGTTCAATAACTGTGCCCTAAGCACTGAACTAGTTCAATAACTGTGCCCTAAGCACTGAACTAGCTCAATAACCGTGCCCTAGGCACTGAACTTGTCAATAACTGCCCTAAGCACTGAACTAGTTCAATAACTGTGCCCTAAGCACTGAACTAGTTCAATAACTGTGCCCTAAGCACTGAACTAGCTCAATAACTCTGCCCTAGGGACTGAACTTGTCAATAACTGCCCTAAGCACTGAACTAGCTCAATAACTCTGCCCTAAGCACTGAACTAGCTCAATAACTGTGCCCTAAGCACTGAACTAGTTCAATAATTGTGCCCTAAGCACTGAACTAGTTCAATAACTGTGCCCTAAGCACTGAACTAGTTCAATAACTGTGCCCTAAGCACTGAACTAGTTCAATAACTGTGCCCTTAAGCACTGAACGAGGTCTGTATCATATCCAAACAGGTGGGCTACAAGGAGCTCCAAGACTCCACCCAGATGAACGAGAAGGAGCTTCAGAAGACCATCAAGTCTCTGCTGGACGTCAAGATGCTTAACCACGACTCTCAAAAGGTCAGGGGTCAGATATCAGCAGCCACAGAATCACCCGGAGACCCAGAGTCAGCAGTGTCTTCTTTAGTGGTTAGATGGATTTAAAAGTAGCTCATCTTGGCATTTTTATTATTTCTCATGGTGGATACTATGTATGTAACTATTTTCTTGTCTTCAGGAGGAAATCGACACTGAGTCCACATTTTCACTAAATATGAGTTTCACCAGTAAAAGAACAAAGTTCAAGATCACAACGTCAATGCAGAAAGACACACCACAGGTACATTACCCTACTACACTGAGAGCTAAGACTGTATCCATCCAACAATGCAAACACCTATTCTCTGAAAGTGTCTGCCTCTGTTTAAACGTGTGTGTGTTTCTTCGACCTTGCAGGAGATGGAGCAGACGAGGAGTGCAGTGGACGAGGACCGCAAAATGTATTTACAAGCTGCTATAGTGAGAATCATGAAGGCACGCAAAGTGCTCAGACACAACGCCCTCATACAGGAGGTGAGTTCCACTCCTGTCATATTCCACAAACCCATGTAGAAATAGCAAACTATTTCACCCCAGGTCTGTACTGTACATATACATGGTGCTGAGAGGGAGAGATATCAAGGCTACAGGTTAAAGCAATGTGTGTGAATGGTACAGGCAAGTTACTGTTCAGATACAATACCTGCTAGTCCTGAGAGACCGGTTGAAACAAGGGAATGGAGAGATCCAAGTGTTTTCCTGAGGACAGAGCTATCACCTGACCAGTCGGACTACATCCTCCCTGGTTCAGGTCTCTAGTCTAGCCCCTGGCTCTCTTCCTCCTGTGTTGATGTTCTGGTGTGTTGTGTCAGGGAGGTAAATTCCTTCCTTGATGGGGAGATCTCTGAGGCCAGGACAGAACAGAGTGATGTCAGGAATGAGTGTCTCCCCTCTGGAATGATCTTGGAACATGCCTGGGGACTAGGAGAATCTATCTCACTCACTCACATATATTCTGTTTCCCCAACAACACAACACACCTCCAACCACTATTTCCTTTTCCCACTCTGTACTTTAATGGTTCAATATTTGTTATTTCTGTCAATGCAGAAAATTAGGACTGGATTAGTGGCGAACCCTCCCACCACATACACTCCCCTACATATACTCCAACATTTTGGATTTGAGATCAAATGTTTCATATGAGGTGACAGTATTTAAGGGTATTTTCGTTCATATCTGTTTTATCGTTTAGAAATTAAAGCACTATATATCTAGTCCCCCCATTTTGAAGGTGTCATAAGTATTTGGACAAATTCACTTATGTGTATTAAAGTAGTCAAAAGTGTAGTGTTTGGTCCCATATTCCTAGCACACAATAGCTACATCAAGCTTGTGACTGTACAAACTTGTTGGATGTATTTGCAGTTTGTTTTGTTTTGGTTGTGTTTCGGATTATGTTGTGCCCAATAGAAATGAGGAGAGCTTCCTGTCTAACAGAACACAGAGGGTGTTCGTTAATGGAAGCCTCTCCAACATAATCCAGGTAGAATCAGGCATTCCACAGGGCAGCTGTCAAGGTCCCTTTACTTTTTGCAATCTTTACTAATGACATGCTTTGAGTAAAGCCAGTGTGTCTATGTATGTGGATGACTCAACACTATACACGTCAGCTACTACAGCAAGTGAAATCATTGCAACAGTTAACAAAGAGCTGCAGTTTCAGAATGGGTGACAAGAAATAGGTTAGTCCTAAATATTTCCAAAACTAAAAGCATTGTATTTTTTGACAAATCATTCACTAAACCCTAAACCTTAACAAAATCTTCTAATGAATAATGTGGAAATTGAGCAAGTTGTGGTGACTAAACTGCTTGGAGTAACCCTGAATTGTAAATTGTCATGGTCAAAACATGTTGACGCAACAGTAGCTAAGATGGGGAGATAATAAAGCACAGCTCTGCTGCCTTAACAACACTATCAACAAGGCAGGTCCTACATGCCCTAGTTTTTTCACACATAGACTACTGTCCAGTTATGTGGTCAGGTGCCACAAAGAGGGACTTACGAAAATTGCAATTGGCTCAGAACAGGGCAGCACGGGTGACCCTTAAATGTACACAGAGAGCTAACATGAATATGTCAATCTCTCATGGCTCAAAGTAGAGGAGAGATTGACTTCATCACTACTTGTTTTTGTAATAAAGTGTTGACATGCTGAATGCACGGCGCTGTCTGTTTAAACTACTAGCACACAGCTCAGACACCCATTCATATCTCACAAGACATGCCACCAGAGGTCTCTTCACAATCCCCAAGTCCAGAACAGACTATGGGAGGCATACAGTACTGCATAGAGCCATGGCTACATGGAACTCTATTCCACCTCAGGTGCAAGCAGTATAATCAGATTTTTTTTAAATAGATAAATATTCACCTCATGGAACAGGGGGGACGGTGAAAAGACACACACACAGGCACATACACATGGATTTTTGTATTGTAGATACACTGTATGTGGATTCGGCTATTTCAGCCACACCACACAGCCATACTGATAGGAGTATAGAATCGAGCACACAGACATGCAATCACCATAGACAAACATTGTCAGTAGAATGGCCTTACAGAAGAGTTCAGTGACTTTCAAAGTGACACCGTCATAGGATGCCACCTTTCCAACAAGTCAGTTAAACAAATTTCTGCTAGAGCTGCCCTGGTCAACTGTAAGTGCTGTTATTGTGAAGTGGAAACGTCTAGAAGCAACAACAGCTCACTCGCTACGTGGTAGGCCACACAAGCTCACAAAACTGGACCGGCGAGTCCTGAAGCCCGTAAAAATCGTCTGTCCTCGGTTGCAACACTCACTACCTCGTTTCAAACTGCCTCTGGAAGCAACGTCAACTGTTCGTCGGGAGCTTCATGAAATAGGTTTCCATGGCTTAGCAGCCTCACACAAGCCTAAGATCTCTTGTGGCTGAATGGAAGAAAGTTCCCGCAGCAATGTTTCAACATCTAGTGGAAAGCCTTCCTAGAAGAGTGGAGGCTGTTATAGCAGCAAAGGGGAGACCAACTCCATATTAATGCCAATTATTTTGCATTGAGATGTTCGATGAGCAGGTGTCCACATACCTTTGGTCATGTAGTGTATGTGGTAGTAGATGAGTGGCCTGAGGGCACACAATGTGTTGTGAAAAGCGTTATGAAATGTCATGTAATAACACTTTTTTTTCTTTCTCTATTGTATGTACTTTCCTAAATGTAGCTGGACCCCAGGAAGAGTAGCTCCTGCTTTGATATCAGCTAATGGGGATCCTTAATAAATATAAAGTCACTTTTTGTAAATATAAATAGAAAATGTTTCTGGACACTTATACAGTAATGTGGATGCTACTATGATTACGGATAATCAGGAATTGTGAGAAAGTTACCGTGGCACAAAGATCATACCCCCAAGACATGCTAACTTCTCACCATTACCAATAACGGGAGGTTAGCATTTTGGTGGGGGTATGATATTTATACCTCTTAATCATCATTATTCACGATTCTACCAACAACAGAGTAACACGGGCAGTTCATTTCTCTCTTTCTGTCTGTCCATTTCTTCCCTCAGGTCATCAACCAGTCCAAAGCCAGATTTAACCCCAGTATCAGCATGATCAAGAAGTGCATTGAGGTGCTCATTGACAAGCAGTACATTGAGCGGAGCCAGAGCTCTGCAGACGAGTACAGCTATGTGGCATAATGGAGGAATAATGGCGTCTAAGGCCCCCTACCCCAACCAACCGCAGGTCAAGCAAAGAACGACAGAGATCATTCTTCTTCATATATTTTTGGGCTGTTGCTGTCTCACGTGCTCCCGTAGGGAGGGAGGGATGAAGCAGGACTATGTGCCTCCATCTTGGAAACAAACAAAACAAGTCACCCCAGACAGCCACCGAAACACGACACCTTCTGACCCCCCCCCCCCCCCCCCCCCTTCTGATTTTATGCTGTTTACATCACCAGTGCCACGCACCGTTGCGTCAATGAAAATGCCTATAGCTATCCGTGTGCAAAGCTGATAATACATTTTTTGTTGACTTAACCGAAAACAAAGAAGAATGGAAAAAGAGCGAGTGAGCTGTGACATTGACGGAAATGTTGGAGACTAGACGTGGAAAACCATGCTTTCTTTTCTCACATTTACAGTTTTCTTTTTTTATGTATCGAAGTTAGAAAACAATATTGTAATAAAACCGGTATACTGATAATTGTATCTACTTTCAAATGTAAAGAACAAACAAATTGAGGTGACAAACATGGTCCCGCTGCTTGTCAAATAAATAAATAAAAACACTGAGGGATTTTGGGAAATATTTTAAAGGATTGTGTATGTGTTAGTGTAGCCTCTGCTTCCAGGCCTCGCTCATGTTGTGGTAGAGGCTAGTGTCAGTGTGATGTGAAACTTAGGGGATGAATGGAATGTCTATTTTCATTACAAAAGCCTACCTCTAGGTGGGGTGCAAGAGGACCCATTGTTATGAATAATTATGGAGTTACACGTTGTTATGTAACTTACAATGCTGCATTCTTGTATTCCAATGATGTTGACTGCCTGTTTGTTCATGCATGAGACAAGACCAGGGTCCACTGGTTACAACACCTTATACCAACCAGGAGCTGTACAAAACTCTGCCCAGGATCAGTGAGAAGATCAACGGGTGTAATGTCTCAAGCATATTGGAGAAGGAATGCTAGAATCAGGTAACTCCTGTGCATTAAATCCTATTCATTATGATCTAAAAGACTAAACTGATCCTAGTTGAGCACACCTACTGTGAGATGCTTGATACATATAGGGCCAGGAGGCTGAGATTTGCTGGTCACTGTTTCAACCGTCCTGAGCAAGGCACAAGCAGTCATACTTTGGGTACCTTCTAATGGGCTCCAGAGTGGTGCAGCAGTCTAAGGCACTGCATGTCAGTGCAAGAGGCATCACTATATTCCCTGGTTCGAATCCAGGCCCTATCACGTCTGGCTTTGATTGGGAGTCCCATAGGGCGGCACACAATTGGCCCAGCGTCGTCCTGGTTTGGCCATGGTAAGCCGTCATTGTAAATAAGAATTTGTTCTTAACTGACTTGCCTAGTTAAATAAAATAAAAACTTGTAATGAGACAAGACCTGGGAGATCACATGAAACATGCGTGGATAACATCTGCCGATACACTGGTCTGAGAACAACAGAGAGCTATTGCATGACATCCCATAAGCAAGTAAGCACATTACTTTATATTAAGCCTACAACTCTATACAAGTATATGTACTTTCACATGGCTGGGCAGGAGCGCAGCTGTAACTCAGTAAAATCATTGCTGCGTTTATATTTGTGTTCAGTATAAATATCACCCATTTTGAGAAATTCATTATGGAAATATAGCTAATAGAATTGGATTTTGTATTCAGAAAGTCCAATGTGTTTTTTTCTCTCCCTTAAATCTGATGAATCAGCAGTGAGCTCTGTACTCCAGCACTTTGGATTTGAAATGATACAATGACTATGGGGTTGAAGTGGAGACTGTCAGCTTTAATTTGAGGGTATTTTCATCTATATCAGGTAATCCATTTACAAATTACAGCAATTTTTGGTCCCCCCTTTTTAGGGGACCAAAGGTATTGGGACAAATGAAATTACAGTGTGTATTAGAGTAGTAACTACATCAAGCTTGTGACTCTGAACATTTGTTGGATGCATTTGCTGTTTGTTTTGGTTGCGTTTCAGATAATTGTGTGCCCAATATAAATCAATGGTAAATAATGTACAGTATATTGTCATTTTGCCATACCTCTCTGTTGTTCATCCAAAGTGAAGGACTACAGAGCCAAAACAACAACAGTTTCACTGTGCCAATACTTTTGGAGCTCACGGAATACTGCATACTGCAGGAGAGGTGAAATATTTACAGGAGCTTAAACAAGTTGGGTAACACTTTATTTGACACCTAGCGTCATAACATGTTATGACACGGTCATATGTCATAATAGCTGACAACCTGTCATAAAATGGTTATAACACTGTCATGACACATACAGTTGAAGTCAGAGGTTTACACACACCTTAGCCAAATACATTTAAACTTAGTTTTCACAATTCCTGACATTTGATCCTTGTGAAAATTCCCAGTTTTAGGTCAGTTAGGATCACCACTTTATTTTAAGAATTTGAAATGTCAGAATAATAGTAGAGAGAATTATTTATTTAAGCTTTTATTTCTTTCATCCCATTCCCAGTGGGTTAGAAGTTTACATACACTCCATTAGTATTTGGTAGCATTGCCTTTAAATTGTTTCACTTGGGTCAAACATTTTGGGTAGCCTTCCACAAGCTTCCCACAATAGGTTGGGTGAATTTTGGCCCGTTCCTCCTGACAGAGCTGGTGTAACTGAGTCAGGTTTGTAGGCCTCTTTGCTCGCACACGCTTTTTCAGTTCTGCCCACAAACGTTCTATAGGATTGAGGTCAGGGTTTGTGATGGCCACTCCAATACCGTGACTTTGTTGTCCTTAAGCCATTTTGCCACAACTTTGGAAGTATGCTTGGGGTCATTGTCCATTTGGAAGACCCATTTGCGACCAAGCTTTAACTTCCTGACTGATGTCTTGAGATGTTGCTTCAATATATTCACATAATTTTGCTTCCTCATGCTGCCATCTATTTTGTGAAGTGCACCAGTCCCTCCTGCAGCAAAGCACCCCCACAACATGGTGCTGCCACCCCCGTGCTTTCCGGTTGGGATGGTGTTCTTTGGCTTGCAAACCTCCCCCTTTTTCCTCCAAACATAACGATGGTAATTATGGCCAAACAGTTCTAATTTTGTTTCATCAGACCAGAGGTCTGGCTTTTTTATGGAGGTTTTGGAGCAGTGGCGTCTTCCTAGCTGAGCGGGCTTTCAGGTTATGTTGATATAGGACTCGTTTTACTGTGGATATAGATACTTTTGTAGCTGTTTCCTCCAGCATCTTCACAAGGTTCTTTGCTGCTGTTGTGGGATTGATTTGCACTTTTCGCACCAAAGTACGTTAATCTCTAGAAGACAGAACGCTTCTCCTTCCTGAGCGGTATGACGGCTGCGTGGTCCCATGGTGTTTATACTTGCGTACTATTGTTTATACAGATGAACGTGGTATCTTCAGGCGTTTGGAAATTGTTCCCAATGATGAACCAGACTTGTGTAGGTCTTCAATTTTTTTATGAGGTCTTGGCTGATGTATTTTGATTTTCCTAAGATGTCAAGCAAAGAGGCACTGAGTGTGAAGGTAGGCATTGAAATACATCCACAGGTACACCTGTACCTGTACACCCTAAAATTATGTCAATTAGCTTATCGGAAGCTTCTAAAGCCATGACAACATTTTACGAAAGTTTCCAAGCTGTTTAAAGGCACAGTCAACTTAGAGTATGTGAACTTCTGACCCACTGGAATTGTGATACAGTGAATTGTAAGTGAAATAATCTGTCTGTAAACAATTGTTGGAATAATGTCTTGTGTCATGCACAAAGTAGATGTCCTAACCGACTTGCCAAAACTATAGTTTGTTATCAAGAAATTTGTGGAGTGGTAGAAAAATGAGTTTTAATGACTCCAACCTAAGTGTATGTAAACCTCCGACTTCAACTGTACACTACATGTAAGAAGTCCCCATCGTTTACGTTGTGGATGAATTATGAAAAATGATGAACGTTTTTTTGTTAAAATATGAATGGATTTTAGGAGCCATATGAGATCATTTTCTCCTATAAACTTTGAACAGTAAGTAGCCACGCCCCGAGTGAGGTCAGAGAGAGTGTCAGCCTGATGGAACCGGCCCTTTCGACCAGAGTGCATGAAAGGATTGGTAAAGAAATTAACATTTAGACCAGGAAAGATGGGGAGCTGCAGCTCACTTCTAATGTGGTTTGAACTCTGAATCTCAACACGAGGTTGACACAATAATGTCAATCAATAATGTACGGCTGATTAGCTGCCCAAAGTCAAATCTCTTTAAGTGGGATCATTCTACTGCTCTGTAAAATCACCGTAGTACGCTACTCTCATTACCCCACTGGAACCATCGACACGACTTGCTAGCCTATCTTCCAAGAAGCTTCAGGAGCAAATGAGAGGAGAACAACAGAGAAACACCTTTTGGACAATCAGGGCCTTACAAGCATGCCGCTGAAAAGTCGAACACCCTTCCTAAGGAGGGCTGGTTCCAACAGAGATCCACAGCGAACAAAGGCATTTTTAAGGTAAATATTTTGTTGATTTGTTATTCAAAACGGTCGGTTGTTCATGTGCAAAGTATATGATTACTGTGAAAGTAGTTCCTAAAATGTATCAACAATAAGTGTCTCTTTCTTTCTCCCCCCCCCCCCCCCCCCCCATGTCATTGTGTAAGAAGCAGCCATATGTTGTGTCAGTCCGCTAGGGACCTTTTCCTAATGTATTAAGTGTGTATGTTTATCCTGTGTTATCATTTAGTTAGCTAGTAAGAAAATAATTAAATCAATTTGTGTAGTACTGAATGTAGTACTGAAGTAAGGCTGAGGTTTTTGCAGATGCAGGAGGTTACGACTGTTTGGAGTGATGATATGATACGAGGTTATGATTTATACATGGACTGTTTTGAAGATGTAATAGGTAAAGTTTAATTCGGGAGTTGGTAACTCTTTAAACACCCACTCTCGTGGTGCCCCAAATTCCTAATGAGTTAATTGTTACATGATTAATTTAATCGGGTAACAATTAAACATGGTTAGTTGATTCAATAAATAACAGACATCAGATTAATGAAAGTAAAGTCCCAACAGAGCCAAAGGAAGAAAAGATGGGGGGATTGGAGACTCACTGAAAGAAAGTAGAAGGGGCTATTTTCTCTCTCTTGCTGTCTAAGTCTCCAATCCCCCTGCCTGCCTCCCTTGCTCCATCCCTCCCTTCATGTGTGGAGGGGGAGAGAGAGGGTGAGAGAAGGAGGGGTAGACAACTGTCTTGTCCACCATCATGCAAAAGCTCCTCTTTATCCGGGGAGAAAATCCACTGGGATTGACAGATCCTGAGACAGAAAGAGGGATGAATAGAAGCCTGAGGAAGAAGAATATGGAGCACTGGGAGACTGAGGGAGAGTGTGTGTGTCTGCTAAGGATTACACTATTACCGTGAAACAGTAACCAAAAGTTATGGATGAATACTGAACAGCTGATTGAAGACGGGACAGCCGGGCATTCTTGTGGTTGAGTCTCTTTTTGTGGTAACACGGACTCTTAAGTGGTTAAACTTTGTTGCTCCTTGCTGAAACAAGTAAACAAGTCTTCGGTTGCCTTGGCAACTCTCCCCTCCCTGCAGCAGCACAAATAGAAATATAATGAATAGAACAGGCTTGGAACCTCTAACCCTGGCAAATTGACTGGTAAACTCATGGGTGTCATACTTAGGCTGTTAGTTTGATTTGTACACACACACGCATCTATTTAGAATACACTAACTAGCCCCCATTCAATGGTGTCTTCAGACATGGACAAAACTTCCCTTCTGAGGGACTATGTGATATCCATTCTTCTTTCAGCTAAAATACACTGTTCTGCCAGGAGATTTGGTTGTTTTATGACCATGGTTTTAAAATCAGGCCAAGTTACTGGGCTTTCCTTTCAAGGGGCACTCAGTAGATTTGGGCACATAGGTGTTTATGATGTGCCTAGCATGACAGCTTGCTTAGACTTTGCCATTTCACCAAATGATTCCTGACAACGTGCCTGTATAACTAGTGCTTTAAACCAGACCTGGAATTCGACACTACTGATGAAAACACACACCCATACATTTACATGCACACACACACACACACACACACACACACACACACACACACACACACACGCATAGCCCCATCCCCACACACTTCCCTGTACACACTCCCCCACTGCTCTCTCTCTGTGTCATGCTAGGATGTTTGTCTTTGTTGACAGCTGTCAGGGCTAGTCTATCTCTAGTGTCTAAACATTTTGCCAAACGGCCCTAATAGCTGCCAGCGTGGACTCCCTGGGCCAGCCCTGCAACACCGAGAGGCTGATTTAGGTCAGGCACTGCCCAGGGGGACCTAAACAGAGGCGACATAGCCAGGCCCCCTGCTGGGATGGGGCTCCCCGTTACCTCCCCTCCTCCGTTACCCCCCACTCCCGGGGGCCCCAGGGCTTTCCAGGACCCGCTAAGATAACAGGCCCCGTCTCCTACTATGGGCATATGGGACAGATATTGGACTGATACACACCGCAGGCCCATTGATTTACTGACACAGAGGAGAGGCTGGATTCTCGTCTTGTGGCCCTGAATGCATGACTCTGAGGTGTTTTAATTTTTATGTCTGATGGAATAGTTGTCTGTGTCACACATACATTGGGATTGTATTTGCTGAAGTCTGAAATGTTTTAGGCTTTGTGCAAGCATATCCATCAGATTTTTGCATGTTCTAATCTGACATGGTTGATTATAGTTGTTATACCTTTTCTGAGGAGGGCGCCATTGGCTTTTCTTATAGTCTTCCAGTCCAATGACAAATATTCAAAGATAGTTTCTCTCTTAAACAATATGATTTTTTCAGGGAATTTTCTGAATTTGGTTTGCTAATCCTTGAATCTAGAAACATCCAATGTCAAATGTCACTATTCTTTACTACACCTGACCTTTTACACATGTGTAAAGCAACCAGCGAGCAACCATTTTTGCATGCCAATTAGGCCTTTAAGTTACTGGTAGGTCTCAAGTGGCCATACACCATGAAGCACTCTCTCTGTCTCATCTTCCACTTCAATGGTTCTCTGAAACCTTCTCTGTGTAATTCCTCCCCTCCCTCTGCCTCAAAGTCGCTCCAAGGTTGGTGCTTCAAATTGCCTCTCAAATTGCTTCAGGAGAAGAGCCTTGCCACAGCCTCAGCCTGGGTCTTAAACTAAGTTAATATATTAGATCTAATATGATTTAGGCCTAGCCGGTATGCATGCCTCAGGTGCTGCAGTAGCGGTGCGTGGGTAAAATCACTGGGGAAGCCAGTTGCATGTAACGGACAAATATTTTTTCTGACATTTTTAGACCACTAAACAACTATTGATTTAGAACCACATTTACCGCAAGTCACAAAGAAAACAGGAGCTGCCTCAACTATTCCAGCACCATTTCAACTTCAACATCAACAAATCACCTCTGCCTAGTCTAATACAGTGACAACTAAAAGATACCAAAAACAATTTAGTACAATCAACATAAGCTAAATATGATGTGGCTGTCCATGGTTCTGATTTCTGTTTGTACGCTTGTGCTTTTGCGTGCACTTGCGTTTGTGCAAGTAGAAAACCTGTTGACTCACCCTACTTATAGGGAAACGCCAATGCCACCCTCCTTTCTTTCATGTCAATGAAACGGACTATCACTCTATCATAAAGTGCACGCTTTTATTTATTTTTGTCCTAGGCTACTGGGCTAAAATACTTGCTAGCTAGCCTAACTTCAATTCCACGACTCAATTTTGTTACTCCCAACCTATAGACAGAAACTAAAACAGGAAACGCCCGTGCTCAGGTCTGTTCAACGCTGGTCCGACCAATCGGATTCCACGCTTCATCAATAACATTGATGAATACGCTGATTCGGTGAGGGAGTTTATTAGCAAGTGCATCGGTGATGTTGTACCCACAGTGACTATTAAAACCTTCCCCAACCAGAAACCGTGGATTGTTGGCAGCATTCGCGCAAAACTGAAAGCGCAAACCACTGCTTTTAATCAGGGCAAGGCGCCCAGAAACATGACCGAATACAAACAGTGTAGCTATTCCCTCCGCAAGGCAATCAAACAAGCTAAGCGTCAGTATAGAGACAAAGTAGAGTCGCAATTCAACGGCTCAGACACGAGAGGTATGTGGCAGGGTCTACAGTCAATCACGGACTACAAAAAGAAAACCAGCCCCGTTGCGGACCACGATGTCTTGCTCCCAGACAAACTAAACAACTTCTTTGCTCGCTTTGAGGACAATACGGCATCCCTAGCCACGTCCTCAGAGCATGCGCAGACCAACTGGCTGGTGTGTTTTTCGGACATATTCAATCAATCCTTATCCCAGTCTGCTGTTCTCATGTTCTTCAAGAGGGCCACCATTGTTCTTGTTCCCAAGAAAGCTAAGGTAACTGAGCTAAATGACTATCGCCCCGTAGCACTCACATCTGTCATCATATCAAGGACCATATCACCTCCACCCTACCTGACACCCTAGAACCACTCCAATTTGCTTACCGCCCCAATAGGTCCACAGACGACACAATCGCAATCACACTGCACACTGCCCTTTCCCATCTGGACAAGAGGAATACCTATGTAAGAATGCGGTTCATTGTCTACAGCTCAGTATTTAACACCATAGTACCCTCTGAACTCGTCATTAAGCTCAAGACCCTGGGACTCGACCCCGCCCTGTGAAACTGGGTCCTGGACTTCCTGACAGGCTGCTCCCAGGTGGTGAGGGTAGGAAACAACATCTCCACCCAGCTGATCCTCAATACTGGGGCCTCACAAGGGTGCATTCTCAGGCCTCTCCTGTGCTTCCTGTTCACCCATGACTGCGTGGCCATGCACGCCTCCAACTCAATCATCAAGTTTGCAGACGACACTACAGTGGTAGGCTTGATTACCAACAACAACGAGATGGCCTACAGGGAGGAGGTGAGGGCCCTCGGAGTGTGGTGTCAGGAAAATAACCTCACACTCAATGTCAACAAATCAAAAGAGATGATCGTGGACTTCAGGAAACAGCAGAGGGAGCAGCCCCCTATCCACATCGAAGGGACAGTAGTGGAGAAGGTGGAAAGTTTTAAGTTCCTATGCATACACATCACGGACAAACTGAAATGGTCCATCCACACAGACAGCGTGGTGAGGAAGGCGCAGCAGCGCCTCTTCAACCTCAGGAGGCTGAAGAAATTTGATTGTCACCAAAAACACTTTGAGTGGCTGCTGCCAACATACTGACTCATCTCTAGCCACTTTAATAATTAAAAATTGGATGTAGTAAATGTATCACTAGCCACTTTAAACAATGCCACTTTATATAATGTTTACATACCCTACATTACTCATCTCATATGTATGTACTGTACTCTATACCATCTACAGCATCTTGCCTATGCCGTTCGGCCATCGCTCATCCATATATTTTTATGTACATATTCTTATTAATTCCTTTACACTTGTGTGTATACGGTAGTTGTGAAATTGTTAGATTACTTGTTAAATATTACTGCATGGTCGGAACTAGAAGCACAAGCATTTCGCTACACTCGCATTAACATCTGCTAACCATGTGTTTCTGACAAATAAAATTTGATTTGGGAAACATTAGCTAGTATGTTGTTCAGTAATGTACATACTGAACTTCCATCCTCTAAGCCCAGGGCACAACAATGTATGAATTAATGGTTGGATCAGAATCGCTGTTATAATCATTGGCTAACCAGATCATCAAAAAGTTATACAGCTGCACCATCAAGAGTATCCTGACTGTTTGCATCACTGCCTGGTATGGCAACTGCTCGGCCTCCCGACTGTAAGGCGCTACAGAGGGTAGAGCATACAGCCTAGTACATTCCTGGGGCCAATCTTCCTGCCATCCAGGACCTACAGTGCCTTGCGAAAGTTTTCGGCCCCCTTGAACTTTGCGACCTTTTGCCACATTTCAGGCTTCAAACATAAAGATAGAAAACTGTATTTTTTTGTGAAGAATCAACAACAAGTGGGACACAATCATGAAGTGGAACGACATTTATTGGATATTTCAAACTTTTTTAACAAATCAAATTATTCAGCCCCTTTACTTTCAGTGTAGCAAACTCTCTCCAGAAGTTCAGTGAGGATCTCTGAATGATCCAATGTTGACCTAAATGACTAATGATGATAAATACAATCCACCTGTGTGTAATCAAGTCTCCGTATAAATGGATCTGCACTGTGATAGTCTCAGAGGTCCGTCAAAAGCGCAGAGAGCATCATGAAGAACAAGGAACACACCAAGCAGGTCCGAGATACTGTTGTGAAGAAGTTTAAAGCCGGATTTGGATACAAAAAGATTTCCCAAGCTTTAAACATCCCAAGGAGCACTGTGCAAGCGATAATATTGAAATGGAAGGAGTATCAGACCACTGCAAATCTACCAAGACCTGGCCGTCCCTCTAAACTTTCAGCTCATACAAGGAGAAGACTGATCAGAGATGCAGCCAAGAGGCCCATGATCACCCTGGATGAACTGCAGAGATCTACAGCTGAGGTGGGAGACTCTGTCCATAGGACAACAATCAGTCGTATATTGCACAAATCTGGCCTTTATGGAAGAGTGGCAAGAAGAAAGCCATTTCTTAAAGATATCCATAAAAAGTGTCGGTTAAAGTTTGCCACAAGCCACCTGGGAGACACACCAAACATGTGGAAGAAGGTGCTCTGGTCAGATGAAACCAAAATTGAACTTTTTGGCAACAATGCAAAGCGTTATGTTTGGCGTAAAAGCAACACAGCTGAACACACCATGCCCACTGTCAAACATGGTGGTGGCAGCATCATGGTTTGGGCTTGCTTTTCTTCAGCAGGGACAGGGAAGATGGTTAAAATTGATGGGATGATGGATGGAGCCAAATACAGGACCATTCTGGAAGAAAACCTGATGGAGTCTGCAAAAGACCTGAGACTGGGACGGAGATTTGTCTTCCAACAAGACAATGATCCAAAACATAAAGCAAAATCTACAATGGAATGGTTAAAAAATAAACATATCCAGGTGTTAGAATGGCCAAGTCAAAGTCCAGACCTGAATCCAATCGAGAATCTGTGGACTGAAAACTGCTGTTCACAAATGTTCTCCATCCAACCTCACTGAGCTCGAGCTGTTTTGCAAGGAGGAATGGGAAAAAATGTCAGTCTCTCGATGTGCAAAACTGATAGAGACATACCCCAAGCGACTTACAGCTGTAATCGCAGCAAAAGGTGGCGCTACAAAGTATTAACTTAAGGGGGCTGAATAATTTTGCACGCCCAATTTTTCAGTTTTTGATTTGTTAAAAAAGTTTGAAATATCCAATAAATGTCGTTCCACTTCATGATTGTGTCCCACTTGTTGTTGATTCTTCACAAAAAAATACAGTTTTATATCTTTATGTTTGAAGCCTGAAATGTGACAAAAGGTCGCAAAGTTCAAGGGGGCCGAATACTTTCGCAAGGCACTGTATATACTAGGCGGTTTCAGAGGAAGCCCCTAAAAATTGTCAGACTCCAGTCACCCAAGTCAGACTGTTTAATCTGCTACCGCACGGCAAGCTATTTTCTTAAAACTGCATTTTTGGTCAAGGGCTTGTAAGTAAGCATTTCACTGTAACCTGTTGTATTCAGCGCATGTGACAAATACAATTTTATAAGTGAAATAATCTGTCTGTAAACAATGGTTGGAAAAATTACTTGTGTCATGCACAAAGTAGATGTCCTAACCCACTTGCCAAAACTATAGTTTGTTAACAAGAAATTGGTGGTGTGGTTGAAAAACGAGTTTTAATGACTCCAACCTAAGTGTATGTAAACTTCCAACTTCAAATGTACCAGAAAGTGAGTACAACGTTGCATCAGGGCTCTCTGTATATTGAAATCCCTAATGTGAATTGTAATTCACATGAATTGTCTACTCCAGCTCCCACAGGGAGAGTATGTGTTGTCATTGTGTTATTGTTTGAGGTTTGATGTTTAATTACCCCCACTGTTACAGAGGGAATGTTGTTGTGACTGTACATCCTTCTGGGGGTTTATGTCTAAATGAGCTTATTGTTGTAATGACACACAGTTCATGTGTGGTGGCTTTGCTGCACAGTAATCACACACAGTTGCATATGCAGCCATAATGGCCCAATTTCTCCATAGTCTCTTCTCTCTTTTTTTATACTGCCACACAGCATGGAGGGTGCTGTAAGGCTTACGAGGAAGATTTAGAGACAGCTCATTTTTTACAGTCCCGTCATTTGATCTAAGAGCTTTTGAGCTGACACGGGGGGATACATCTCTGTCTGTCCGTCCGCCCGTCCGTCCGTCTGTGTCTCTCTCTCTCTCCCTATCCCTTTGTGTGTGTGTCTCTCTCTCTATCTTTCTCCCTATCCCTATCCCTTTGTGTGTGTGTGTCTCTCTCTGTCTCACTCTCTCCTGTGTACCCTCATACAGAGAGACAGACACATATGTCCTTTATTCCATCCCCTTTATTAGGTCTGGGAGTCCCAAAATGCCTCCAGCCACAGTACCAGAGCCATCACATGCGTACAGCACAGCAGGCCCTTCTCTGTTCAACACTAGCTACTTTACAGTGGTATAGAATGCTTGAGTTAGTGGTACCACACTTTAGACAGCCATCATCTTTCCTCTGACTTTGAGCAGGTAATAGACTGAGCAATCCTTAACTCCTTAACCACTATACAAGGGGGAGGAAGATACTGTAGCTAGCTAGCTAGCATGTCAGGAAGGAAGGAAAACACACAGCTGCCTTCTCCTCCTCCTCCTCTTTCCCCCATCCCACTCTCTTTGTACTGTACCAGCTGGATCATGTTTCATAGTGTTGCCAGTCCACCTCTAGACCCTAGGGGCATTTGGCAGGGCAGTGACCCACAAGCGGGGCACAGAACCAGGGAATCATTTGTGACATTACAACTCTCTGGAGGGATGGTGATGGTGCCTTGACACAGATGCGTTAACTTCACCCCTCACATCCTCTGGTGATGTCTCTTACTTCCTCTCTGTATACTCCATGGAGTGCGTGTGTGTGTTCTCTGTGTCCTCTAGAATGAGTATGTCAGAGTGACATTTTACAATTTCGTACCATTTCATGATTATATGTATATTGAATATTTATTTTATATGTTTATTTAATTTAAATCTATGGCACAGCCAGTGTTAGTAATTCCTTTGTTTTCCCCATTTCAGTTCTCGCTCACTTGTTTGCTCTCCTCTGTCACAATATCACACTTCCTTTAGATCAAACCTAACAGTCTGTGTCGCTGTGTTTTGCACTGCTTTTATGTTCAGTAATTAGTTAGTGTTCGGATTTCACAGAGAGAGTATGCAAGAGAGAGAAGATTGAGAGAGACAGGTGCAGTGTTGGAATATAGGAATAACAGAGCAGAGCGAAAGAGAAACGGAGGTTTGCGTTGTAAGCACAGCCATTTTTGATGCGTCTTTTTCCTATCTCTGGCGCTAAGGGTTGATTTGAATAACAAAGCCCCTCGCCCTTCTTAGCAAGTGATGCCGCCCACAACGCTAAACAGTCTTTGACAGGCGGCCTCTGCTGGCGAGGGTCTGGGAATGTGTGTGTGTGTGTGTGTGACTGAGCAGGCTGTGTGTCTTTGAGAACATGTGTGTGTCTCTGTGAAGAAACATGGCTCCTGTCTGTGAGCTATGACGCCCTCTCCCCTCCCAGCCTTATTTAACGCTTGTGAAGTTGCATGCATTAAACCCCCGGAACAGCACTGCGCGGTGCGGTGGGGAAGTTGTGTTAGCACAGAGAGGAGTGCCAAGCTTGGCTGTTTATATTCATATTAACGGCTGGTGGGCTCAGTGACGCATAAAGCAGGTATGAAGTATTGAAGTATGCAGACAGGGAGCACTTCTCCCCTCTTGTATTTGTTTTCTGTGTTTTTCCGTCTACCCACCAATCAGCAGGGAGGTGTATACTGAGCCATCAGCAGAAATAACTGTGTTTTGACCTCTAGTGACCTCTGTGATGATGATCCATCCTGTTCAGGCCTGCGGGTTAGAGTTGGACTGCAGCCATGCTGAGTCGGTCGTAGAGAAGTGTTTGTGTTTCCTAACCTGTTTACAGACAATAGGTCCATAATGGAGGTCCTATAGGGAATTGTCATTCCCCGGACCGTTGCACTTCTCTTCTCTGAATGGTGTCATTATATAGGGGTGATTGCACAAGTCATTATGCAACAAAAACATACACAATTAAAGACACACACACACACACACACACACACACACACACACACACACACACATCCAGCCCAGAAATTAAATTAATTACAACATGCTGTAGCCCAGTGATATGTATTCAGTCTCTGGTGTATGTTGTCTCTGATCACAACTGTTGTGGAGGTGTGATTCAGGGAAGGGGTGTACAGTGTTACCCGCTGGAACATCTAGTGTGTGTGTGGCTGCAGTGAACAAACAGGATAGGAAACGACAGGGACCCCTGCTGCAGGCTACCTGGAAGTAGAGGGTGATTCTCACATTCACCTCTGATATTGGCTTGGCTACCCATGAGTCATTGAGGAAAGATGGGCTGCTTTTCAATAGAAACTGCCATGGTGTGAAAGGTTCTTTGTTGAGTCAATGAGTTTATTGCTACTAGCGGGAGATTACATGGAGCTCTGAGTTAAAATCACTGTGGTTGCATGGAAAACGGCAGTGGAATGAACTACCAGACCAGCTGATCTGACGTTGTTCCGGTGTGAAGCCGGCTTGATGACATGGGAAATGATCATTGTCTCCATTCACTACTCCTGCCCCAATGAAGTAGCAACCTATTAGGAACCACTGACACAAATAAGAAAAAAGATAAATGAAGTAACAACCTATTAGGAACGACTTAAACAATTATTAAAAAAGATAAATGAAGTAACAACCTATTAGGAACAATTAAAACAAATAAGAAAAAATATAAATGAAGTAACAACCTATTAGGAACTACTAAGAAAAATAAGAAAAAAGATAAATTAAGTAACAACCTATTAGGAACAACTAATAAAAATAGGAAAACAGAAACTGAATGTTCAATTGACATATTGCAACAGATCAAAAATGATTAGACTGGAAATCTAGCCTCAATTACACTGATTTAGTTAACACGTTTCATGACTACAAAATTATGCCTACATTGATGCTACTGGGGGGTCTGGGTGCATGCCCCAGGATAATATAAAAGAAAGGTTTTAAATGTTCATGTTCTACTGACTTTTGAGAAAAGGATAAAGACAAACCTAATTTACAAGGCTAAGAGGGGTCTTGCAGAGGGGCACTGAATTGGCTAGGTTTGCTCCTAGCAGAATGTGGCTAGTCGAAGTGAACATCAAAAGAAATCTGCAATATTACTGTTTGTCCCTCTTGAGACACCGTACAAAACAACATACAGTAACGCTTCCTCAAAATAGTCATCAATCAAGATAAATCAAGATATCTGACATTTTTGCCGAGGAGGTCTTAGTCATGCAATTTTATAAATAACTAAGATGTTTGGTGCAATATTTCTCATGTAAAAAATGTGCATAAAAACTAGTAGTCTGTCATTGAATGACAACAAACACTTTATTGGAGAATCCCTACCGTTGACCAATCACAGATGAGGAGGTGTAGACTTCGGCCACTAAAGTTTTCATCTGTTACATTGGTGCCAGTGATTCTGAGCTGCCTCTGTATCCTCTCCACGTTGTTTGCACAAACTCCTGAAAAAACGCTTGCCAATGACCAAAACAAACAAAAACATCACAAAAACTGTTTTGACTGGAAAGCATGCAGATGGCTTTACTCTGGTACAGTACAATCAGTCTTAGGGCCATGGCCATTCATACTGTACTGAATACCAATTTGACTGTTAATGTGGATATATTCAACTAAACAACAATTTTGTGCTCTTTCTATGCTATTGTATGATTCATTTCCTAGTATTTTCCCACTTCCCCTATGTCAGGTTGTTACTACTGCTGCTCTACATATTGTATGGTTTGAAACTTAATGTAATATTATACTGTAATAATAACCAGCAACATACACAGTTAAAGCCGCAATATTTAACTTTCTGGGAGACCTGACCAAATTCACATAGAAATGTGTGTTATATTTATGAAATTCTCATTGAAAGAAAGTCTAAGAGGCGGTAGATCTGTTCTATGTATGCTATTTCTATGCTTCCTGTTCTTAAGTTTTCTTTTTGCTTCTTTCACTTTCGGTTTTGTGCACCAGCTTCAAACAGCTGGAGGAAAAATATTATTTATGGTAAATATATTTCACAGCATGTTAGCAATGGATGTACAATGACTCTCTACACTATACTTCCTTGTTTTGTCACATGAACAGAAACTTGGCAAACTATTATATTTTTAGCAACCAGGAAATGTCAGAGCAATTTCTGCATAGTGCAACTTCAAAAGCTGTTTTAATTAAAAATAAGTAGTCATGAAAGGTCGAACTGAAATGAATCAATCTCCACTCTATCCTATTATCAAAAAATAAAGTATCATCATGGCTGCCTCCTGCATGAAATTAGCACATGCAATGAACTACATGAGCTTTGGAGAGGCACTTTTCACTATCTTACATGTTGGTTTGTGGCGTCTCTCTCTCAATCCCTCTCTGCCTTTCTGTCTGTTCATGGCTACTAGCCAGGAGAAAGCTTATAGTTGCTCACGTCGGTTCTAACCCTAAGTTATAGCCCTGCAATGATGTATGTGGCCAAAGAGCTCTATTTTCATCTCATCTAACCAAAGAACCGGTTCCAGTCCAGGTGTTTACATTTGTTGGATGACATGAAAATAGAGCACTTTGGCCACGCACACCAGTGGTGAGTTTGGCATCGAAATGAGAATACATGAGCAGAAAATAACCCCATAACTACTGTAAAATATGGTGGTGGATCTTTGTTGTTATGGGGCTCTGGTGCTGGGACCCTTGTTAAGGTCAATGGCATCATGGACTTTACCCAGTACATACTCTACAGCAGCAGAAGGGGGCACTGTGGTGTTACTATTGATGTGTGAAAATATAAGAGGCCATGGCACGGACTCATCCAAACACCAAACCAAACTCTCGCTGATCAAACATACACACACCAAACTCAGATGGGCATTATGCCTACCTGTATGCTGGGGTGTTTTTGAGAGTGTGTGTGTGAATGTGGCGGTCTGTTCATATTAACATGCCTGCCCCCAATCGTGTATCATGTCAATGCACTTGTGTACATTGGCATGTGTGGACCCATCTGGTTCCAATGTCCATCCAATATACTGATGGGTATAGTGGAGTAGAGAGCAGAGTGTATAGTGTACATCACCACACACACACACACACACACACACACACACACACACACACACACACACACACACACACACACACACACACACACACACACACACACACACACACACACACACACACACACACAAACAAGCACAAAAGCACACACAGACCGATACTTTGACTCCAAGTATCGATTTGCGCCAAAACTTCTGTATTTTTCTTCCAAACTGACTTGTTCTCCATATCCTTTTAAAATAGTGAGCCAACATGTTTTCAGAACTTTTTTCCCATGACTGATCAAAATTAATTTTCTCATGCCCTCTCGTCTCTCTGCAGTAGACATGTAATGAGCAATATGTTTGGAAACTTCAAATCTTAATAAAAACGCAGTATCAAATCGCAATACACATAGAATCGCGAGAATCGCAATAGAATCGCAGCACTCATAAAGAAGTACCCCTTTGCTCTCAAAACAGCCTCGATTTGTCGGGGAATGGACTCTACGAGGTGTCGAAAGCGTTCCACAGGGATGCTGGCCCATGTTGACTCCAATGCTTCCCACAGTTGTGTCAAGTTGGCAGTTGTGTCCAATGGTGGGGGACCAGTATTTATACACATGGGAAACCCAGCAGTGTTGCAGTTGTTGACACAAACCTGTGTGCATGGCACCCACTACCATACCCTGTTCAAAGGTACTTAAATATGTCACCTTGCCCATTCATCCTCTGCATTTAATGCTAAACCATTAATGGTGATCAGATATTCAGACCCCTTGACTTTTTCCATATTTTGTTACGTTAAAGCCTTATTCTAAAATGTATTAAATATTTTTCCTTATCAATCTCCACACAATACCCCATAATGACAACGCAGAAACAGGTTCTCAGAAAGTTGTACAAATAAAATACAAAAATCACATTTACATAAGTATTCAGACCCTTTATGCAGTACTTTGTTGAAGCACCTTTGGCAGCGATTACAGCCTTGTGTCTTCTTGGGTATGACGCCACAAGCTTGTATTTGGTAAGTTTATCCTATTCTTCTCTACAGATCCTCTCAAGTTCTGTCAGTTTGGATGAGGAGTGTCGCTCCACAGCTATTTCAGGTCCCTCCAGAGATTTTCGATCGGGGTCAAGTCCGGGCACTGGCTGGGCCACACAAGGACATTCAGAGACTTGTCCCAAAGCCACTATTGCATTTTCTTGGCTGTGTGCTTAGGGTCATTGTCTTATTGGAAGGTGCACTTTTGCCCCAGTCTGAGGTCCTGTGCCCCCTGGAGCAGGTTTTCATCAAGATCTCTGTGTACTTTGCTCCATTTATCTTTCCCTTGATCCTGACTAGTCTCCCAGTCCCTGCCGCTAAAAAAATCCCCACAACATGATGCTGTCACCACCATGCTTCACCGTAGAGATGTGGCCAGGTTTCCTCCAGACGTGACGCTTGGCATTCAGGCCAAAGATTCTTGCTTTATTGTCTTTTGACAAACTCCAAGCGGGCTTTCATGTGCCTTTTACTGAGGAGTGGCTTCCGTCTGGCCACTGTACAATAAAGGCCTGATTGGTGGAATGCTGCAGAGATGGTTGTCCTTCTGGAAGTTTCTCCGATCTCCACAGAGGAACCCTGGAGCTCTTTCAGAGTGACAATCTGGTTCTTGGTCACCTCCTTAAGTGAGGCCCTTGTCCCCCGATTGCTCAGTTTGGTCAGGCGGCCAGCTCTAGGAAGAGTCTTGGTGTTTCCAAACTTCTTCCATTTAAGAATGATTGAGGCCAGTGTGTTCTTGGGGACCTTTAATGCTGCAGAAATGTTTTGGTAACCTTAGTTGGTCTGTGTCTCCATATTTCCTCTCTCTCCCTTTCTCTCTCTCTCTCTCTCTCTTTCTCTCTCTCTTTCTCTCTCTCTCCCTCTCCCTCTCCTTCTCTCTACCACTCTTTTCCTCCACCTCTCTCTTTCTCCCTCTCTCCTCTCTCTTAAACACCCATTAATGCCTGTGAACCCTGCAGGTCTGATGGTGATGCAATGTCTCTAACATAATAATGAACTTTCTCTTTTACAATAATAACATCCTACTATAACAAGTATGCTGTACTGTAGTCTCAGTCCCTGTCTTTATTCTAGCTGCTCTCTAACTGACCACAGCCCAGAGGGGTTCATAACCCTCTATATGTCACCATCTCTGGCTCTTGTGGAAGTGGAAGGGGTGTGCGTGTGTGTACAGTATGTGTGTGTGTGTGAGAGCATTTGTGTGTCTGTGTTCTGGTAGTCTCCAGTTACTCAGCCAGTGTAGCAAAACATTTCTCTCTCTAGTATTCATCACTGTTCCCACTATGATAATACTACCCGGCTGGCTGCAGTGGCCACTGACAAGTGAGGATATTTACTGATCTGCGTTGGTTTATGGCTGTGATTTCATCTTCCAGGCTGCAGCGTCAAACACTCTTCACCGCCCCTCAACGCCTAAATGAAAGGATTGGCTTTTTATGTTTTTTTTCTCTTGCGTGTAACATGAATGGCCAAATCCTAATCAACAGAGGAGAAAGCAGACGTTTTATACCCAGAGTGGTTGAGCTTTGCCTCTTTGGCTTCGTTCCAAATGTCACCCTATATTACCTATAGTGCACTACTACTTTTGACCAGAGCTCTATGGGCCTTGGTTAAACATAGTGTGCTATATTGTGGTACGCAGTCTTTGTCTTGCTACAGAATGGAGGGTTTATTGGAGGGTGCTTTAGTGAGGGTAGATTTTACAGGAGGTTGCTCATAGTGAAGGACTGTAGTCATAAAGTCAAATAGGACACGTCTTTATGATCTGCCCCGTAAGTGCTTCTACTCAGCATTGCTATTCTCACAGGCATCAGAAATGTGTGTGTGTGTGCGCGTGTTTGTGTGTATGTGTATGTGTTTGTGTGTGTGTGTGCACCAGCCAAACAGTGGTAATAATGTCAGGTCTTCTCTGACCTCTGTGTTGATAACTTCCTGAATCTTATCCTCCTCTCCATCGGAGTGTGAAATGCCACTTTATGTTTTCTTTCTCCTCTCTCCCTTTTAACTCTCTCTCTTATTTTCTCTCTTTGTCTATTTCTCTCTCTCTCTCTCTCTGTCTCTGGCTATGGGCAGTGTATGTTGTATTGGGTATGAGATTAGATGAGTCCGGTAGATGAGTTCATGGTCCGGGCATTAGCAGCACAGTGCTGAATGGGGTATACTTTACACCTAATTTCTCTGCCCACGCACTGATAAGAAGCTCATTACGCATCAAATGTGCATAAATGGCCTGGGTCCTCTCAGTCCTGCATTGTTATCTGGATGAGTAACTCCCCCCCCCCCCCGTCGCTGGAGTGTGTGTGTGTGTGTGTGTTTACTAGGACACACAGCCAATCTGCATGCCTCTCCCACTCTGCAGTGAGAACACAGATAGAGAGCTGTGATAATCCTCTATCAGATCAAACCATGGAAGAGAGGGAAAAGAAGAATGAGAGGGAGAAGAGAGAAGAGAGAGAGAGTATCTGTGCTGCTGTATGTGCTCCCTCCCCCCTCAACCTCTTCCTCCCATGTTAAACCAATTAACAGTAATTACCATCCCACCCCAGGCAGACTGAGCCACAGTTCTGCATGGTCCAATGTTTTCCTCTGTACACATAGCAGATTGAGCAATCTAATGAAATTCACTTTGGGTCACTGGGAGGGAAAGGGTTCTTCCTGCCTTATAGTACTGTCATGTAATTTATCTAGTGTAGGATGGATATCAGATCTGGGTTATTTGGCTAGGGTGCAATTAGGCCTATGTGGGGAGGATGTTGGTGGCAGTATCACTATATACTTCTAGTTTTGAAGTGTTTTTGTGTGTGTGTGTGTGTGGGTGTGTGTACTCCAGAAAAGGTTAGGTGAACACAGGTAGCTCAATTCAGATATTTTGCCAATTATTGGCATATCTAATATTTTCTCATTTTTTTTTTTTTTTTACCTTTATTTAACTAGGCAAGTCAGTTAAGAACATATTCTTATTTTCAATGACGGCCTAGAAACAGTGGGTTAACTGCCTGTTCAGGGGCAGAACGACAGATTTGTACCTTGTCAGCTTGGGGATTTGAACTTGCAACCTTTCGGTTACTAGCCCAACACTCTAACCACTAGGCTACCCTGCCGCCCCATAATGTGTAAACAGCAACAACAAAAAACGCCTGGAATCTGCTCTTTTAACTTCCAATCTAATCTATACCACGTCCATATGTGGATCTTAATCCTTAATCCGATCAGATCCATTTTTTTTGCTCTGATGTGATTTTTAAACAACATTATTCATGACTGTGTGACAGGTATGCATTGTGGTCTCTCTTTTTTAATACACAATTTGTTAGGTTCAATAGGTTGCTAAGATTTGTTGACATTTCATAAGTGGAAAAGTCATTTATAAATGCACTTGCATATAGTAAATATTTAAATGATCTATTATGTGTTGGTATGAGATACTGTAATACATTGGTTACAGCTAGTACATTATCTAAACAATGAGACACCATCCATCATGCTTGCCATGCTCCTAACCTGTAATCAGTGAATATGCTGATACTTCAAGATTACATGAAGACCAATGAGAAAGAGTCATCCCCTTTATACACACACACACGCACACGGGACACACGCACTCGTAAACGCACTCACTCACTCACTCACTCTGCTTATTATGAGCTCGAGCGCCAGGGGAGTAGACAGAGGTGAGACCCCCCCCCTAGTCGCCATCTCTAACTCCTTTCATTAATCATGCAGTACTGGAAGGTGTGTGCGTTTATGAGTGTCTGTTAAGTCTTTGTGTGTTTATTGTTATAGTGCTGACTGAGTCTTTTTATTAAAGCCAGGCATGTGTCTCCTGGACTGCGCTGTGCTGGCAGTCCTCCATACGGACAGGCCCTCTTGTGGCACAGGACCCATGGTCTTATCATTAAGAGACGGCCCAGAAGGGCACCTCTCACTGAATAATTCAACACCTTTAATTTTGGAGCTGGTTTTATTGAATTAATCCTCCTCTCCCACTCTCCATCTCTCTCACACATGCCGGCGGGCACACACACACACACACACACACACACACACACACACACACACACACTAGCCAGGGAGCTCAAGATCCACTGCGAAATTTGACGTCCGTCCAGGTAAGCAGAACATCGGGAGATGAACAGTAAGCACTATTACCATCAAGTAAGCTTGGGTATTGCTACAGTGTTGTGGATGGGGATGTCGTGAGCTCCAGCTCCGAGGGTTGTGTGTTCAATACCAGTGCTATGCAGTCGTTTTTTATTATTTTGTTTTAACCATACCAAACCTTAACACTTACCTTTAACATTCGGAATTCATGCTTAAACTTAACCGTGGATTTGTTTTTGGTCAGACAGCAGACTGACTATCATGTGAATCACTGCTCCTTTTACTTGTCTCCTCCTCCCGAGTGAGTTTGAAGACCATTCTGTCTGGAGATGGCAGGAAGGTTTAACGCCCCTTCACATATGCCACGGTTGCTGGACCACGTTCACCCCGCCATGCTGCAGACGCCAACACCTGTTAGCACTGTGTGTGTGTGTGTCTTCTAAGACTCGCTCAGACTCAGCATGTGTGTTTGTAGGTAACAACAGAGAGTAGCAGCGGTGTAAAAGAGGGGGAGAGGGGAGCAATGCAAATAGTCTGGATGGCCATTTGATTAGATATTCCGGAGTCTTTTGGCTTGGGGGTAGAAGCTGTTTAGAAGCCTCTTGAACCTAGACTTGGCGCTCCAGTACAGCTTGCCGTGCGGTAGCAGAGAGAACAGTCTATGACTAAGGTGGCTGGAGTCGTTGACAATTTTTAGGGCCTTCCTCTAATACTGCCTGGTATAGAGGTCTTGGATCGCAGGAAGCTTGGCCCCAGTGATGTACTGGGCCGTTCACACTACCCTCTGTAGTGCCTTGCAGTCGGAAGCCGAGCAGTTGCCATACCAGGCGGTGATGCAACCGGTCAGGAAGCTCTTGATGGTGCAGCTGTAGAACCTTTTGAGGATCTGAGGGCCTATCATAATCTTGTGGGAATAGGTTTTGTTATGCCCTCTTCACGACTGTCTTGGTGTGCTTGAACCATATTAGTTTGTTGGTGATGTGGACACCAAGGAACTTGAAGCTGTCAACCTGCTCCACTGCAGCCCCGTCGATGAGAATGGGGCGTGCTCGGTCCTCTTTTTCCTGTAGTCCACAATCGTCTCCTTTGTCTTGATCACATAGAGGAAGATGTCGTTGTCCTGAGGGGCCCCTGTGTTGAGGATCAGCGTGGCGGTTGTCTTGTTTTCTACCCTTACCACCTGGGGGAGGCCCGTCAGGAAGTCCAGTTGAAGAGGGAGGTGTTTTGTCCCAGGGTCCTTAGCTTAGTGATGAGCTTTGAGGGCACAATGGTGTTGAATGCCGAGCTGTAGTCAATGAATAGCATTCTCACGTGTGTGTTCCTTTTGTCCTGGTGGGAAAGGGCAGTGTGGAGTGCAATATAGATTGCATCATCTGTGGATCTGCTGGGGCGGTATGCAAATTGGAGTGTGTCTAGTGTTTCTGGGATAATGATGTTGATGTGAGCCATGACCAGCCTTTCAAAGCACTTCATGGCTAAAGACGTGAGTGCTAAGAGTAGGTAATAATTTAGGCAGGTTACCTTAGTGTTCTTGGGCACAGACCCTATGGTGGTCTGCTTAAAACCTGTTGGTATTACTGACTAGGACAGGGAGAGGTTGAAAATGTCAGTGAAGACTCTTGCCAGTTGGTCAGCACATGCTCGCAGTACACGTCCTGGTAATCCGTCTGGCCCTGCGGCCTTGTGAATGTTGACCTGTTTAAAGGTCTTACTCACATCGGCTGTTGAGAGCGTGATCACACAGTCTTCCAGAACAGCTGGTGCTCTCATGCATGTTTCAGTGTAATTTGCCTCGAAGCAAGCATATAAGTATTTTAGTTCGTCTGGTAAGCTTGTGTCACTGGGCAGCTCTAGGCTGTGCTTCCCTTTGTAGTCTGTAATGGTTTGCAAGCCTTGCCACATCCGACGAGCGGAAGAGCCGGTGCAGTACGATTCGACCTTAGTCCTGTATTTACGCTTTGCCTGTTTGATGGTTTGTCAGTGGGCATAGCAGGATTTCTTACAAGTTATGGGTTAGAGTCCCGCTTCTTAAAAGTGTCAGCTCTAGCCTTTTGCTCAGTGCGGATGTTGACTGTAATCCATGGCTTCTGGTGGGGTATTTACGTATGATCATTTTTGGGATGACGCCACTGATGCACTTATTGATGAAGCCAATGACTGATGTGGTGTACTCCTCAATGCCATCTTAGGAATCTCGGAACATATTCCAGTAGCTTAGCGTCTGCTTCATCTGAACACTTTTTTTATTGATCTAGTCACTGGTGCTTCCTGCTTTAGTTTTTGCTTGTAAGCCGGAAACAGGAGGACATAATTATGGTCAGCTTTGCCAAATGGAGGGCGAGGGAGAACTTTGTATGTGTCTCTGTGTGTGAAGTAAAGGTGGTTCAGAGTTTTTTCCCCTCTGGTTGCACATTTAATATGCTGATTGAAATTTTGTAAAACCAATTTAAGTTTCCCTGCATTAAAGTCCCTGGCTACTAGGAGCGCCGCCTTTGGGTGAGCGTTTTCTTGTTTGCTTTTGGAAGAATACAGCCTATTCAATGCTGTCTTAGTGCCAGCCTACAGATGAAAATTCACTAGGTAGATAGTGTGGTCTGCAGCTTATCATGAGATACTCTACCTCAGGCGAGCAATAGCTCAAAACATCCTTAGATTTCGTGCACCAGCTGTTATTTACAAAAATACATAGTCCGCCGCCCCTTGTCTTACCAGACGCCGCTGTTCTATCCTGCCGGTACAGCGTATAACCAGCCACAACCAGTATGTTGATAGTGTCGCCGATCAGCCACGACTCCATGAAGCATAAGATATTACAGTTTTGAATTTCCCGTTGGTAGTTTAATCTTCCGTGTAGGTTATCTATTTTATTCCTCAAATATTGCACGTTTGCTAGCAGAATGGAAGGAAGTGTAGGTTTATTTGATCGCCTACCAATTCTCAGAAGGCAGCCGCCCTCTGGTCCCTTTGTCCCCGCCTCCTCTTCACGCAAATCACGAGGATCTGGGCATGTTCCCGAGAAAACAGTATATCATTCGCGTCGGGCTCGTCACACTACTTAACCTGTTTGGGAACCCCTCGCCAACAGCCAATGAAATTGCAGGGCGCCAAATACAAATCAACAGAAATCTCATGTATCAAATTTCTCAAACATACAAGTATTAGGCACCATTTTAAAGATAAAATTCTCATTAATCCTGCCACAGTGTCTGATTTAAAAAATGCTTTACAGCGAAAGCTTCACAAACGATTATGTTAGGTCACCACCAAGTCACAGAAAAACCCAGCTTTTTTCCAGCCAAAGAGAGGAGTACCAAAAAGCACAAATAGAGATAAAATTAATCACTAACCATTGATGATCTTCATCAGATGACACTCATAGGACTTCATGTTACACAATACAGGTATGTTTTGTTCAATAAAGTGCATATTTATATCCAAAATCTAATTTTACATTGGCGTGTTATGTTCAGTAGTTCCAAAACATGCGGCGATTTTGCAGAGAGCCACATCAATTTACAGAAATACTCATTATAAATGTTGATGAAAATACAACTGTTATGCATGGAACTTTAGATAAACTTCTCCTTAATGCAACCGCTCTGTCAGATTTCAAAAACAACTTTACGGAAAAAGCATACCATGCAATAATCTGAGTACGGAGCTCAGAGCCCAGTTGTATTACTGGTTGTAGAAAGCTATCAAACGATGTATAGAATCAATCTTTAGGATGTTTTTATCATAAATGTTCAATAATGTTCCAACCGGAGAATTCCATTGTCTGTAGAAAAGCAATGGAACGGGAGCTACCTCTCATGTGAATGCGCTTGACTGAGCTGGTGACTGCTGGCATACCCCTGACTCATTCCCCTCTCATTCAGCCCCCCTTCATAGTAGAAGCATCACACAACGTTCTAAAGACGGTTGACATCTGATGGAAGCATTAGGAAGTGCAACATAACCAATATCCCACTGTATCTTCAATAGGAGCTGAGTTGAAAAACTACAAACCTCAGATTTCCCACTTCCTGTTTGGATTTTTTCTCAGGTTTTTGCCTGCCATATGGGTTCTGTTATACTCACAGACATAATTTAAACAGTTTTAGAAACTTCAGATTGTTTTCTATTCAACACTACTAATAATATGCATATATTAGCATCTGGGACTGAGTAGGAGGTAGTTTACTCTGGGCATGCTTTTCATCCAAAAGTAAAAATGCTGTCCCCTAGCCCAAACAGGTTAAAGGAAAAACAGGATTCTGCCATTCCGTGGTGAGTAATCGCAGTCCTGATGTGCACAAGTTATTTTTGGTCATAAGACACGGTAGCGCTAACCTTGTACAAAATTAGTTAAAAAATAAGTTGCAAATAAACAAACAAAAAACACAATCGGTTGGAGACACGTAAAACATCAGCCTTCTTCTCCAGGGGCATTGTCCCTCTTCCCTCTCCTCTCTGATTAACGAACGGCGAGAGAGAAATGTATTGGATGTCTCTGTCTGGGTTTGATGGAGGAGGGGGGAGGGACATGGGGTGGGCAGGAGGACAATATCATGACCCCTTTGTCCAGTTTTTATCAGTCCCAACTGCAACTCCAAATTACATTTGTTTGGACTAGGCAGAGATGAGATTAGAGGAGGCAAGGAGAGAAGGGGAGAAGAGAGAGGGGAGTAGATAAGAGGAAAGGCAGTGGCCATCTCCCTCTCAGCGGGTGGGTGGTGAGGAGATGAGTAGTCCACTGATAACAACCCTGATGCAATCAGCCATGAGAGGCCAGGCCTACAGGAGTGTAGACCTGAGAGGCCTTCTGTAGAGAGGAGACAGACTGGGGGATGGGCCCTCCTGGCCTCCGCTGGCCCCATAGTGCACTATGCTACATTTCCTCTTTCCTGCTTGTGGTGCTGATTGGCCAATGTATGACTAGTATGGGGTTGTATTGATTGATTAATCTCCTCATCAGCACTGAGGAATTTTGAGTAAGGAGCAGGGCTCAGGAGTGGTCAGCTGATGGGACTATCAATACAAGTAATCTTTGTCTGTCTATGGTTCTGGCCCATCAACAGCTCAATACATAGAGAAAGGAGGGAATGGGATAGAGACAAAGGATAGAGGATGGAGACTGGTTATTACTAGGTTGAGGATTTTTATCAGTAGAGTGACAGTGATTGGCTTCAAAATATTCAATAACATTTGACCCTAGGACAAAAAAGTAAAAAGTATTGGACTCTATAGACTAACTGTGAACAAATAGGACCTTAAAGTGTGTGTTTACAGTTAAAGGAAAGTTAGCTTAACCACAGAAATGTACTTGATCCACTCTCCCGAGGTATATGGTCCCTGTGCAGTATTAGGAGCCTTTGAACACACATGGCAGAGATGTTACACAGGTGTGTATGTGTGTGTGGAAAGGACTTTTCTCACCCTGTAAAAGGGGCCTATGGTAAAGGTTAACCACTGTAACTTAAACCTGAAGCAATACATTACCTGGTAATGTAGCTGATTCATGGGCTGTTTTAACATCTGAACTCCCATGTTGCAGTCTGTCAGTAACACATTTGAAGGGTCATCTGTAACCTGAGGGAGTGAGAGAGTAAAAGAGAGGTGGAGAGCGAGAGATACTGTGTGTGTTAGGGGAGCCCAAACCACATGAGTTATTACTGTCCAACCCAAAGGTTTTTGAACTGTGGCTCATGTTCAGAGGCAGTCATTTATTATCTTGGCCTAACTCTCTCCCAACACTTACAGTAGGCCTACTCTCAGTCAATTGTTTGTTTGGTTCTATTCTTATTGTTTACTCAGACGTCTCATTGAAAAGGTCGCTCCCATTGGATATGTAACAAAAACATTCATCGACTGGTCCCTATAGTTTTTCAACTGGATCATATCAGATGTCTATTGAACAGACAGGTTTCCCCCCCACAATGTACCAATGTTCCAGCTTAACACGTCTGTACGTATACAATGTCAGTTTGGCATAGAGGAAAGGGCAGAGTTGGGACATCCTGCTTCTTAAAACTTCTTTGGGATCGGTGTCCCTTCCACGGGACGGTTGAGCTAACATAGGCTAATGCGATTTGCGTGAGGTTGTAAGTAACAAGAACATTTCCCAGGACATAGACATATCTGGTAGCAGAAAGCTTAAATTCTTGTTAATCTAACTGTACTGTCCAATTTACAGTAGCTATTACAGTGAACTAATACAATGCTATTGTTTGAGAAGAGTGCACAATTTTGAATAGAAATGCAATGGTTCACTGGATCAGTCTAAAACTTTGCACATACAGTGATGCCATCTAGTGACCAAAATCTAAATTGCACCTGGGCTGGAATAATAAATTATGACCTTTCTCTTGCATTTCAAAAATGATGGTACAAAAAAATTACAAATGAATGGTTGGTTTTTTCTTTGTATTATCTTTTACCAGATCTATTGTGTTATATTCTACTACATTCCTTTCACATTTCCATAAACTTCAAAGTGGTTCCTTTGAAATGGTACCAATAATATTTATATCCTTGCATCAGGGCCAGAGCTACAGGCAGTTAGATTTGGGTATGTCATTTTAGGCAAAAATTGAAAAAAAGGGACTAATCCTTAACCTCTCTAGGTTAGGTGAGACGTCCCACCAGGCCAACATCCGGTGAAACTGCAGAGAGCTAACATTCTAAATATATTTTTGTAAATACATGTATCTTATATCATTTAAAAGATGAACGTCTTATTAATCCAGCCACTGTGTCAGATTTCAAAAAGCCATTACTGCGAAAGCAAACATGCTATTTTCTGAGGACGGCGCCACTCACACACAAGTATTACTAGCATTTTCCAACCAAGCATTAGCGTCATGAAAGTCAGAAATAACAATAAAATAAATCGCTAACCATTGAAGATCTTCCTCTGGTGGCAATGCCAAGTGTCCTAACTACACAGTGAATGTTCGTTTTGTTTGATAAAATCCATTTTTATAGCCTAACACAAAACATTTGTAAACCGCTTGCGTCGTGATTTCCGTCTCATTCAACTTTGGACGATGCGTTCGTGGTAATTACACACACTAAACAAAAGTTTATCCAGTCATGATTGGTTTCATTGCAATCCTCTGGTTGTTACTAACACAACCATACAAACCGATTTGAAGACACCAATCAATGACATCATTGCGCACCAATGGTAGGACTGGTCTATCGTTGATTGACTGTATTTTGGACCAATGACCACTGATCATCTTGAAATCTAGCTTGGAAGATAGCCAATGAGCTGAGGTAAACGGCAATATGTAATGGTTATACGTTTGAAGACCAGCCTTTGTCATAAACTCTGGCGTAAAAGAGGTTAATTCACCATTGCAAATCTTACTTGACGGAGCCACGTGTGTTACGGATAGCAGTACATATTCAATAGCATTTTCAACAAGTTTATATATTTAAAATATGGCGAATAAATCAGGAAAAGCTAAAACAAAGTCTAGGTATACAGATTTAACCCAAATTATAGAGGAAATAGATAGATACAGCGAGACCGAGTTGCTTCAGGAAGATGAATCTTTCAGCGAAGCTAGTTTTGACTCCCAGGCGGAAGACATGTTTCTGCATGGCGAGGATGCCATGCTGGATTGGTAAATTCTAATGCTAATGTCATTGTTTGAAATGAATAATATCAAATATTATTTATTTGAGATTTTTTTAAAGATTTTCTTATTTTATTTGCAATAATATAAAAATATAATCTGTAATGAAATGTGTAAAGTGCACATTGGCTATACTGTGTGTGTGTGATATATTTTTAACATTTATTTGACATAAACATGGAATGGAACAGCCCTTGACCACTTCACCATAGTGATTATGTTCCCTGTACTCTATATTTATCTGTTTATTTTACGTGTTGATACAGGGCTCATACGTGAAAGTATTGTTACTGATTTTTTAAAACCTTTCTCAATGGCAGTGATTCTGATTATGAGCCGCCAATGTCTAGGTGTCCATCTCCCTCTGAAGCTGGTTCATCCAGCCGGACCCCCGCTGTCTCCGGCTCCATACCTACCCGGCCATCTAGAGATGTGAAGTCAGTGACAAAAAAGCGGAGGTGGGGAAGAGAGAAACCTGCAGACAGAGGGCCAGAGGGTCGTTGATGTGCAACCAAATCCACCAGTTTTTAGACCCAAAAGGCAGCCAGGACCTCAACTAGACATGACTGCAAAGTACAGCCCCCTTCAACTTTTTCAACTGTTTTTCACCTCGTCAGTTGTTGATTCCCTGGTGTCGAACACCAATAAGTACGTGGCTAAGAAGCAGGCAGGAAAGATAGAGGCATGGAAGAACATTTCCATGTCAGACCTTTTCTGCTACTTTTCAATGGTCATTTACATGGGGCTGGTGAAGTTGAAAACTCTAAGGGACTACTGGAAAACGTCAGCTCTCTATCAACTGCCTTTCCCCATGACTGCCATGTCTTGTAAAAGGTTTCTGACTATCTCACGGGCGCTTCACATCAGTGACCCAGAAGTTGATGGGGAGAATGACAAGAAGAGAGGCACACCAAGGTTTGATAGGCTGTGCAAAATCAAACCTCTCTACTCCAACATCGTTGAGGCCTGCAAGACCTATTTTCAGCCCGTCCAGAACCTGTCCATCGATGAGAGAATGGTAGCCTCAAAGTCCAGAATCAGCCTCAAACAATACATGCGCAATAAACCAACTAAATGGGGTTACAAACTGTTTTTTTTGGCTGATTCTGTGTATGCCTACACTTGCAATTTTTTTGTTTATGAGGGGAAAAACAGTTTTGCTACCGGTAATGGACTGAGTTATGATTCCGTTATGGAGTTATTGGATTTTCAACTGCTGGGGAAGGGCTACAAACTGTTTGTGGACAACTTCTACACAAGCTCTACCCTGGTAACAGAGCTGAGGAAGCGGTATGTGTGGGCAAAGACAACGGTGAACGACATGCCTAAGCGGGCTGAGCGGGGTACCATGCGATGGATCCGTGAAGATGGCCTGCTCTTTGTGAAGCGGATGGATACCAGAGAGGTGGTCATGTGCTCCAGTATCCACAAGTCCTTCAGTGGAGATCACGTCATCAGGCGTGTGAAGGACGGTGCCGGGTCATGGACCACAAATTTCCCCATTCCAGCTGCTGTGAAGGACTACAACAAGAGCATGGGAGGTGTGGACCTGTCAGATGCGCTGATAGGATACAACAATGTTCTCCACAAGACCATGAAATGGTACAAGACATTTTTCTATCATTTCATTGACATTGCTGTGGTGAATTCCTTCATCCTCCAGAAGGAAATGGCCAAGAGCTGTGGACAGCCCCCCATCTCACAGCTAGCCTTCAGGGAGCTGCTCATCCAGGAGCTTGCTAGCTACAGCAAGTCCACTGCAGCACCTTCTGTCCCTTCTGCTCCAACCAGTGGTGTTCACGTGCCCAGATTCATCTCTGCTGGCATGAATGTGCCTCAGGGCAAAAAGTGCACAGTAGGGTGACGTTGTTGTCACCCATCACCTGCACCACCTGTTCAGTAAGCCTTTGCTTTACAGCAGAAAGAGACCGCTATGGGCCATGGCACCAGCAGCACAATATTGTGTAGAGGACTGAGGGTCTTCACAATATTGTAAATAGAAAATATGTAAATAGTTACCCTTGTTAATTGTTTGTTTTATTTTTATTATTTATTTTGTATATATATTTTTGTATATATATATTTTTTGGGGGGTGTGTGTGTTAGAATAGCATTTATGTATTTTGTTTATAGTTCTTTCCTTCAAAATGTATCACTGTACCAATTCAGCCACTTGGGTACATTTGGGTACATTTGTGTGGGACACCTGGGTGACTTCTTGCTCAATGTCATGTAGCTCCCTCATTTTTGAAGTTATCTGTCCAAAACTTGCTCAGCTATTGTTGCCATCTTATTTTCTTCATTCAAATCATCCCCAGCATCCTATCTGTATGTTTGGCTGTTCTTAGTCATTTGAAAGATGATGCAGCAACAATAAAAAAGAGAAAACGTATGTTTATTTCCTTGTATTTTCTTCTACTATATCTATTGTGTTATATTCTCCTTCATTCAATTCACATTTCCACAAAATTCAGAGTGTGTCCTTTCAAATGATACCAAGAATATGCATATCCTTGCCTCTGGGCCTGGGCTACAGGCAGTTGTAATTTGTTGGGAGGGTTGTCTGTCTGAAGAGAACCATCCCCAGAAATTACCAAAATAATCCACGTTGCTGCCCTAGGTCTGGGATTACTAATTGAACACTCTGATCCTGCTGTCATCATTTGAACATAGTGCTCTTAAGTTTAGCTTTAACAAACTAAAATAGGTTAAGTGCTATAAAGACAATTAGGAATCCATGCCTTTTTGTTTCCCCACTTTTCATCGTTCATGTTGAGAAGACATGGTGAAGATGCTTTGTCCAGATCCACATTCACAGCCAACACAATAACTACCACACACATAGATATTCTCAAACCTTTATCCTCACACGCACTTCATGCTCCTTCCTCTCTCTCTCTCTCTGTCTGACTGACTGTGCTGGGCCTGGCTGGGGTGATGGGTAGAGAGAGCCACACACAGCTCTGCCCTGCTCTACCCTGACTGGCTGACTGATACAGTTAGTTGATTCTAGCCTGTAGATAGACAGCCCTGCTATCTCTTATGTGACAATGGTTATTTTCACCTCTCTTAATCGCAGAGCCTTGACTAATTTAACTCATTAACCGTCTCTCTGCAGTCAGCTATTGTTGCCTTAGCTATTTACAGGTATATTTAGAGAGCTACAATAGAGAGGGAAATGTCACATTAGTGCATATGACATTATACATTACTAGTGTGTGTGTGCAAGTGTGTTTGTTTGTGTGCGTAACGACATTATACAATACAATACTAGAGTGTGTTGGTGTGTTTTTCTTTTAGGCTAAAGCTCGATCAGCCAGTGTGTCTTTTCAGACTCAGGGGGTGTTGTTTTTAATGCATTCTTACAGCGTTGTATGATTACAGTGGGGATTATGTTGTCTGTGCTAATAGGACCACAGGAAAAGTCCCAGAGCGTGCAGATCACTCCTAAATTTTGCTATATGGGTGGATGATGACAATTAAATTAATCATAGCATACTTACGCTTTAGTGTGTGTGTGTGTGTGTGTGTGTGTGTGTGTGTCTTCCAGGAGATAGCTTTTGTTCCAATGAAAATACAATCATACATCAACTTGGTTATTTCAAGCTCTCCTCGCGGCCCACTTATGGAAATATAAAGGCCCGGGACACCTGATACAGTGACATTTTCAGTTCTGGGAATACTTTTTACTCCTTGTTATTCTAGTGACTAATAACTTTTTTACATGTCATAAAATGTAAAAAATCATAATAAAATGTTCTTTCATTCTCATTAGTTAGACTGCTCAGTTCTTGAATTACATCCTGAAGTTCAGTCTCATTTAATCTCTATCCAGACACACACACACACACATACACATCTAGTGTTCTGTGTTCCGTGGGGTGCTCTGACCCCTGTCAAAGCTTTCACCTTAAATTAGACTACCATGATGCCATTGTGCCGGGGACCTAACCAAGTGTCGCTTGGCATGGCAACAGTCCGGGGGTCTGGGGCGACGAATGAATGACAGTCCTTAGTGCTTCACGTTGGTTTCTACCACTTTCATTTAAGACCCTCAACTTAGCACACACCGACACTGGCAGAATGTACATTTAAATTGACATACAGTATTTTCATTTTATATTTCTAGCGTTAACTATTCTCATCACTTGTGGTAATGACAGATTGGTATCTCAATGCATACTTAATCTAAATTACTATAAATTGTGGAGTGTGCAGACCTCCACAATCAACCTGATACCCCAAATAAACAATTTCAGTTGGTCCTCCCAATGGCACATGTTCAAAGTGGATGGCCCTTGACATTGTGTCTCACCTGAGCCTCCAGTGTCCTTTACAGTCCATTATGTCCTACCAGTACACCAGCAGCATGAGAGAAGCTTGGATTGGATCTCTCTCCATGCTCACTCCATGTGGAATCATGTCGCACTCCTGAGAGAAAAGGCATGAGAGAAAAGGCAGTTGATAGCTTCGACTGGATGCTGTGTACAGGTTGCTGGCTCGGACTCAGGTCTCACGGTAGAAGTGGTGAAGGACTATGCTGAATGCCATTGTCACCATTACTTAGGCGAGTTAGAGGGGATGTTGAGGTTCACACTGTTCTTGGTTAATTAATCCCTTCCATGCATCTAGACACCATCTGTGGTCACCTTCGCCATAACGTCGAGCGAGGACAGACCAGAACAGCAGTTTAGTTTAGGGCATTTCTGATTCAGGAAATCCTAACAAATTATTACGACTACCAACATTCTTAATACAGATTTTTAAAGCAAATGTCAAAGAGAATAACAACACACAGTTGAAACCATTTTTTTCTGCAAATTGGCTTATACTTCCCTAGCATCTTGGCGATCTCACTGCAGAGTTACAGGTCAGGAAGTTAGAGGGCTAATTCTTAGGGAGAAATCCTGACCATCCAGCAGACCCAATTTGGTGAAATTTGTTATTGAAGCAAGATAAAATTAAGGGGGTAAAAAACAACAGCAATACACCCCTTTTTGAGGAGTTTAATTTAAATCAGAAAGTTGGTTTGTTGAACATGCAAGTTATGGCTGTTGCAGTCAAATTCCATTAGTGTTGATCTCAAGTATATTCTCTTCTAAAGCTTATATATAGTTTTAATAGTATACTGTATAATAATTGATGTGGGGAAAAAAAATCAAAAATCAATCCATTTGGAGTAACTGTCAACCATTGCCAACATATATTTTACAGGCGGGCATATGAAGAAAATACATTTTTGTATTTACCAAAGGGCCCCAGGGGACTGATAATTCCCCCTTAGGACACATGACTCACATCGTGCAGCAGGTAGCCTAGTGGTCAGGGCATTGGACTTGGATTGGATCGAATCCCCGAGCTGACAAGGTAAAAATCTGTCATTCTGCCCCTGAACAAGGCAGTTAAACCCCTGTTCCTTGGCCGTCAATGAAAATAAAAAATTGTTCTTAACTCTTTTGGGATAGGGGGCAGCATTTTCACTTTTGGATGAATAGCATAGGAACTGCCTCCTACTCTGTCCCAGATGCTAATATATACATATTATTATTAGTATTGGATAGAAAACACTCTGAAGTTTCTAAAACTGTTTGAATGATGTCTGTGAGTATAACAGAACTCATATGGCAGGTGAAAACCTGAGAAATATCCAACCAGGAAGTGGGTTAACTGAGGTTTGTAGGTTTTCAAAGCTTGGCCTACCGAATACATAGTGGGATATGTATGAAGTTGCACTTCCTACGGCTTCCACTAGATGTCAACCGTCTTTAGAAACTTGAATGAGAATTCTACTATAAAGGAGGCGCTCATGAGACCTGTTTGAGTCAGTGGTCTGGCAGAGTGTCTCAGGCTCGTGACGCGCGTTCCCGACATAGTTGCCTCTCGTTCCAGTGCTTTTCTTCAGACATAGGAATTCTCCGGTTGGAACATTATTGATGTTTATGTTAAAAACATCCTAAAGATTGATTCCATACATCGTTTGACATGTTTCTAAAGGACTGTAACGGAACCTTTCGAGTTTTTGTCTGGACGAAGTGCCTGCGCCTCATGAAGATGGATTACTGGGCTGAACACGCAAACAACAAGTGGCTATTTGGACATAAATGATGGACTTTATGGAACTTTATGGAACAAATCAGTCATTTATTGTCGAACTGGGATTCCTGGGAGTGCCTTCTGATGAAGATAATCAAAGGTAAGTAAATATTTATGGTGTTATTTCTAACTTCTGTTGACTCCAAAATGGTGGATATTTCTCTGGCTGGATTTGGCTCTGAGTGCCGTTCTCAGATTATGCTATTTCCTTAAAGTTTTTTTTGAATCTGACACAGCGGTTGCATTAAGGAGAAGTCTTTAATTCTGTGAATAACAGTTGTATCTTTTATCAATGTTTATTATGAATATTTCTGCAAAATCACAGGATGTTTTGGAATCACAACATTACTGCACGTAACGTGCCAATGTAAACTGAGATTCTTGGAAATAAATATGCACATTATCGAACAAAACATACATGGATTGTGTAACATGATGTCCTATGAGTGTCATCTGATGAAGATCATCAAAGGTTAGTGATTAATATTATCTATATTTCTGCTTTTTGTGACTTCTCTCTTTGGCTGGAAAAATGGCTGTGTGTTTTTTTGACTTGGCTATGACCTAACATAATCATATGTTGTGCTTTCGCTGTAAAGCATTTTTGAAATCGGACATGATGGGTAGATTAACAAGATGTGTATCTTTCATTTTCTGTTTTGGACTTGTTAATGTGTGAAGGTTACATATTTCAAAAAAATATTTGGGAATTTCGCTCGCTGCCTTTTCAGTGGAATGTTGTCGAGGGGTTCCGAAAGGTTAACTGACTTGCCTAGTTAAAAAAATATTAAATTAAAATAAAATTTGTGATTCATGCATCCAAAAAACAACACTGCCTTTTAAATAAAAAATAAACAAATTAGAATAACAAATCAAATTAGAATTACAATGCTTGATAACACCATAAGGAAAGAATTGTATCCTTCATTCAGGGGCAGTGCTTTCTCTCTGTCCTTCTCATGGTCCGATCACACATGGCATTCTTGATAAATTATAAACTTCTTCTAATTATTAGAGTCTACATAGGCCCTTTACATTTCTCCCAATATCTCCAGTCTTGCTAGTGAGGGTGATCAGGCCTCACCTGAAAGTCAGAACAGAGGTCAGAGGTCAGTCAGCCCTATTAAGTGAGTGTTTGTTTTCAATAACAATAATAACAATAACCCAATATTTTAGTTGTCAGTGTTTATTATGATTTTAAACTCCCAGCAGAGCCCCAAGTCCAATGTATATATCCTCTGGCCTGTTGATGTTCTCCGTATCCATAGGCAGAATGATTTTGCAGTGCATGGTGATCAAACAGGTTTCCTGTTATATTCATCAGAAGTGTAGGGAGGGTGAAGTCTGTGAATCCAAAACATTTTAATTATCCAGATGATTAACAAAACACGCATACAACAGTATTCATACCTTGGTTTTTGTGATAAATGTGAATGAAAAAAACTGTTTTGATAATGTTTTTCATTCACATACCTTGTCTATAAAGTTGAGGTAAGTAAGTTAAATTAATTGTAAGTCAAATTAATTGAAGAGATAAGGGAGGAGGATGGTAAATGTGATCCGCATAACATACCAATACCAATTGACGCCTCCTCCTCTATATACCCGCAGACACAGACACAGAATGATTATGATTTCGGAGGGCAGAAAATATTAAAGATTAAAGCATTAGACCTCTCACTAAAGGCATCAGTCATACAAAAGTTATACTTAAATCTGAAATGGTTCTCTAGTAAATTAGTGAGAATGTCTCACCCCATGTTCACGAATGGCTTTTCTCCCTTTATTCAGATTACAATTGCTCACTTTCGGGTTTTTGAAAACAAAATAATCTCCAAAATATCGTTATTTTTTTTAAACAAGCCTTATAAAGTTAGGTTGCAATTTTAATCCACCTGAAATGACAGAACATATATTACAATAAATATTGTGGTTAAACTCAAATATACTAATATGCTGATAAAAAATAATAATAATTAGATAACATTTTTGAAAGAAAGGTATAATCTATGTAAATGGTATCATAAATAAGACTGGTGGAGTTATATCACATATGCAGCTAACACAGACATATGGAAATGTCTGCTCTACCGATAATTACAACCAACTAATTGCAGGATTACCACAAAAATGGAAGAGGGAACTGGAAGAGGGAAAAAGTAAGGAACTTATCTGTCTACCCTGCATTAAAGACCAACAATGGTTAAAGAAAATTGTGATAAAAAAATATATACCAGTTTCATTTAAGGACCAAAGAATTGACAGCTGTGCCATATAAATTGCAAAAGAGTTGGGAAGAGATTTTCTATGTACTGATTCCATGGCACATGGTGTATGAATTTACACACCAGATTCAAAACTTCAAATTTTTCCATTTCAATTATTATACAAAATTCTTGCAACCAATAGAATGTTTTATATATATATATACATTTATATATATTTAAATATATGGGGGATACAATCTTCCCAGCTCTGCTGCGAGGAGGTAGAGTCATTATATCATTTATTTTGGTACTGTCCGTAAGTAGCTCATTTTTGGTCACAGGTCCAGGAATGGCTGAAGAATTGCAACATTTACCTAGAACTAATGGTGCAGATAGCAATCCTGTGTGATTTGAAAAGTCATAGTCAATCGATAAATAATCTAATAATTATTTTAGTAAAAATGTTTTTCTTTAATTTACAATCTGTAGAAACTATGAGAATATAAAGGTTCAGTAGTTTTGTGAAGCATTACAGCACAGTTGAAAAAAATGGATGGTGTTAAGAGATAGATGGGAGGGGTTGAATGGAGCCAAATTATTGTGGAAATTCTTACAGAGGACACTCAATCTTAAATGAATAATTGTTTATTGTTAGCGTGCTGAAGAGGTTCAAACAAATTTGATGCACCATAGTGAATGTCTGTCAGGAGCTCTAACGGGGCAGTCCTGTTTAGTTCTTATATATACTACAGACAAGTCGTATTTGCATGATTTAGCTTATTCATAATTAATGAATCATTAATGTATGCTTCGTTCTTGTGACCAACCAATAATGGGTCTCTAAGCCGAGACCTTGAAACTGAGATATCCCTTTCTCTGAACAAGGTTCTGGGTGTACTGTCAAATTGCAGACACTGATAGTGAGGATTTGTTCAATCATTCACTTGCATGAACACAGAAATGTGTTTATAGAAAAGCACAAACAGAGAACATAGAAATGTATAAATAGAAAAGCACCAATATAAGATGTTCCATCATAGGTCCTGAACCTCTGTGTGTCTCATGTCCACACTGTGCTATGCACCACTGGGTGTCCACAGAGGAAACAAATGCTTGTACCACTCAGGAGGGAAGGAAGGGAGGTGTGGAGGATATACGAGCCACGTGTCAGGCTCAATTAGTAGTGAATATCTGGACTGTGGTCTTTGAAACATAGCCCACCTCTTAAAAGGCCTGTCTGTGGAGAATGTAAGGAGGACACCAAATGCATACTCATCATGTTTTTACAGGTTGGTCTAGCTCCCGTTACTGAATCATTGTGTTGTGTCCCAATAATGCAGCATCCCCTTCCTTCTTTAGTGTGAATTAGTTCGCTACTCTATTTCACCATCTAAAAACATTGGATTGGTGTAGGCTTGTGCTGGGGGGAGGGTACATATACTAGTCATTTCCTTTCAAACAATTAAGGGAAGTGAAAAAGAGCACACTTTGGGAGAAAAGAGAGATTATTGGGACGTTACATGGCTGTAAAGTGGTCCAAAGAACAAGTAGTATTATACATTGAGTGTAAAAAACATTAGGAACACCTTCCTAATATTGATTTGCACCCCCTTTTGCCCTCAGAACAGCCTCAATTCGTTGGGGCGTGGACTACAAGGCGTTGAAAGCGTACTACAGGGATGCTGGCCCATGTTGACTCCAATGCTTCCCACAGCTTTCTCAAGTTGCGCAATGTCTACATATCTTGCATTACTCATCCCATACAGTTGCTTGCGAAAGTATTGGGGGGGGGGGGGGGGGGGGGTTGTATTATTTGATTTACACAACATGCATACCACATTAACGATTGAAATATTGTTTTATTGTAAAACAAACAAAAAAAGAAGACAAAAAAACTGAAAACTTGAGCATGCATAACTATTCAACCCCCCAAAGTCAATACTTTGTAGATACAGCTTTTGCATCAATTACAGCTGCAACTCTCTTGGGGTATGTCTCTATAAGCTTGGCACATCTAGTGACTGGGATTTTTTGCCCATTCTTCAAGGCAAAATTGCTCTAGCTCCTTCAAGTTGGATGGGTTCTGCTGGTGTACAGTAATCTTTGTCATACCAGAGATTCTCAATTGGATTGAGGTCTGGGATTTGACTAGGCCATTCCAATACATGTAAACGTTTCCCCTTAAACCACTCAAGTGTTGCTTTAGCAGTATGCTTAGGGCCATTGTCCTCCTGGATGGTGAACCTCGGTCCCAGTCTCAAATCTCTGGAAGACAAAATATTTCCCTCAAGAATTTCCCTGTATTTAGCGCCATCGATCATTCCTTCAATTCTGATCAGTTTCCCAGTCCCGGTGTTGGGTACGCGCCAGACATAGTGTTTTCCTTGATGTCCAAATAGCTCAATTTTAGTCTCACCTGACCAGAGTACCTTCTTCCATATCTTTGGGGAGTTTCCCACATGGCTTTTGGCAAACAACAATCGTGTTTGCTAATTTCTTTCTTTATGCAATTGCTTTTTCTGCCACTCTTCCGTAAAACCCAGCTAAGTGGAGTGTACGGCTTAAAGTGGTCCAATGGACAGATACTCCAATCTCCGCTTTGGAGCTTTGCAGCTCTTTGGAGCTTTGCAGTTCCTTCAGTGTTATCTTTGGTCTCTTTGTTGCCTCTCTGATTAATGCCCTCCTCGCCTGGTCCGTGAGTTTTGGTGGGCAGCCCTCTCTTGGGAGGTTTGTTGTGGTGCCATATTCTTTCCATTTTTTAATAATGGATTTAATGGTAGTCTGTGGTATTTTCAAAGTTTCTGATATTTTTTTATAACCCAACCCTGATGTGTACTTCTCCACAACTTTGTCCCTGACCTGTTTGTCCCTGACCTGTTTGCCGCTTGCTTGGTGGTGCCCCTTGCTTAGTGGTGTTACAGACTCTGGGGCCTTTCAGAACAGGTGTATACTGAGATATACTGAGTTCACGTGACAAGTAGATTACACACAGGTGGACATTATTTAACTAATTATGTGACTTCTGAAGGTAATTGGTTGCACCAGATCTTATTTAGGGGCTTCATAGCAAATGGGGTGAATACATATGTACTAATAACTTTTCTGTTTGACATTTTTTTACATTTTTTGAAACAAGTACTTTTTTAATTTCACTTATTTTTGTATTTCACTTATTTTGACTATTTTGTATATGTCCATTCCTTGAAATCCAAATTAAAGTCCATATAAATATAAGGTTGTAATGCAACAAAATCGGAAAAACGCCAAGGGGGATAAATACTGTATTGAATACTGAATACTGTATTTTATACCATCTATTGCATCTTGCCTATGCCGCTCGGTTATTACTCATCCATATGTTTATATGTATATATTCTTATTCCATTCCTTTACTAGGATTGTGTGTATTAGGTAGTTGTTGTGGAATTGTTAGATTACTTGCTAGATATTGCTGGACTGTCGGAACTAGAAGCACAAGCATTACGCTAGAACTCATAATAACATCTGCTAACCATATGTGTATGTGACCAATTTTTTTTTATTTGAAGTTGGCTGGATATCCTATTCTGAATGATTTGTGGTTATATGGTAGCGTTTCGTAGTGTGATTGATTTTACTAATTGCATTAGTACTGTACAAAGTTAGAGGTGCACTATTTGAATGCACCACTCCCCCTACCTTGGGCTTTGTGTGGAAACCTGAGGTCAACCTACCCCCGCACCCCTCCCCATCTCGTACTTCTGAGTGGGAGACCTTCCCAGGTAGTAGCCTGCCTAGCTTACAAACTAGTCCCACAGGGTGTCATGCAAATGAGTGCAAATGAGCGATAGAAAACCAATCGCGCAAATGTTACCATTCCAATTTTTTTTGGTGCGGGCGCCCCATGCCTCTCCCAGCAAGATGCCACCCTGGGCGGCTGCCCATGTCGCCTATACCTAAATCCACTGCACTGAATGGCACATGTACACAATCCATGTCTCAATTGTCTCAAGGCTTAAAAATCCTGTCTCCTCACCTTTATATACACAGGTGATGTCAATAAGGGATCATAGCTTTCACCTGAATTCACCTGGTCAGTCTATGTCATGGAAAGAGCAGGTGATCCTAATGTTTTTTACACTTAGTGTATATCCTTAACTGTTTAATTGGATTTGGACAGGTGTTATTCCATAGCTTTTCTCAGCTTTTATTATGATCAGTGGAACCCTTATATTCTGTTTAAGTCATGAATGTTGGAGTGATTATCATCTAACAACACAGGACAAACAAAAGAGCTTTGCCACTTGGGTAGCCTAGTGCAAGGATTTTTTTTTATCAAGATGAAATTAAGTAGATATTTTGCCTTTTAGTCAACATATTTTGAGGTGTCCCCTGAAGTACAGAACCCAGCCCCGTATGAGCCACTTGGCTTGCGTTTGTGTGTGTGTGTGTGTGTGTGTGTGTGTGTGTGAGCCCGCTGAAACCTTGCAACGCTTATTGAAGTTGTTACAAGGTTATAAAAACAATTCTAATAAATGCAACAGTTATATAAAATATATATAAAAAATTATCCATCAAATATTGACTGAAATATAGTACATAAAACATTTTACTGGCACGGACAAATAATGAATGCAATTCAGAAATTAATTTTTTTGTAAATTTCCACATTTTTTCCCCCTTAGAATACTCTCATATATACATTTTCTTATTGTATAAGGTAATTTAGTTTATTTTGTCTTAAAAAAGAAAATGAGATGTGGCTAATTTGCATAATACACTGGGTGTATTTGTGTATATGAATAAATGAACTTAACAGGGCTGCAACCAACAAACACATGCACAGTCTACCCTACCTGCACTCACCTGCGCTGCCTAGACTGCCTCATTAATTACTTGTTTTCTCTTTCTGTTGTGTCAATAGCAAGATACCCTCAGATAAAAAAATCTACACGCTTGGCTCAAGTTTAAACCTGTCTAAACTTACTTTACGTTGCTTGTGAGATAATGTCACTATAATCCGATTGTTCATTAAGTTTTTTTTCAATTCCAAAACCACCCAATTTAAAGTTGTATCTCTACTCTTTCTTGTGATGTAAGTGTCGACAGTGTACTAAATCCCAGATTTTTTTTTGTGTTCTTATAGATACAATGAAAATATAATGTATTCCATTGAGTTTATTTCGGACATTACCGCCGTGTGTTTGGCAGGTCATTACAAACATTTCCACGGTCGTAAAGTTAACGGTAAAAATAGGTGTTTTTTAGGTATAAGCAAGAGTATTGAAGACTCGCCGGAGTAAAATTAAAGCAATCAATTCAGCAAGATTTAAGTGACAAGTGGATTTTTCACCCCTCAAACAAAGGAAATAGATGGCTGAAAAAGACAGATCCTCAGGTGGGCGGGGCATGCGCGCTGCTAATGCAACTCAGAGTCACTGTGTCACACCCTGACCATAGTTTGCGTTGTATGTTTCTATGTTTTGTTTGGTCAGGGTGTGATCTGAGTGGGCATTCTATGTTGTGTGTCTAGTTTGTCTGTTTCTGTGTTTGGCCTGATATGGTTCTCAATCAGAGGCAGGTGTTAGTCATTGTCCATGATTGGGAACCATATTTAGGTAGCCGGTTTGGTGTTGGGGTTTGTGGGTGATTGTTCCGGTCTAGGGCGCCAGAGCCCCTCAGTCCCGAGCTGCCCCTCTGTCCAGTGGGTTCATTTAGAGGGGTTGCCGTGGGTAGGAGGCCACGGAAGCGGACAATGGGGCGGACTAAGACTATGGTGAAGTGGGGGCCACGTCCAGCACCAGAGCCGCCACCGCGGACAGATGCCCACCCAGACCCTCCCCAATAGGTTCAGGTTTTGCGGCCGGAGTCCGCACCTTGGGGGGGGGGGTACTGTCACACCCTGACCATAGTTTGCTTTGTATGTTCCTATGTTTTGTTTGGTCAGGGTGTGATCTGAGTGGGCATTCTATGTTGTGTGTCTAGTTTGTCTGTTTCTGTGTTTGGCCTGATATGGTTTTCAATCAGAGGCAGGTGTTAGTCATTGTCTCTGATTGGGAACCATATTTAGGTAGGTGTTGGGGTTTGTGGGTGATTGTTCCTGTCTCTGTGTTTGCACCAGATAGGGCTGTTTTGGTTTCTCACATTTCTTGGTTTTGTTAGTCTATTCATGTGTAGTTTCTTTATTAAAGAACCATGGGTAATAACCACGCTGCATTTTGGTCCGCCTCTCCTTCAACACAAGAAAACCGAGGCATACAAAGGAGCAGGTGATCTCTAACTTCCTCTTCTGTTTTCAAATTGTTTGTGGATCTGTGTAATCTGAGGGAAATATGTGTCTCTAATATGGCCATACATTTGGCAGGAGGTTAGGAAGTGCAGCTCAGTTTCCAGCTCATTTTGTGGGCAGTGTGCAGATAGCAGTCTTCTCTTGAGAGCCAGGTCTGCCTACAGCGGCCTTTCTCAATTGCAAGTCTTTTCTCACTGAGTCTGTACATAGTCAAAGCTTTCCTTAAGTTTGGGTCAGTCACAGTGGTCAGGTATTTAGGGCCACTGTGTACTCTCTGTTTAGTGGGGGGGGGGGGGATATAGGTAGTTAAAAGCAGTACATTGTTCTCTGAGATCATTTCCTTTTTAATTTCCAGCCAAATGTTCCTGTTTTGACTAATTTAATAGAGTGAGTTAGGTCTGCTCTAAACCACATTAGCATACCCCTGTGTCCCTTCCCTGTTTCACACCTGGTAGTTTGGCGGATGGGACTACCAGCTCTCTGTAACCTGGAGGGCAACCAGTGGGTCCGTCTCCTCTATACCAGGTTTCTTGTAGGATGACATTGCTTGTATTTCTGATTTCTTTGAAGTCCAGGTTCCTGCTCTTTAGGCCAAAGGCAGATGACCTCAGGCCTTGCATATTCCAGGATGAGATAGTGAAGGCTTTGTGTTCCATAAAGTGTCCAATGTTGTGTTTCTCTCTCTCTCATTTTCGGTCTCCCTCTGAGGCCATTATGATGCGTTAAATACCTGTGTCAGCTGTTTGCACACTGCAGCTGTTATCTCTAGATGGGCCAATTGGTTTGGAACTCTGAAGTGTTCTGTTGAAGCAGCACAGAGAACTGTGATAAGAGCCTCTCGTATCAGGTGCTTGGGCTTAAGTGCATTGTAGAGCCACACCATACCGGAGATACAAAATTATCAATTCATACAATCTGCATAGCTACTATTTTCCACGGCCCTCCAATTTACAGCTAGTTTATGGAACTATGGTGTCTGTAATGATTGTGGGGTCGTCTTATCTCTTGTAGGATCTATTTATCTCCACCTGAGTGTTAGAATGCTACCTTCCCTCATATAGACCAGTACTGAACTTGTGTTTAGTTTAGATTAAACATACTGTACTGTCTGTGGCGCTCTACCAAAACCTCATTATACCCCACCCACAGCTGCCTCTCTCCCACTCTCTCTCGCCATCTCAATCCCTTTTTCTTTCACTGTTATTTGACCAGGTAAGCCAGTTGAGAACACGTTCTCATTTACAACTGCGACCTGGCCAAGATAGAGCAAAGCAGTGCGACACAAACAACAGAGTTACACATGGGATAAACAAACATACCGTCAATTACACAATAGAAAAGTCTATATACAGTGTGTGCAAACGTAGTAAGATTAGGGAGGTAAGGCAAAAAATAGGCCATAGTGGCAAAATAATTACAATTTAGCAATTAAACACTGGAGTGATAGATGTGCCATCTCTGCCTCAGACATTTTGGCTCAGGGTATTTGGCTCAGAAATTATGCAGACTGTTTACTTTTTGAAAGGTCAATGTACACTGCATTGATTGCCACTAAACCAGTGGCTTGGAGGGGTTGGGATGAAAGGAAGATGAGAGGTGGTGAAGTCATTTGTGTGTGAGAGAGAGTGGATGGAGATGACATTTCAGCCAATGGGACAAACACCCTATCGAAACCCTACATGCAGAGTTCTGTAAGATTGTCCTACATGCCCAGAGGAAAACTACAAACAATGCGTGCAAGGCAGAATTAGGCCAATATCCATTCATATAAAAAAAATCTTTAAAGAAATACATGCATATCATTACCAAGCACTGCAATGCCAAGAGCTGAGCAAAGAAAAGAGTCCCCTCATCCATCTGGTCCTAATGCAGAGTTCACAAACCTGTTCTACTAAAACACTGAAGCCTCAGGACCAGAACATCCAATCAATCAGAATAAACCAAATTAAAGCACAGTCAAAAAAGATACATCAGCTATTGGGAAACAAGCACAAAACGAAATGCAATGCTATCTGGCCCTAAATTGTACACCAACTATTTAGCCATGGTTACTGATCAAAACCTTAGAAAAGCCTTGCCATTGACTTCGCTTCCTGTAGCGGAAAGGCTGTGCAGTCCCTGCAACACCACAGAACCTGAGGTAGAGCTGCATATCCTGACAAAATGTAAAAAATATTAAGTAATTAGAGAGTTTAGTCTCCCCAAATTTGAAGCTATCATTGAAGGGTTCCAAGACCTGTCTGATGAGAAGAGACTACTTTTGGTTGGCAACGCACTAGATTTCTGCCTGCCATAAAATGAGAGACCGTGTCTTTAAGAGAGAGAGAGGCACAACAAAAGACAGACTCTGTATTCAGACTCTGTTTTAAATATCTTTACTTAATAACACCTGGCCTTTGAAACAGAGCCTCATCTATTATTTAGTCATTGTTCCTAATCTGTGTTTATGTAAATTAGTAGGGGTAGTATTTGAGCGATAGCTTTAGCTTGTTTACTCCAGTGATGAGAGAGCAGAGCTGTTTGTGTCTGTCTGGGGATTTGAGTCAGTGTTCCATTCATGCACACCAGTCCCCCTGTGCCATGTATAGTATATGTGTATATATACTGTATGTATGTATGTGTGTGTGTGTGTGTGATGCCTGGGCCCAGATGGGTTCCCCCTTCTTGCTCCTCACCTGACAGATAGACAGATGGAAAAAAATTACAGCATGGCTCTTCCTGCATTAACACCTCACCTTGAGCGTGTCCCCAGCTAAACGTTTGTGTGTGTGAAAAATGAAGAACTGCCAAGATAGCCCCCACATTTCCCCAACCCCCAAATCTTCAATTCCGAATGCACACACAAACACACACATGCATGCATGACTCATACACAAACTAACACAGACACACACACGAAAAACAGCAATCAATACCATCACAACAAAGTCCTGATAAATGTCCTGTGTATTTTGTTTTTCTCTACAGAGTGAGCAGTCTGGCTGAATTATCTTCCTCTAGTCCTGCTATAAATACTCAGAGGTTGCATCCCAAATGGCACCCATTCCCTATGTAGTGAGCTACTTTTGAGCAGGACCCTATGGGCTCTATAGGGAATAGGGTGCCATTTTGGACACGGTATCTCAGACACCACTGGCATAATTTTTAAGCAACTTTGGTGAATGATGCATCTTGCCAAAGAAATCCAGCATTTACAAAATTACACTGATTTGCCCAAGGGGGAGCTGCTTTATTCGTGGGGGAAGACATGTTTACTGTTGCCTTGTTTACCTTGTAATGGGGCGGCAGGCAGACTAGCGTTGGACCCGTAACCGAAAGGTTGCTGGTTTAAATCCCAGAGTCGACAAGAAACTGTCTGTGCCCTTGAGCAAATATCTGTTGATGTGCCCCTGAGCAAGGCAATTAACCCTAATTACTCCTGAGTAGCTCTGGATAAGAGTGTCCGCTAAATGACTCAAATGTAAATGTAATGTACGCCATGTCCAGAACCAATTTCAATTTGTCAAATAGATGGATGTAGTGAAAAGAGAGACTGTGAAACTCTAACCGGAGGAAGGAGCTGACTTACAGTCCTTGCCACCCTCCACTACAAATCAGGCCAAACTCTGGAGCAGCAAGCCAGGCACGCATCAGTCACTCAACCTGAGCTGGATCTTATTCACCTTCATGATTTATAATATAACAATATATGCCATTTAGCAGATGCTTTTATCCAAAGTGACTTACAGTCATGAGTATGGGTGGTCCCAGGAATCAAATCCACTACCCTGGCATTTCAAGCACAATGCTTTACAAACTGAGCTAAATGTACCACATTTACTCACAACCAGACCAACTATTCACACTGAGTGGCTTTGTCACAGTAAAAATACCTAAACTAGGGTGTGCCTTGGGCATGTATATTGAAGCTACAGTACCAGCCTCCTCCCTCCCGTACTGTAACTGGAGGCAGAATCAGATCTTGGTCCCCCCCCTCCCACATTCCTCAGTGGAATGTTCCGTCTGCTTCCTCCCTTCTCCCCCTCTCCTCCAGGGCTGTTGGTCTGTGCTGTCTGGTCGCTGAGAGGGAGTGGCTGATGGAAGTGACTGGGACACTAGGCTTATTGCCTACTGAAACACAATGCCTCTGCCTCACATCCTGACTCCATGATGGGGGCCAATATCATATCCAGCTGGGCATGCCAGCCACGCGCAGCAATAGGAATGCACACAGAGACACACAGACACACATACACAGTTGTCTGTTATAATGGCTCTGTTAAACTATTTCTGGTTCAAGAGAACAATCTGTGCTTCTGTTTTTGTAACTTGCTCAAGACGTGGAGTGATTCCACTAGCATTATACAAATCTTGTCACACCCTGTTTCTGTTTCACCTGTCTTTGTGCTTGTCTCCACCCCCCTCCAGGTGTCGCCCATCTTCCCCAATATCCCCAGTGTACTTATATCTGTGTTCTCTGTTTGTCTGTTGCCAGTTTGTTTTGTCTGTCAAGCCTACCAGCATTTCCCCCTTTGCTCCTGTCTGTTTCTAGTTCCTGTTTTCTAGTTTTTCGGTTTTGACCATTTTGCCTGCCCTGACCCTGCCCTGACCCTGTCTTATGGAAGGGTTGTAGACCTTGGCCGAACGCCATGACCGAGCATTCAACACATTGCTGGAGCAATTCCGCGGGTTGCCTGTTAGGCAGCCTACCACGACTGTAAGATCCCAACCCATCAGTAACCCGGCTGTTAGCAGCGCCACCACCCCGGTTTCCCGGGAACCCCACTTACCGCCACCGCAACGCTTCGATGGAGAGTCGGGCACCAGTCGGGCGTTTCTCGGTCATCGAGCTGCAGCCCTCCTTCCTCTCTAAGATAGCGTACCTCATCACGCTGATGTCCAGGAGTGCTCTCGCCTGGGCTTTGGCAGTATGGGAACATCAGTCGGCTGTATGCTTCAGTCTGGAGGAGTTTGTGGTGTAAAGAAAGTTTTCGATGCTCCATTGTCCGGGAGAGAGGCTGCCCAGAAGTTACTCCAGCTTCGACAAGACTCCAGCAGTGTGGCAGACTATGCAGTGGATTTCTGCACGTTGGCAGCTGAGAGTGCCTGGAACCCAGAAGCGCTGTTCAGCATGTTCCTGCACAGAGTATTGGAGGAAGTAAAGGAAGAGCTTCCAGCCCTAGGAACTACCGATGGATCTCGACTCGCTCACTGCCTTCACAATTCGGATTGATGGGCAACTACGGAAACGAAGGAAGGAGAAGAGATTTGATTTCTCTCGTCTGCCCAAGGATTCCAACCTCGCCTCCGGGATGTCCCCGATGGCTTCGTTGTCGAGAGAACCCGAGGCTACCCGAGTTCTCCAGAAAGTCTCCGAAGGCTGCCGATGCAACTAGGCAGAGCTAGGCTGTCTCCAGCCGAACGGCTACACAGGAATCACACTAAGAGTTGCCTGTATTGCAGCACTACTGCTCATTTTGTATCCACCTGTCCCCTAAAAGACCAGGCTCACCGGTAGGAGTGAGTACTCTTGTTGGCCATACGGATAACTCTTCCTCTTCCCTTACACTTTTCATGCATTTTGCTGAGGGGAAACCAGTCAAAATCGAGAGCTTTAAGTCGAGAGCTTTATGGATGCATGCTACCCTGGCGTCCGAGATAGGCATCCCTACTCAGACCATCTCCATTCCCATGGACTTTAGAGCGCTGGATGGATGCTCTATAGGCCGGGTCACCCACAATACCACCCTACGGGTGTTAGGGAACCACAGGAAGAGGATCCAATTCCTGCTCATTAAGATTATTTTGGCTCCAGCGACACAATCCCCTTATTGACTGGTCTGTTGCTGCCATCAATGGTTGGATCCCATTCTGCCACGCTCAATGACTGAAGTCAGCACAGACTAACCCGGGATGTCTTCCTGGGGGCTCGGAAGTTGCCCCGGACCTCTCCGCCATTCCTGTGGAGTACCAGGACCTCTGGGGGGTGTTCAGTAAAGGCCCAGGCCACTTCGCTTCCACGGCAACGACCCTATGGCTGAGGGATTGGCCTTCTCCCAGGAACCACCCGAGGACTGTCGGGTCCGGAGCGCAAGGCTATTGAAACCTATCAATTAATCAAATGTATTTATAAAGCCCTTTTTACATCAGCCGATGTCACAAAGTGCTATACAGAAACCCAGCCTAAAACCCCAAACCACAAGCAATGCAGATGTAGAAGAAGCACAGTGGCAAGGAAAAACTCCTTAGAAAGGCAGGAACCTAGGAAGAAATATAGATAGGAACCAGGCTCTGGTGGCCAGTCCTCTTCTGCCTGTGCCAGGTGGAGATTATAACAGTACATGGCCAAGATGTTCAAACTTTCATAGATTACCAGCAGGGTCAAATAATAATAATAACAGTGGTTTTAGAGGGTGCAACAGGTCAGCACCTCAGGAGTAAATGTCAGTTGGCTTTTCATAGTCGATCATTCAGAGCTACAGAGAGCAGGTGCGGTAGAGAGAGAGTGAGAGATTTGAAAACAGCAGGTCCAGGACAAGGTAGTAATTTTGGTGAACAGGTCAAGGTTCCATAGCCGCAGGCAGAACGGTTCAAACTGGAGCAGCAGCAGGTGAACTGGGGACAGTAAGGAGTCATCAGGCCAGGCATGGTCATAGGGCTCAAGTCCTCCGAGAGAAAAGAAAGAGAAAGGGAGAGAGAGAGAAAAATTAGAGGGAGCATACTTAAATTCGCACAGGGTGCCGGATAAGACAGGAGAAATACTCAGATATAACAGACTGATACTAGCCCCCTGACACAAACTATTGCAGCATAACTACTGGAGACAGGAGGGGTTGAGATCTTGTCATGCCATTTGGCCTTACCAACGTCCCTGCTGTGTTCCAGGCTCTGGTTAGTGATGTCCTACACAACATGTTGAACCAGTTCTTCTACCTCGATTACATTCTCGTCTTCTCCTGCTCCACCCAAGAACACGTGCTACACGTCCGAGGGGGCGGAACATCTGTTCATTGTTCCACAAGAACCTGGAATATCGCAGCACCGCCAAGAGTCTCAATTCCAGGCAAGCTAGATGGGCCCTGTTTTTCAACCGGTTCAACTTCTCCCTCTCACACCGACTGGGATCCAAGAATGTCAAGCCGGATGCGCTGTCACGCCGATATAGCCCCATGGCTACAACAATCCTTCCCACCTTGTGCCTGGCAATGGCACTCAGCCGGTGGGATAGTGAAGCATGTTCGTGAGGCGCCGCATTCCCAGCCGAAACCCCAGGGGGCCCAGATAACCGGATGTGTCTTCCTGACTCCAGGCTTGCCTGCCACCAGGACACCAGTCAGACCCTGGCCTTTGTGCGACAACGCTTTTGGTGACCTATCATGACGTCTCCGCGTTCGTCGCCGCATGCACGTCTGTTCGCAGAACAAGACTCCTCTGCAAGCTCCGGCTGGTCTCACATAGCCCTGGACTTTGTCACGGATCTCCCCCATCTGATGAAAACACTGCCATCCTGACAGTAGTGGATCGGTTTTCCAAAGCCGCTCACTTCATTCCTCTCCCAGCTACCTTCTGCCAAAGAGATGGCCCAGCTCATGGTGCATCACGTCTTCCGGATCCATGGACTCCCAGTAGACATGGTCTCCGACCGGGGTCGTCAGTTCTCGTCTGGAAGGCATTATGGACACTCATTGGGTCGTCGGCCATTCTGTCCTCTGGGTTCCACCCCCAGTCCAACGGCCAGTAGGAGTGAGCAAAACAAGACTTGGAAACAACTCTTCGCTGCCTGGTCTCTGCCAACCCCACCACCTGGAGTCAGCAACTAGTGTGGGATGAATACACCTGCCTCACCCTTCCTTGCTCTGCCATGGGTCTCTCGACATTTGAGTGTTCCCTGGGCTATCAGCCCCCACTCTTCCCTGAGCAAGAGGAAGATGTCAGCATATCTTTGGCCCAGATGTTTGTTGCCCCGTCGTCGTACCTGGAAGAAAGCCAAGTCAGCCCTTCTCAAGACCATCTCCAGGTATCGACGACAAGCGGACCGTCTCAGGCAGAACTATGCTGTCCACTCGGGATCTGCCCCTCCGGGTGGAATCCCGCAAACTTTCCCCCAGTTTATTGGCCCTTTCCCCATTTCCAAGTTCATTAGCCCCTCTGCTGTTCGGCTTCTGTTGCCCCCTACCCTCCGTATATTTCCCACTTTTTCATGTGTCTAAAATCAAACCTATGTCTCACAGCCCTTTGTCTCCTGTTTCCTGCCCCTGTTCTCGTAATAAACTTTTGTTACTTTGACACTGTCTGCATCTGGGTCTTCCCTAAAATGTGATAATCAACTTTTTCTCTCACCCAAAGTCTACCCTCTCTCACTAGTCTACCTTCTCTATGCCAAGCGGGGAAGGTACTCTCATGCTCCTAGACCTTAGTTCTGCTTTTGACACCATCGATCATGACATTCTTTTGGAGAGATTGGAAACCCAAATTGGTCTACACGGACAAGTTCTTGCCTGGTTTAGATCTTATCTGTCGGAAAGATATCAGTTTGTTTCTGTGGATGGTTTGCCCTCTGACAAATCAACTGTAAGTTTCTGTGTTCCTCAAGGTTCTGTTTTAGGACCACTATTGTTTTCACTATGTATTTTACCTCTTGGTGATGTCATTTGGAAACATGCCGACGATACACAGCTGTACATTTTGATGAAACATGGTGAAGCCCTAAAATTTCCCTCCCTGGAAGCCTGTGTTTCAGACATAAGGAAGTGGATGGCGGAAAATATTTTACTTTTAAATTCAGACAAAACAGAGATGCTTGTTCTAGGTCCCAAGCAACAAAGAGATATTCTGTTGATTCTGACAATTAATCTTGATGGTTGTACAGTCGTCTCAAATAAAACCGAAAATAACCACAGCGTTACTCTAGACCCTGATCTCTCTTTTGGCGAACATATCAAGACTATTTCAAGGACAGCTTTTTTTCCATCTTGGTAACATTGCAAAAATCATAAACCTTCTGTGTAAAAATGTTGCAGTAAAGTTAATCCATGCTTTTGTCAATTCTAGATTAGACTACTGCAATGCTCTACTTCCCGGCTACCCAGATAAAGCACTAAATAAACTACAGTTAATGCTAAACCCGGCTGCTAGAATCCTGACTAGAACCAAGAAAAGTGATAATTTTACTCCAGTGTTTAGCCTCTCCACACTTGCTTCCTGTAAAGGCTAGGGCTGATTTCAAGGGTTTACTGATAACCTACGAAGAATTACATGAGCCTGCTCCTACCTATCTCTCCGATTTGGTCCTGCCGTACATACCTACACATACGTTATGGTCACAAGACGCTGGTCTACTCATTGCCCCTATAATTTCTAAACAAACAGCTGGAGGCAGGGCTTTCTCCTATAGAGCTCCATTTTTATTGAATGGTCTGCCAATCCATGTGAGAGACGCAGACTCGGTCTCGACCTTTAAGTCTTTATTGAAGACTCATCTCTTCAGTAGGTGAGTGTAGTCTGGCCAAGGGGTGTGAAGGTGATCGGAAAGGCACTGGAGCAAAGAACCGCCCTTGCTGTCTCTGCCTGGCCGGTACCATTCTCTCCACCGGGATTCTCTGCCTCTAACCCTATTACGGGGGCTGAGTCACTGGCTTACTGGTGCTCTTCCATCCCGTCCCTAGGAGGGGTGAGTCACTTGAGTGGGTTGAGTCACTGACGTGATCTTCCTGTTCGGTTTTGGCGCCCCCTAAGGTTCGTGCCTTGGGAGAGATCTTCATGGGCTATACTCAGCCTTGTCTCAGGGTAGAAAGTTGGTGGTTTGAAGATATCCCTCTGGTGGTGTGGGGGCTGTGCTTTGGCAAAGTGGGTGGGGTTATATCCTGCCTGGTTGGCCCTGTCTGGGGTTATCGTCGGACGGGTTCACAGGGTTTCCGTACCCCTCCTGTTTCAGCCTCCAGTATTTATGCTGCAATATTTTATGTATCCAGGGGCTAGGGTCAGTCTGTTATGTCTGGTGTATTTCTCCTGTCTTATCCAGTATCCTGTGTGAATTTAAGTCTGCTCCCTGTAATTCTCTCTCCCTCTCGTACCGGAAGACCTGAGCCCTTGAACCATGCCTCAAGGACTACCTGGCCTGATGACTCTTTGCTGTCCCCAGTCCACCTGTTCATGTTCCTGCTCCAGTTTCAACTGTTCTGCCTGCGGATATGGAACCCTGACCTGTTCACTGGAATTATGACCTTGTCCTTGACCTGCTGTTTTCGACTCTTTCTCTACCACACCTGCTGTCTGTAACTCTGAATGATCGGCTATGAAAAGCCAACTAACATTTACTCCTGAGGTGCTGACCTGTTGCACCCTCTACAACCACTGTGATTATTATTATTTGACCCTGCTGGTAATCTATGAAAGTTTGAACATCTTGGCCATGTACTGTTATAATCTCCACCTGGCACAGGCAGAAGAGGACTGGCCACCAGAGCCTGGTTCCTATCTATATTTCTTCCTAGGTTCCTGCCTTTCTCGGGAGTTTTTCCTTGCCACTGTGCTTCTACATCTGCATTGCTTGCTGTTTGGGGTTTTAAGCTGGGTTTCTGTATAGCACTTTGTAACACCGGCTGATGTAATAAGGGCTTTATAAATACATTTGATTGATTTATTGATCATTCTATTAGTGCAAACCTGGCCTACACCACTGAAAACGTTATTGGATTTCTGAGATGTGTGGCACTGCTGTTTGGTTGGTTAGGTGATAAAAATACACTTTTCAGACCATAAAAGCATTGTGATTATTTTACGATGTAAACATACTTTTTTCTAATAAGCATTGAAGGTTGGAGAGGAGGAAAAAATTTCAAAATGAGCTCTGCTCCTCTATGGAGGTTTTAGCACCTCACCAATGGAAGCAAACCAGATTGGTCCCATTAGAGCAGTAATGTATGTGTGGGTGTGTGTGGACTGCATCCTATGGACTGCATCCTGCCAAGGAGTGATGATGTCAGGGCATTCTAGTGATCTGGTGCTTGATAGTGTGTATGTGTGTTTAAACAAATTGTTTTGCTTGTCATACCTGTATTTGATATCAGAACACAATTGTTAATCATTTTAAATGATGATGTGATTGGCAACGCTTAAGACAGCGCTTACTGCATGTGTCATCTTAAATTGTTGTGGTAAAGTATTTCCATTGTCATTTACATTACACTCTTGATTAACTTCAGTACTGTGAAAGATTGAGCTGTCATGTGTTAGGTCAAAGATTGGCAACTTAAAGCTTCTGCAAAGCAATGAAAGCATTGAAATGGCCTGAGGGGAAAACCTGGCAAGGAACAGAAGATTGTGAGTGTCACTTGCTTTTGGCAAATTTTCGTACGCTTCCACACACATGACTGACTGTTATACATACAGATGGGGTTTATATCCTGCATACTATGGCCCAGAAGGGGGAAAAAATATGTCTCTGTTCTGTTTACTCTCTTAATGTTTCTTATTAAGATCCTCACCATGGTAACTGTACAATTATTGCCTCATCCTAAGTATACTGAAAGCCAAACCCAGGTCATTCTCTCCTTCTCTGGTTTTTCGTATTTTTGTCTTTGCCTGGAGGGTTTGTGTGAATGAACGTCGCGGTCATGGTGAAATGAAAACCATCTTCTGTCGCTGGCGTTATCTATTCTCACACACACACACCCACACACACACACACACACACACACACACACACACACACACACACATGCCTTAGCCCTCAAGATATATTCAAGCCCATTACAGAATTAGCATAATTTCCAATTCTACATGTTAATTTGTTGTTGTTTGGAAATGTTCAGCCAGAATTATACATTCACAGGAATATAGCAATTGCAGCGTATAAAAGAAGAGGCATCTCCTTGCAGGATGTGAGGATCCTCTAGTACGTCTTACTCTTCCGTGCAAAACATAGTTATTCTTCATTTTTATGTTCTCAACTGAGTTTGCTTTGTAAACAAACCATATGTTTAGTTCAATCCACTTACAGGGTCAGACTGTATTGTACAATCACTTGTGTGTGATCCTCTGTACTGTATTTGTGTTCTGTGTGATATATACAGTGCCTTGCGAAAGTATTCGGCCCCCTTGAACTTTGCAACCTTTTGCCACATTTCAGGCTTCAAACAAAGATATAAAACTGTATTTTTTTGTGAAGAATCAACAACAAGTGGGACACAATCATGAAGTGGAACGACATTTATTGGATATTTCAAACTTTTTTAAAAACTGAATTTTTTTCCCATTCCTCCTTGCAAAACAGCTCGAGCTCAGTGATGTTGGATGGAGAGCATTTGTGAACAGCAGTTTTCAGTTCTTTCCACAGATTCTCGATTGGATTCAGGTCTGGACTTTGACTTGGCCATTCTAACACCTGGATATGTTTATTTTTGAACCATTCCATTGTAGATTTTGCTTTATGTTTTGGATCATTGTCTTGTTGGAAGACAAATCTCCGTCCCAGTCTAAGGTCTTTTGCAGACTCCATCAGGTTTTCTTCCAGAATGGTCCTGTATTTGGCTCCATCCATCTTCCCATCAATTTTAACCATCTTCCCTGTCCCTGCTGAAGAAAAGCAGGCCCAAAACATGATGCTGCCACCACCATGTTTGACAGTGGGGATGGTGTGTTCAGCTGTGTTGCTTTTACGCCAAACATAACGTTTTGCATTGTTGCCAAAAAGTTCAATTTTGGTTTCATCTGACCAGAGCACCTTCTTCCACATGTTTGGTGTGTCTCCCAGGTGGCTTGTGGCAAACTTTAACCGACACTTTTTATGGATATCTTTAAGAAATGGCTTTCTTCTTGCCACTCTTCCATAAAGGCCAGATTTGTGCAATATACGACTGATTGTTGTCCTATGGACAGAGTCTCCCACCTCAGCTGTAGATCTCTGCAGTTCATCCAGAGTGATCATGGGCCTCTTGGCTGCATCTCTGATCAGTCTTCTCCTTGTATGAGCTGAAAGTTTAGAGGGACGGCCAGGTCTTGGTAGATTTGCAGTGGTCTGATACTCCTTCCATTTCAATATTATCGCTTGCACAGTGCTCCTTGGGATGTTTAAAGCTTGGGAAATCTTTTTGTATCCAAATCCGGCTTTAAACTTCTTCACAACAGTATCTCGGACCTGCCTGGTGTGTTCCTTGTTCTTCATGATGCTCTCTACGCTTTTAACGGACCTCTGAGACTATCACAGTGCAGGTGCATTTATACGGAGACTTGATTACACACAGGTGGATTGTATTTATCATTATTAGTCATTTAGGTCAACATTGGATCATTCAGAGATCCTCACTGAACTTCTGGAGAGAGTTTGCTGCACTGAAAGTAAAGGGGCTGAATAATTTTGCACGCCCAATTTTCAGTTTTTGATTTGTTAAAAAAGTTTGAAATATCCAATAAATGTCGTTCCACTTCATGATTGTGTCCCACTTGTTGTTGATTCTTCACAAAAAAATACAGTTTTATATCTTTATGTTTGAAGCCTGAAATGTGGCAAAAGGTCGCAAAGTTCAAGGGGGCCGAATACTTTCGCAAGGCACTGTAAATGGCCTACAAATAGCCTCTTCCTCAAGTAGGATTATCAGTTTTCAGGCCCCTTATTAACTACCACTTATCTGGCTACAGGAGCATTTTATCTTCCTCCTTTCTGTTCTGTTATGTGTCTCAGTTGTATGCTAAGTTCTACCACAATGCAGTTCCGACCTCTGGTCTAGGGTTGCTTGGAAACACACATTTGCTCCCATTCCGGACGGGTTGAAGGAGGGAAGGAGGAATGGGGGAGAAGAGAAGAGATAAGATGTAGGAATGAGAGGGGATTGCTGGAGCATTGTATACATACCCCTCGTCTCTTTGTACTGAAGAGATGGAGAGATAGTGAGAGAGAAGGAAAAAGAGGGAGAGAAAATAAGGGGTTGCTTCATTAGTTATGTCTTTAATTGATCAGCAGCTCTCTGCAGTTCTGGGATCCCTCTCTCTTTTCCTATTCACTCTCCCCTCTCATGTTCTCTCTCCCACTTCACCCTCTCTGTCCCAATGTTTTTGATATCTCCCCTCGCCTCCCTCCAAAGCAGCCCAAAATAATATTTCAAGGGCCTTTGATCTACTTATTTGCTGTAATTTATTGATGAAAGTATCAAGCATTTTTGTGGCAGTTCTAACCCCAACATGGAGAGAGAGCAGTAAGCCCAGTATCGAGAGAGCGAAAAAATACTAAGCACACATTTACACGGCTAATTGAGTGACTGTCATTGTATGACATAAGAAGAGAGAAACTGCTGATGCACAACCAAATCTCGAACTTGCACCTTATGTATTCTACTATTCCAACTCTCATTTAGATTTGAGTAATTTAGCAGATGCTCTTATCCAGAGCGACTTACACTCAAGAGTATGTATAGACTGTATAAATTATTGGTTGTGAAAATATGTCATTTTGAAAAATGGATGGTAATTCTGGGCAAGCTTCAGCAACAAGGCCAGTATCCTTCCAGTATGACTGGCGGGGTATTGGGGCAGTGTGGTGATCAGCAATTCTACAACAGTTGGGGGCAGGCACTCAGCAGATGCAGCTTGCATGCAAACAAGACCCATTGACTAACTGTAGTGTTATCTAGGTCCCGCTTTAAATGACGTGCAGCTTATAAAGTCTTCATAAAGCCTTCATAAACACTACATAAATGTGTTACAAGTCATCTATAACCGTATGTCATGATTTACAAAAGGTTCTTAAATGTGGCATGACTGTGTGACGTAACCACCCATGTCAAACGTAACCTAACCCACTATGTCAAATATGACCATAACCCGTGCTTTATAAAGGGTAAGTACCCCTTAATAAAGGCCTTATAAATAAAATCAAATTGAGGCTTCACATAGCATTTATAACCCAGTCATGCATCTTGGCAGAGCATTGCAATGCCAGGATATTGGGTTCGATTCCCGACACAACCCATACATAAAAATGTATTAAAGCATGAATGTATGTCGCTTTGGATAAAAGTGTCTGCAAAATTGTGTATATTATATTTCACTAAAACATTTATAGGATGGTAATGTAAGTAAGTAATGTAACATAAGTAATGTAACGACTCTGGGTTTATAAGCGCGGTAATCGACTGCCGCACGAGCATGCTTTTGCGGCACAGTCGATAGTGCGCCGGACCTCAGGCTCGAAGGTCGAGGGTTCGAAACCTGCTCCCTGCTGTTCCATTACATTGCTGTCAGAAGTGGGATCGGACCTTGCATCCACGACAGTGCGTGTGCTTGGCCGGTGAGCGCGTTCCTGTAAGACGTAGAGCCGCAAGCTAGCGCGAGGATGCACTCTTTGAAAGGAAGGAGTAGTGTAACAACCCCACAGCCTCTTAAGCCTTAGCCCCACCCAATTCTTTAAGGGTTGATCCAACCTTTCTGTACTAACTTGCCAGCTCCTTCTAGACGGGTAAGAGAGAGAGAAAAGCTCACTGAACATTACTACCCTTACCACCCGGGGGCGGCCCGCCAGGAAGTCCAGGATCCAGTTGCAGAGGCCACATTCTCACATAGGTGTTCCTTTTGTCCAGGTGGGGAAGGGCAGTGTGGAGTGAATAGAGATGGCATCATCTGTGCATCTGTTGGGGTGGTTTGCACATTGGAGTGGGTCTAGGGTTTATGGGATAATGGTGTTGATGTGGGCCATGACCAGCCTTTCAAAGCACTTCATGGCTACAGACGTGAGAGCTACGGGTCGGTGGTAATTTAGGCAGGTTACCTTTAGTGTTCTTGGGCACAGGGACTATGGTGGTCTGCTTGAAACATGTTGATATTACAGACTCAGTTTGACAATGGAAAGGTTGACAATGTCATTGAAGACACTTGCCAGTTGGTCAGCGCATGCTCATGCGCATGTCATGGTAATCCGTCTGGCCCTGCGGCCTTGTGAATGTTTACCTGTTTAAAGGTTTTACTCACATAGGCTACGGAGAGCGTGATCACACAGTCTTCCAGAACAGCTGATGCTCTAATGCATGCTTCAGTGTTACTTGCCTCGAAGCAAAAATAAAAGCAATTTAGCTCGCCTGGTCACCTCGTGGCTGTGCTTCCCTTTGTAGTCGATGAGCTTCAGAGCCGGTGTAGTACGATTCAATCATAGCCCTGTACTGATGCTTGCCTGTTTGATGGTTCATCGGACGGCATAGGTGGATTTCTTATAAACTTCCGGGTTAGAGTTCCGCTCCTTGATAGCAGCGGCTATATCTATATATATATATATATCCATGGCTTCTGGCTGGGGTATGTACATACAGTCACTGGTGGGGACGACATCATCTGCGCACTTATTGATGAAGTCAGTTACTGATGTGGTGTACTCCTCAATGCCATCGGAAAAATCCCGGAACATATTCCAGTCTGCTAGCAAAACAGTCCTGTAGCTTAGCATCTGTTTCATCTGACCACTTTTTTATTCACCGAGTCACTGGTGCTTCCTGCTTTAGTTTTTGCTTGTAAGCAGGAATCAGGAGGATAGAATTATGGTCAGATTTGCCAAATGAAGGAAGGGGGAGAGCTTTGTACTTGTCTCTGTGTGTGGAGTAAAGTTGGTCTAGAGATTTTTTCTGTTTGAGCCTCTGAGTTGCCTCACTGATCCACAAAGAGGCTTGTAACTTGGAATACTTTGGTGTTGCCATGCCAAGCAGTCCGCTGCCTTTCCTGTATCCATACAAATGTGGTAATTACGGCAGTCAAATTGGATTCCAAACATAGTCAAATTGCACAAAAATAGTATTGATTTCAACAGTACACAAATCAGAAAAGAAAGATGTCTCTCATGAAATATTTACATATAGAAATGTGGGGGCTGGTAACGGTAATGTACAAGAGTAGGGGCTGAACAAATAAAATCCACAGAGGAACATTTGACAGTAAAAATGACAGTTTCCAGTGTCTGAGCCATCTAATTTTCCTTAGAGTTGATTAGATTAGAATAGCCACAATGTCATAAAAACATGTAACTGTCTGTATGTTAGACAGTACTGTAAAGCATTGAATGAGAGCATTTTTCTCTGAAAGTTCTCTATTAGTAAGCTACCGTAAAGTAAAGCTTACATTCATCATAAATATTCATAGTTGATATTTCCACCTATTGTATCTGTGTTTACAGGTCTATATTTTCAAGATGCATTAGGATGTCTTCATGCTGTTTGTTTGTGTATGTAGGGCAGACAACCGACTACTTGTATTTCAAATATTGCAAAATTGGGTAACATGAGTTTTTGCGGCCCATCCCCCCTCCAGCCAGGCCTTATTCTGCACTTTTTAAATTCAGGGGTTGTGCTACAATATCTATCAATTTAACCACTTTTTTGCAGAATAATATTTTTATTCAACCATCCATTTCATAATTTGGAGACATAATAGATGCCAAAAAACATGGTTGTTTTGTTCTACCTAGGGTAGGGGTATCTCAAAAATGAAAGCCTTTTTTGAGGATTGGCTGCTAGCCTACTACAAAAGGGGGCTGCCAGTTACCCATCCATGTTCTAGATGTATGCTTTTATATTCAGACAGAATATTAAGTTGTGTTTCTCTCTCTTTTCTTTCTCTTTCTTCTGCTCCCTTGATGTGGCTGCCTGGTGTCTGCTTCTGCTGCTCTGATCCTACAGGTAAGTAATATCATGCTCTTTTGTCACAGAAGACGTGTTCATCCGTGTGTTCTAACCATCTGTGGTTCTCTGAGCAACACAAAGGCCAAGCAATGCTACAGCTAACAGCCAAACACTATACAGAGGAGGCTGGTGTGAGGAGCTATAGAAGGACGGGCTCATTGTAATGGCTGGAATGGAATGAATGGAATGGTATCAAACACATCAAACATAGGGAAGCCACATTTATTCAGTTCATTCCATTCCAGCCATTACAATGAGCCCGTCCTCCTGTAGCTCCTTACACCAGCCTCCTCTGACACACTCACATGTCCGTGCTCCATGCCAATGTGATTCCATTAATTTCTCCTGTTTTTATTATAGTAGGATGTTGTTGAGTCCCTCTCCTCACCCCAACAATAAAGATCCGTCTGTCTGAGTCTCGACTGTGGATGGTCAGAGACAGACAGTGTTGATGAAAGAACCTGTCAACCCCCAGCCATTCAGCCCAGATGAGATCCACCATTTTAATTTGATTTCATGAAGAGTGATCTCATGGGGAATGGCCTGTTGGAACAATCTGCTAAAATGGCTAAGGGGACACTAGGGGTCTGTCCAAAACGGCACCCTATTCCCTATATAGTGCACTACTTTGACCCATAGGGCTCTGGTCATAATTAGTGAACATGCGCCATGGTCAAAAGTGGTGCACTATGTAGAGGAGAGGGTACCATTTAAGACACACCCTATGCCTACAGAAGGTCCCTTCTCCCTCTGCTGCTACAACTCAACCTCAACCCCCAGTTTGTGTGTTCTTCCCTGTGTCCTACCCAAGGAAAGAAGAGTGTAAATGTTTCCTTTGAACAGTGGGTCCTCCTGATGGAACTCATAGCGGTATGTGTACGCCTTATGTGGCCTTGCTCCTTTAGGGAGGCTAGGGGTTCTGAAAAGGATGTCTATCTCATTTGATGGAAGGCAGGCTTGCAATTAACCACCATGCTAGAATTAACCACTATTTCACATACATGCGCTTGATGGAGAGGAGTAGTCTGTGTTAAGGGAGTGTGGTAGGTAGAGGAATTAACAGAGGCTCACATTAGTCATACTTATTCATTAAACTATTTTTATATACATTTATATATGCTTATTTTGACATTACAGCCAGCAATTATTGCACACAACTGAAATAATAATTTAGGTCATTTGCATGACTAACGAGTATGGATTTGGGAGCCAATCAATCATGCAAAATGTCTGTCCTGCAAGGATCAGTGGGATTTGGTTTATAGACCTAATGGTATTTGATGAGCTAGTTAGATCGTTAGCCGTCTTTGCATAACAGGACATATTCCAAGTTCTACTACACATGATGCTGGCTGCCAAAGTGATGTAGTCTGTTAGTGGTGTAGTCTGTCAGTGTGCTCAGTATGGTAGCTGGACACAGGCTGTTAACTTTGGCTCAGAATGCATGAATGAGCACATAAGCAGTAAGCTAGAAGAACTTTCACAGTCCTAAGAGCTTAACCCTATCATGCCTGAGACCCCAGCAAAACATCTGACATTCATTTATCTGCATGTCCATCCCTCATATTTAGCCTCACAATTAAGCATTTTTTATGACTGGCCAATAAAAAGAAAAGATTAAGATGGGCAAAAAATAAAGTTAAACCCTTGAACGTGTCCAAACATTTGACTGGTACTGTGTATCTTATTAATATTTTGATTCCTTCATTTTGGCAAGAGACAGCATGTAGTTTGGGGTTGCTCACTCTTTTTGCTATGCCTTTACATTATTGGCAAGCCAACCTTCCCGCTAGGGAGCTAGTGTAGCTTTCTTCTTCCCTTCTCTCTTTCTTGTTATCTTTCACACTCACTTTCTCCCTATTCTCTCCATCTTCTTCCCCTCATTAATTGTTGCATGCTGGCTTCTTTCTTCTCCTCTTTTCCTCCTCTCTATTTCCGAATGAGACTGTTTGTGAGCCACATGCGCGCGTGTGTGTGTGTGTGTGTGTGTGTGTGTGCGTGTGCGTGCGTGCTTGTGTGTGTGTGTGTGTTGTTGCTTCCAGAGAGTGGTGCACAGCTGTTGAAGTGTGTTTAATAACCTGGTCCTTCCTGCTGTTTGTGTCGTATTGAGAGCGCTTTCCCCTGCACCACACCAGTGCCTGATGGTTTCACTACAGAAACCGCCATCGTAGAGACAAATAACACAGCTCTGTTGGTGCCAGAGAGGAGAGATAAAGGGTGTGTGTGAAGCAAATGATCAAAATCCAGAAAAGAGCCATTACATTTTACAACCACCTAAAAGGAAGTGATTCCTAAACCTTCCATAAAAAAGCTATCACCTTCAGAGAGATGAACCTGGAAAAGAGTCCCTTAATAAGCAAGCTCATCCTAGGGCTCTGTTCACAAACAGACCCCACAGATTCCAGCAACACAATTAGACCCAACCAAATTATGAGAAAACAAAGATAATTACTTGACACATTGGAAAGAATTAACAAAAAAACACAGAGCAAACTAGAATAATATTTGGCCCTAAATACCTGACCACTGTGATTGACCCAAAACGGAAAAAGGAAAGTTTTGCCTATGTACAGACTCAGTGAGCATTGCCTTGCTATTGAGAAAGGCCGCCATAGGCAGACCTGGCTTTCAAGAGAAGACAGACTATGTGCACACTGCACACAAAATGAGGTGGAAACTGAGCTGCACTTCCTAACCTCCTGCCAAGTACATGACCATATTAGAGACACATATTTCCCTCAGATTACACAGACTAACAAAGAATTTGAAAACAAATCCAAATTTGATTAACTCCCATATCTATTGTGTGAAATATCACAGTGTGCAATCATATCAGCGAGATTTGTGACCTGTTGCCACAAGAAAAGGGTAACCTGTGAAGAACAAACACCATTGTAAATACAACCCATATTTATGTTGACTTATTTTGCCTTTTGTGCTTCAGCTATTTACACATTGTTACAACACTGTATATAGACTTAAGAATATGACATTTGAAATGTCTTTATTCTTTTGGAACTTGTAATGTTTACTGTTCATTTTTCACATTGTATTATCTATTTCACTTGCTTTGGCAATGTAAACATATGTTCCCATTGCCAATAAATCTCCTTAAATTGAATTGAAATTGAGAGAGAGACAATAAAGACAGTAAATAAACTGGGTTGGACCCATATTGTCCTGTGTGTGACAGGAAATTGGAGAAGCAGCTTTCTGTAAACACTCAAACTATGTTTTGAGCACCTTTGTTTGCCAACAATTAATTCAGCAAAGTGTCCGGCAAACGTGACCCTACTTCTTCAATGAGATGATCAAAAGAGGCAGAACCAATTGACCAATAGAGATGAATTGGTACAGCTGGGGAGATCGGAGAGAAAGCTTTATTAAACCTTTTCCTATATTACATAGGCCTGGAGATGCTCCCTCAATATCACACAACTAATACCAGCTGCACTTCATGTGCAAATATTATAGTCTCTGTTTGTCTGCCTCCAAATCCCCATTCACACAGATCAATATGAGTGATATTAGCCTTCTACAAAGCTCGCACCAAACAAGTGAACTTTACAGAGATTTATAGATATTTCTGTACCTCGGGGGTATAACGGAGTCAAAAGCTTTTATTTTATGAAAAATATTCCCTAGATTGAAGCATATTGGTTTACGGAGTGTCGTTTCCCCAATATTTCACATATATTTCACATCTCCCAATCAACTTGAAAGAGTCCTGCAATACTTATTTGATCACTTTGCAAATTTCTCAAAACTCAGAAGCACAGTTTACAGATCACTCTATACAGTGGCTTGCGAAAGTATTCACCCCCCGTGGTATTTGTCCTATTTCCCACATCCTGACTGGCTGGGGGACGACATCCTGACAGCCCATTCTTGCATAATCAATGCTTGGAGTTTGTCAGAATTTGTGGGTTTTTGTTTGTCCACCCGCCTCTTGAGGATTGACCACAAGTTTTCAATGGGATTAAGGTTTTGGTAGTTTCTTGGCCATGGACCTAAAATATCGATGTTTTGTTGCCCGAGCCACTTATTTATCACTTTTGCCTTATGGTAAGGTGCCCCATCATGCTGGAAAAGGCATTGTTTGTCACCAAACTGTTCCTGGATGGTTGGGAGAAGATGCTCTCGGAGGATGTGTTGGTAGCATTCTTTATTCATGGCTGTGTTCTTAGGCAAAATTGTGAGTGAGCCCACTTCCTTGGCTGAGATACAACCCCACACATGAATGGTCTCAGGATGCTTTACTGTTGGCATGACACAGGACTGATGGTAGCGCTCACTTTGTCTTCTCCGGACAAGCTTTTTTCAGGATGCCCCAAACAATCAGAAAGGGGATTCATCAGAGAAAATGACTTAACCCAGTCCTCAGCAGTCCAATCCCTGTACCTTTTGCAGAATATCAGTCAGTCCCTGATGTTTTTCCTGCAGATAAGTGGCTTCTTTGCTGCCCTTCTTGACACCAGGCCATCCTCCAAAAGTCTTTGCCTCACTGTGCGTGCAGATGCACTCACACCTCCCTGCTGCCATTCCTGAGCAAGCTCTGTACTGGTGGTGCCCCGATCCCGCAACTGAATCAACTTTAGGAGACGGTCCTGGTGCTTGCTGGACTTTCTTGGGCGCCCTGAAGCCTTCTTCACAACAATTGAACCGCTCTCCTTGAAGTTCTTGATGATCCGATAAATGGTTGATTTAGGTGCAATCTTACTGGCAGCAATATCCTTGCCTGTGAAGCCCTTTTTGTGCAAAGAAGTTATGACAGCACGTGTTTCCTTGCAGGTAACCATGATTGACAGAGGAAGAACAATGATTCCAAGCACCACCCTCCTTTTGACGCTTCCAGTCTGTTATTCGAACTCAATCAGCATGACAGAGTGATCTCCAGCCTTGTCCTCGTTAACAAGAGAATCACTGACATGATGTCAGCTGGTCCTTTTGTGGCAGGGCTGTAATGCAGTGGAAATGTTTTTTTTCGGGATTCAGTTTATTTGCATGTAAAAGAGGGACTTTGCAATGAATTGAAATTCATCTGATCCCTCTTCATAACATACTGGAGTATATGCAAATTGCCATCATAGAAACTGAGGCAGCAGACTTTGTGAATATTTGTGTTATTCTCAAAACTTTTGGCCACGACTGTATACTGAGATCATGTGATAGATCATGTGACAAAGGGGGTGAATACATATGCATGCACCACTTTATTTTTTTTTAGATATTTTTTTTTAACCAAGTAATTTTTTCCATTTCACTTCACCAATTTTGACTATTTTATGTATGTCCATTACATGAAATCCAAATAAAAATCCATCTAACTTGCAGGTTGTAACACAACAAAATAGGAAACACGCAAAGGGAGATTGTCACGGATGAGTAGGAGTGGAATGTAGGAGTCAGGTGCAGAGAGCAGAGGGTTCGAGAAATATAGGCACTTTCTTCCGGCACAAACGGCCATGCCCAAATGTAACAGTATAATTTTAGACCGTCCCCTCGCCCATACCCGGGCGCGAACCAGGGACCTTCTGCACACATCACCAACAGTCACCCACGAAGCGTCGTTACCCATCGCTCCACAAAAGCCGCGGCCCTTGCAGAGCAAGGGGAACTACTACTTCAAGGTCTCAGAGCAAGTGACGTCACTGATTGAAACGCTATTTAGCGCCCACGCTAACTAAGCTAGCCGTTTCACATCCGTTACACAAACACAGGGCGGAAAACACTGACCAACCCAAAACACAGGGTAAAACGGTCCGGAGCGCAAAACCACAGCCAACACTAAACGTGAACACAAAATCTTCCCGCACAAACTAGAGCGGGCCTAACAAGCTTAAATAGGCTAGAAAATCAAGAAAACACAAATAGGGACAGGTGCAACTAATAACACTAAACTAACAGAAAAGGAAAAAGGGATCAGTGGCGGCTAGTAGGCCGGTGACGACAACCGCCCGAACAGGCAGGGGAGCCAACTTCAGCGGGAGTCGTGACAGCGATGAATACTTTTGCAAGGCACTGTAGATGTCAAATCCTCCCTAAAATGACACCTCATAGTTGCAGGTAACAAGGCCCAAAATGTGTGTGTTGGCAGACCATCGAGAATCCTGCATGGCCTGGATAGCATCGGCACTAATTAGTGGGTAAAGCTATGCAGCTTGAGCTACATGGTAGCTGCAGCTAGCCTAGTGGTTAGAGCGTTGGACTGGTAACAAGGTTGCAAGATTGAATCCCCGAGCTGACAAGGAAAAAATCTGTCTTTCTGCCCATGAACAAGGAAGTTAACCCACTGTTCCTAGGCTGTCTTTGAAAATAAGAATTTGTTCTTAATTAACTGACTTGCCTAGATAAAAAAAGGTAAAATAAAAAAACATTCCAAATGGCACTCTATTCCCTATAGTGCACTACTTCAAACCAGGACCCATAGTGCTCTGGTCAAAAGTAGTGCACTATGTTGGGAATAGTGTTCCATTTGGGACACATTTCTATTGAGCCCATTTACATCTCTGTCTGCTCTGCATGGCAGGATCAACCAGCCACTTCTAATGGCCACATAAATTAAAATGTATTGGTCATAATCCATTATCAATTTACCCAGACCCTAATCAGGACCCAATTATACCCCAGTCCTATGCCTCTCTGGGGAATTACACCTCTGGGCCCTGCCACTCTCAGACTCCATTAAAACACAACTTGGGGTCTTGCCATTCTGAGACCACCATTAGTAAATTGACTGACCTGTTGACCTGTGAGAACCAGGGATCTGGATAGTAAATGTCAAGCAGGACTCATCAGTAACAGTTCCAGCTGCTTGTTGTCACAGACCATGTCAGTTTGATTGTCTGTCACTTTGTCTGTTTGTCCCTTCGACTGTTGGACGGCATACTGTGGGATGGGCATGGGGGGCACGGGTCTTTGGCCAGTCTGGACTTTCAGAAAGGGGAGGTGATAATGGCTATTGTGATCATTAACAGAATGCCATATTGGGACAAATATCTGTTTTTTAACCTTCGACCAGGTGAGGAAGTTGTACGTCTTTAATTAACCAAATCACTAACTCACAGGAGTATCCCAGCCAAGTCTGCGTTGGAACAAGCCACATCGTATCTCACAGGTTGTTGCATTTTTCACAGCACCACCCACCACCCACACACTTACAGCTCTACAGTTAAAACCACTTAGCCATGTGTGTAGCTCAAATACAAGACATGAAACTAGAGAGAGAGTGTGTAGAACTGTCACTGATGTGAGATTGATGTCATCCTCTTCCGCTTCTTTGAATTCTAGAATTCAGATTTTGGTCCAATCAGAACTCACACGTCTTCCCATTTAAGAGATTCTGAGTGAGGTCATAAAGGGTTCATTCATCATGAAAGTGTCTGGAGTCAAATAAGTAGCTAATAGTAGCATTATACACTGCTCCAAAAAATAAAGGGAACACTAAAATAACACATACTAGATCTGAATGAATGAAATATTCATATTAAATACTTTTATCTTTACATAGTTGAATGTGCTGACAACAAAATCACACAAAAATTATCAGTGGAAATAAAATGTATCAACCCATGGAGGTCTGGATTTGGAGTGACACTCAAAATTAAAGTGGAAAACCACACTACAGGCTGATCCAACTTTGATGTAATGTCCTTAAAACAAGTCAAAACGAGGCTCAGTAGTGTGTGTGGCCTCCATGTGCCTGTATGACCTCCCTACAACGCCTGGGCATGCTCCTGATGAGGTGGCGGATGGTCTCCTGAGGGATCTCCTCCCAGACCTGGACTAAAGCATCCGCCAACTCCTGGACAGTCTGTGGTGCAACGTGGTGTTGGTGGATGGAGCGAGACATGATGTCCCAGATGTGCTCAATTGGATTCAGGTCTGGGGAACGGGCGGGCCAGTCCATAGCATCAATGCCTTCCTCTTGCAGGAACTGCTGACACACTCCAGCCACATGAGGTCTAGCATTTTCTTGCATTAGGAGGAACCTAGGGACAACCGCACCAGCATATGGTCTCACAAGGGGTCTGAGGATCTCATCTCGGTACCTAATGGCAGTCAGGCTACCTCTGGCGAGCACATGGAGGACTGTGTGGCCCCCCAAAGAAATGCCACCCCACACCATGACTGACCCACCGCCAAACCGGTCATGCTGGTGAATGTTGCAGGCAGCAGAAAGGCGGAGGTAGCGGTCCTGCTGCTGGGTTGTTGCCCTCCTACGGCCTCCTCCACATCTTCTGATGTACTGGCCTGTCTCCTGGTAGCGCCTCCATGCTCTGGACACTACGCTGACAGACACAGCAAACCTTCTTGCCACAGCTCGCATTGATGTGCCATCCTGGATGAGCTGCGCTACCTGAGCCACTTGTGTGGGTTGTAGACTCCGTCTCATGCTACCACTAGAGGGAAAGCACCGCCAGCATTCAAAAGTGACCAAAACATCAGCCAGGACGCATAGGAACTGAGAAGTGGTCTGTGGTTACCACCTGCAGAACCACTCCTTTATTGGGGTGTCTTGCTAATTGCCTATAATTTCCAACTGTTGTCTATTCCATTTGCACAACAGCATGTGAAATTTATTGTGAATCTGTGTTGTTTCCTAAGTGGACAGTTTGATTTCACAGAAGTGTGATTGACTTGGAGTTACATTGTGTTGTTTAAGAAGTGTTCCCTTTATTTTTAGAGCATCTATAACAGTCCTCACTGCATGGATGCTCTGTGCGGAGCTCCCCAGGTTTATTTAGCTAATGTGGCTCTGTGTTTTAGAATGAGTTAATGTGATGGAAATAATTATTTTTTACATGCCAGAAATACATAAGCTTTAACAAATGGGTTGTGAAAATTGAAGTCACATGCATAGATGGAAATATGTTTGACGTATGCCAGAAATAAGTAATCACTATAATTACACTGAGTTATGAAAGATGAAGTCATTGTGTGTAGGTCTGAAGAATGTTGAGTTTTAGACTCACCTTAATTCAGTCTAGCCTTGGCTAGTTTTAATATTTTTCAAACAGGAATATTCAAGTTAACACAGTTTCAGGCTTTTCCTCAGTCAATTATTAATGGTTTGCTGTACTCTTGGGATAACTTCACTCCCACTCTCCCTCACAGTAATAGTTGAAAGTGAACTGAAGCCAGTCTAGAGTTGAGTCAGTGTTAATGGAAGCTGAAGGGAGTGTACAGAGGTCAGAGCTGACCATACAAATGTAGTTATTTGAAAGTGACATACCCAAAGTGAGTTGACCTTTGCATGTTATCCCCTCATTGGTCAATTCTCATAGCGTTCTATGTTCCTTTTCCAGGATGTCGATCTGGATGCTTTCAGGTTAGTTGCTTCACTTTGGACAGTTACTCTATTGTCAGTATTGTCATCATGACCATCGCTTACTCTCTCTGCTCTCTCTCTCTCACATTCTCTCACTCTGTCTCTCTCTTTCACTCTCTCTCTGAATCTCCCCTCTCACTATCTCACTCTCTCTATATATATATTACTCTTTCTCACACTCTCTGTCTCCCTCTTTCACTCTCTCTCTGCTCGCTCTCTGAATCTCCTCACTCGCTCACTCTGTCTCTCTCTCTCTATATATATATATATATATACACATCTCGCTCGCTCTGTCTCTCCCTCGCGCTCTATCTTTTATTACCCTGTGTCTCACTCTCTCTGTATATTTCACTCTTTCTCTATCCTCTCTCTCTTATATAAAGTGATCCCCAGAGAAGGAGTCTAAAGAGAAGAAGAGAAGAGGGCAATCTTCATCCTCCATCTCTGTGAAATGGTCATTGACCTTCGTTTACTTTGGAATCCCCATCGTCTGATAGAGCATCAGAGAACCGTTAGACCAAACGTCCTTATTTCTGTGGTTGCTCCCTTTCTCTTGTTGCAATGTAGTCAGTGAATTTATGGTAAAAGTGCAGTCCCACTGCAACACCAATGTTTTGTTTCTGAAAACATCTCTTGTTGGAAAGATGCTAAAACAAATCAAATGTTATTGGTCACATGCACATGGTTAGCAGATGTTAATGCGAGTGTAGTGAAATGCTTGTGCGTCTAGTACCGACAGTGCAGTAATATCTAACAAGTAATCTAACAATTCCACAACACCTACCTAATACACACAAATATAAAGGGATGGAATAAGAATATGTACAAAAGTATACGGATGAGCAATGACCGAGCGGCATTGGCAAGATGCAAAATATTGTATAAGATACAGTATATACATATGAGATGAGTAATGTAAGATATGTAAACATTATTAAAGTGCCATTATTTAAAGGGACAAGTGATCCATTTCTTAAAGTTGCCAATATTTTGAGTCTGTATGTAGGCAGCAGCCTCTCTGTGTTAGTGATGGCTGTTTAACAGTCTGATGGCCTTGAGATAGAAGCTGTTATTCAGCACCTGTACTGACCTTGAATTCTGGATAGTAGTGGGGTGAACAGACAGTGGCTCGGGTGGTTGTTGTCTATAAACGTTTTGGCCTTTCTTTGACATTGGGTGCTGTAGGTGTCCTGGAGGGTAGGGAGTTTGACCCCGGTGATGCGTTGTGCAGACCGCACCACCCTCTGGAGATCCTTGCAGTTGAGCGCAGTGCAGTTGCCGTACCAGGCCTGACAGGATGCTCTCAATTGTGCATCTGTAAAAGTTTGCGAGGGTTTTTGTTGACAAGCCACATTTCTTCTGCCACCTGAGGTTGAAGAGACGCTCTTGCGCCTTCTTCACCACACTGTCTGTGTGGGTGGACCAATTCAGTTTGTATGTGATGTGTACGCCGAGAAACTTTCCACCTTCTCCACTACTGTCGCTTCGATGTGGATAGGGGGGTGCTCCATCTGCCGTTGCCTGAAGTCCACAATCATCTCCTTTGTTTTGTTGACGTTGAGTGAGACATTGTTTTCCTGACACCACACTCCGAGTGCCCTCACTTCCTCCCTGTAGGCTGTCTCGGCGTTGTTGGTAATCAAGCCCACTACTGTTGTGTCGTCTGCAAAATTGATGATTGAGTTGGAGGTGTGCATGGCCATGCAGTCATGGGTGTTCAGGGATTACAGGAGGGGGCTGAGCACGCACCCTTGTGGGGCCCCTGGGTTGAGGATCAGCGAAGTAGAGATGTTGTTTCCTACCTTCACCACCTGGGGAAAGCCTGTGAGAAAGTCCAGGACCCAATTGCACTGGCTGGGGTTGAGACCCAGGGCATCAAGCTTAATGATGAGCTTGGAGGGTGCTCTGGTGTTGAATGCTGAGCTGTAGTCTATGAACAGCATTCTTACATAAGTATTCCTCTTGTCCAGATGGGATAGGGCAGTGTGAAGTGTGATGACGATTGCATCATCTGTGGACCTATTGGGGCGGTATGCAAACTGAAGTGGGTCTAGTGTGGCAGGTAAGGTGGAGGTGATATGATCCTTGACTAGTCTCTCAAAGCACTTCATGATGACAGAAGCGAGTGCTATGGGGCGATAGTCATTTAGGTCAGTTATCATTGCCTTTTTTGTACAGGGACAATGGTGGCCAACTTGAATCATGTGGGAACAGCAGGTCTGGTCTGCTCATGCTCTGTGCATGCGGCAAGGGATGCCGTCTGGGTCAGCAGCCTTGCGAGAGTTAACATGTTTAAATGTATTTCTCACGTCAGCCACAGAGAAGGAAAGGGGGTGCCCACAGTCTTTGGTAGCAGGCCGCGTCGGTGGCACTGTATTGTCCTCAAAGCTGGCAAGGTGTTTGGCTTGTCTGAAAGCAAGACGCCGGTGTCCGTGACGTTGGCTGGTTTTCTTTTTGTAGTACGTAATTGCCTGTAGACCCTGCCATATACGTCTCATGTCTGAGCCATTGAATTGCGACTCCACTTTGTCCCTATGCCGACATTCTCTTGTTTGATTGTCTCGCGGAGGGAATAACTACACTGTTTGTATTCGGCCACATTCCCTGTCATCTTCCATGGTTAAATGCGGTGGTTTGCGCATTCCGTTTTGTGCGAATGACACCATCTTTCCACGTTTTCTGGTTAGGGTGGGTTTTAATAGTCACAGTGGGTACAACACCTCCAATGCACTTCCTTATAAACTCACTCACAGAGTCCACGTATAAATCAATGTTATTCTCTGAGGCTACCCTGGAACAATTCCCAGTTCGCATGATTTGAGCCATAACCAGCCTTTCAAATCACTTGATGGCTACCGACTTGAGTGCTACGGGGCGGTAATCATTTAGGCAGGTTACCTTCGCTTCCTTGGGCACAGGGACTATGGTGGTCTGGTTGAAACATGCACGTACTTTGTTGATGCACTTATTGATGAAGCTGGTGACTGAAGTGGTATACTCCTCAATGCCATTTGATGAATCCCGGGAACATATTCCAGTCTGCGCTTGCAAAACAGTCCGGTACCGTAGCATCTGCTTCATCTGACCACTTCCGTATTGAGCGAGTCACTGGTACTTCCTGCTTTAGTTTTTTCTTGTAAGCAGGAATCAGGAGGATAGAATGGTCAGATTTGCCAAATGGAGGGCGGTGGAGAGCTTTGTATGCATCTCTGTTTGTGGAGTTAAAGTGGTTTGGAGTTTTTTTTCTTGCACATGTGACATGCTGGTAGAAATGAGGTAAAACCGATTTAAATTTGCCTGCGTTAAAGTCCCCGGACACTGGGAGCGCCGCTTCTGGATGAGCATTTTCTTGTTTGCTTATGTCCTTATAGAGTTGGTTGTGTGCGGTGTTAGTGCCAGCATCGTTCTGTGGTGGGAAATAGATGGCTATGAATAATCTAGATGAGAACTCTCTTGGAAGATAGTGTGGTCTACAGCTTATCATAAGGTACTCTACTTCAGGCAAGCAATACCTCAAGACTTCTTTAATATTAGACATCGTGCACCAGCTGTTATTGACAAATAGACACACACTCCCACCTCTCGTCTTACCAGACATAGCTTATCTGTTCTGCCGTTGGATGGAAAATCCCGCCAGCTCTATATTATCCATGTCGTCATTCAGCCACGACTTGGTGAAACATAAGATATTACAGTTTTTAATGTTCCGTTGGTAGGATAATCTTGATCGTAGGTCATCATTTTTATTTTCCAATGATTGCACGTTTGCCAATAGAACGGAGGGCAGTGGGAGTTTACTCTCAGAAGGCAGCCCGACCTCTGCCCCCTTTTTCTCCGGATTTTCTTCACACAAATTACAGGGATTTGGTCCTGTTCCCGGGAAAGGAGTATTTCCTTCCCGTCGGACTAGTTAAAGGAAAAAGTATTCTTCCAGTTTGAGGTGAGTAATCGCTGCTCTGATGTCAATAAGTTATTTTTGGTCATAAGAGACGGTAGCAGCAACATTATGTACAAAATAAGTTAAAAAATAAGTTACAAACAATGCAAAAAAATGAACTAAATAGCACAGTTGGTTATGAGCATGTAAATCGTTAGCCATTCCCCCCGCCACATTATTCATTATACATACTTTGATCATTACAGTGACATTTATCTGTGCAATGTTCTCAGGGATAGGTTAGCTTCTCAAACCAAGCCCTTGTCAGGTTACTGTTTAACAGTGAGTAAATGTTATCTGTGTGATGCATCTCCAAAAAATATAGCACATAAAACACTACTCTATCTTATTGGAGAGGTAAAGCAAGGCCATTGGTCTCTGCCTATGCCTGCTTTTCCTCTGTCTGCTATTCCATCCTTCATTTTGAACTCGGTATACAAACAGTCTGATTTGTAGCACCTTTGCAATGTCGTCTGATGGATGTTTTGGTATTGAATCAAACACAATCGCAAAATTAAACACCCTTCAATACAGTATTTTACTCATAGTATTAGCAATTTGCATGTTAACATTTTAATTGAAGAAGCGGACAGACTCTGTCATGGCCTTGCCACCCTACAAACATTAACATACATTTCTTGGATGCCTTATTACAATATGTGTGATTAGATTTTCTAATGGAGGAATCACAAAGCCTGTTGTGGCCTTCACTTCCTCCTTATTGCCCTCTATTGCCTATATTGACCAATATTTCTTGGATGTATGGGTCTATGAATAATGCATACTAAATAATGAGCTCCGCATATGGCTCACCCGTTGGCTAGTCAGTTAGTCCGTGCAGAAATCAATTCATTACTGGATCAATACTGCTCATTATGACTTTGTTATACTCTTGTGAATTCTATGGTTTTTACTAGATTAGTAGTTTTACTTGTGTAGTTTTTCATGTCTGTCTCTAATTGTGTTATGACTTGGTGCTGCCTATCTTGGCCAGGACGCTCCTGAAAAAGATATTTAAAATCTCAATGAGCCCTTCCTGGTTAAATAAAATAAAATAAATAACATCATATAGTTAAGCACTATGTAGACATGGGGAGGTCGGAGGTGTTGTCTTGAGCCCTTACAGACTCTCACATCCAGTGATAAGTGAGTCTGTGTATGAGTGTATGGGGGTGTACGTGATGTGTGCGTGTGTGTGCTCTGTTTTCATATGATCTATGAGGTGTGGTCTCTATTCTGACTACAATGATCTAAACATTGTCAGTCCATCTCTTATCTCTTAGTTACTAAAGGAATGTTAGTCAATGTCAGAAAGGTCTCCCTGCAATGGTTAGTTGCTTAACAGCGGTGGTTGGCTTTATAGTTTCGCTATTGAGCTGCGCACACCAAACCCCTCCACGCTGAAAGGGGCGATGGTGGGAACTGCCTATGTTGATCCAACTAACATATCCTCTAAAGTAGACCTCAGCGGTTTGCTGACATTCCCTCACAGACCTATCTTAGCTCTTGAATATTTGCTTCAAATTCACCTATTTTCCCTTCATTCCCATTCATTAGGGTTAGTTAGCCATTTGGTATGGTGACTATCACTGTCATAAAGTTATTCCTGCCATAAGTACCCATGTGTCCTTCCATTAATTGCAAACACACATTGTGTATCAGTCCTGAATGGCTGCTGCAGTGTTAATTGGTGTGAGAGACTGCTAATAGGAGAGGAACAGGAGTGGGCTGCAATAGGCTGGTGCATGTGGCCCATAAATAGGGTGTGCCCTGTCAGGGCTTGTTTAGGGGTGTTCTGGGTAGCATTGTCCATTAGGGGGACGTACACACACACACACACACACACACACACACACACACACACACACACACACACACAATCACCATTGTTCAGGGGTGTTCTGTCTAACATTCTCCATTAGGTGACCACAAGTTTGTATGAGTGCCACGTGTAAACACTGAGTTTAAACAGGGACCCGCAGGTTAGGATCCAGACCAGATTTGGTCATGATGACATCACCTTCAAAGTTACTGTAATTTGAACCAGTTAGACTGTGTGATGTGATGCAGACCATCTTCAAAGACCTGACTTTCCTCCTCCTCAAGAGCAGCTTTAGCGTCTCAGATTAGAAGTGCTGTCCATGTAATCTTATTCATTATAATCTAAAAAGCAAAACTGATCCTAGACCAGCACTCATACGCTGAGATGCTTTATGAATATAGACCCTTTCCTCTCCAACTACCTACACTTGACCTTACGACTGCACTATTACCACATATTGCTAAAGTTGTGCTTAGTCATCATTTTTTGTTAGGTATGTTTGAAATGCCAGTAACTAAGACTCAGGAGAAGTGTACCTTGGCCCTCAACAAAACAATGTTTGAAAAAAACAATGCATCCCACAAGGCGCCAACAGATTCATTTTCCAGAAGCCTTGTCCTTTTTGGCCTTTAAGGTTGTGTGTGTGTGGGTACAGGGCTAGGTTTTCTTTTTCTCTGTATTTCCACGCTGATATTTCTTATTAAGACGTCTTACACATACAGTATCTGTCAACTACCTATCAGGACATGACAGGGCCTTGTTTTACGATGGAGAAATCCTCTGATGATTTACTGAGAGTAGAGGCTTGCATCCTACACACCTTCTGAAGGAGAATAGGCCTCTATGGAGGCTTTGTGTTGCACCTCGTGGTTACAGCTGCCTCTCACACACACACACACACACGCACACACACACACACACACACACATACACACACACACCACCATGCACCGCGATGCCTGCCAAGGTCTGTTTGATGCGCAGATCAGCTGTCCTGGGGGGAGCTGACGTTTTGTCTCCTGTGGCGCACTCCAGTTGAGAGAACGGCTGGGGGGATTTGCAGCTGTATAGTCTGAAGGGTGTATAGTCTGAAGGGTGTTGGTCGCTGCTGGTCTTGGCACGGCCTGGTGCAGCTCAGGTTGACTCTGTTTGGCCAACACAGAGACAGGCCTCTCTCGCATAGAGGGTTAGTGTGTGCGATGCCTTTCATTCTCTCTCTCTTTTTTTCCTCTCTCTCTGTCTTTCTCACATTCCTTTATTTTTCCCTCTCTCTCTCATCTCTCCCAGTCCCCCCTCTCTATTTATCCCACTCTTCTATCCCTCCTTGTCTCTCTCCCACCCTCTCTCACTACTTTTGTTTCATACACCCCTGCTCGCTACCCCATGCTAGCTTAATAGCATAGGAAATGAACTGTAAGGCTTCAATAGAGCATCTCATTAAACCTCGATAGTCATAAAATGAACTCCGTTAAGTCTAGATGCAAAGTTGCTCTCTCTCTGAGATTAAGATTTAGACAGTGTTCCGGAGGTAGGTACCCAGGGGACAGGGCTGAGCGGTAGGCATGTACAGAGAGCTAAAGAAGGGAGGACGGATGTGTGAACGATCAGTTTCACTCCTCATTGACGGATTATGGAAGTAGATACATCACCTCTCTCTCTGTGTTGAGGTATGAAGTGTGCCCTCCTCTCCAACACACATTGGGCTGACAGTGTAATCCACAATCTGCTTTATAATCATGCTACTTACTGACTGTGTGATGGCGTTCAGCCTTTTGTGTGAATCTTTTCTGTTTTGTGGAATGGATGTTTTTTTCAAGTTGAGTCAAAGCAGGGTCTGCTCTGCCAAAATGACATATCAAAGATCATAAGGTACGTCTCTTCAAGGTTTTTACAAAACGTTTTAATAGGCCTATAATTCAGACCAGTATTAACTAAATGTATCTGGATGACCTTACTGACATCCTGTTGAAATGTTAATGTAATTAATATATTACTTTTTAAATGCTGCTTTGACAGACAGACAGACAGGCAGACAGGCAGGCAGACAGGCAGGCACTCTTTATCTCCCCTCTGTCAGAAAGAGAAGACAGAGAGCAATGTTTTGTGAGTAGCTCCAGTGTGGGTGGCTGAGGTTGACCTTGCTCTGGGGACTGGGATGGAGGTAGTGCAGCGAGTGCTCCTGTAGTGGAGGAAACAGCAGTAAACTCTCTCTGTGGTCGGCTCAGACCCAAGCCTGTCATCTCAACTGCCAATTAGTGCTGATTAGGAGGCGTAGTGGAGCTGCAAACAGCTGCACACTGCCAAGCCCTCTTAGCCCTCTCCCTCCAGCCCTCCCAAGCCCTCCCCAGCCCCCGTCCTGGCATGGGCTGGGGCCGCGCTTCCCTGCCTGCTCCTTGCTCCCTCACCCCAACAGAAGAATATCTCCTCAAGGGCAGAGTGAGATGCAGCTGATACGTGATATGCAGCTGTTCAGGGAAGCTAGAAACCATTATACACAGGCAGTTAGAAAAGCCAAGGCTAGCTTTTTCAAGCAGAAATTTGCTTCTTGCAACACTAACTCAAAAAAGTTCTGGGACACTGTAAAGTCCATGGAGAATAAGAACACCTCCTCCCAGCTGCCCACTGCACTGAAGATAGGAAACACTGTCACCACTGATAAATCCACCATAATTGAAAATTTCAACAAGCATTTTTCTACTGCTGGCCATGCTTTCCACCTGGCTACTCCTACCCCTGTCAACAGCACTGCACCCCCAACAGCAACTCGCCCAAGCCTTCCCCATTTCTCCTTCTCCCAAATCCATTCAGCTGATGTTCTGAAAGAGCTGCAAAATCTGGACCCCTACAAATCAGCCGGGCTAGACAATCTGGACCCTTTCTTTCTAAAATTATCTGCCGAAATTGTTGCCACCCCTATTACTAGCCTGTTCAACCTCTCTTTCGTGTCGTCTGAGATTCCCAAAGATTGGAAAGCAGCTGCGGTCATCCCCCTCTTCAAAGGGGGGGACACTCTTGCCCCAAACTGCTACAGACCTATATCTATCCTACCATGCCTTTCTAAGGTCTTCGAAAGCCAAGTCAACAAACAGATTACCGACCATTTTGAATCTCACCATACCTTCTCTGCTATGCAATCTGGTTTCAGAGCTGGTCATGGGTGCACCTCAGCCACGCTCAAGGTCCTAAACGATATCTTAACCGCCATCAATAAGAAACATTACTGTGCAGCCGTATTCATTGATCTGGCCAAGGCTTTCGACTCTGTCAATCACCACATCCTCATCGGCAGACTCAACAGCCTTGGTTTCTCAAATGATTGCCTCGCCTGGTTCACCAACTACTTCTCTGATAGAGTTCAGTGTGTCAAATCTGAGGGTCTGTTGTCCGGACCTCTGGCAGTCTCTATGGGGGTGCCACAGGGTTCAATTCTTGGACCGACTCTCTTCTCTGTATACATCAATGAGGTCGCTCTTGCTGCTGGTGAGTCTCTGATCCACCTCTACGCAGACGACACCATTCTGTATACTTCCGGGCCTTCTTTGGACACTGTGTTAACAACCCTCCAGGCAAGCTTCAATGCCATACAACTCTCCTTCCGTGGCCTCCAATTGCTCTTAAATACAAGTAAAACTAAATGCATGCTCTTCAACCGATCACTACCTGCACCTACCCGCCTGTCCAACATCACTACTCTGGACGGCTCTGACTTAGAATACGTGGACAACTACAAATACTTAGGTGTCTGGTTAGACTGTAAACTCTCCTTCCAGACCCATATCAAACATCTCCAATCCAAAGTTAAATCTAGAATTGGCTTCCTATTTCGCAACAAAGCATCCTTCACTCATGCTGCCAAACATACCCTTGTAAAACTGACCATCCTACCAATCCTCGACTTTGGCGATGTAATTTACAAAATAGCCTCCAATACCCTACTCAACAAACTGGATGCAGTCTATCACAGTGCAATCCGTTTTGTCACCAAAGCCCCATATACTACCCACCATTGCGACCTGTACGCTCTCGTTGGCTGGCCCTTGCTTCATACTCGTCGCCAAACCCACTGGCTCCATGTCATCTACAAGACCCTGCTAGGTAAAGTCCCCCCTTATCTCAGCTCGCTGGTCACCATAGCATCTCCCACCTGTAGCACACGCTCCAGCAGGTATATCTCTCTAGTCACCCCCAAAACCAATTCTTTCTTTGGCCGTCTCTCTTTCCAGTTCTCTGCTGCCAATGACTGGAACGAACTACAAAAATCTCTGAAACTGGAAACACTTATCTCCCTCACTAGCTTTAAGCACCAACTGTCAGAGCAGCTCACAGATTACTGCACCTGTACATAGCCCACCTATAATTTAGCCCTATCAACTACCTCTTTCCCAACTGTATTTAATTTATTTATTTATTTTGCTCCTTTGCACCCCATTATTTTTATTTCTACTTTGCACATTCTTCCATTGCAAAACTACCATTCCAGTGTTTTACTTGCTATATTGTATTTACCTTGCCACCAAGGCCTTTTTTTGCCTTTACCTCCCTTCTCACCTCATTTGCTCACATTGTATATAGACTTGTTTATACTTTATTATTGACTGTATGTTTGTTTTACTCCATGTGTAACTCTGTGTTGTTGTATCTGTCGAACTGCTTTGCTTTATCTTGGCCAGGTCGCAATTGTAAATGAGAACTTGTTCTCAACTTGCCTACCTGGTTAAATAAAGGTAAAATAAAATAAAATAAAATAAAAGAGGTGGTAGAAGAGTTCTTTCTTACAGTAGTTGTCTCCTTGGCCCAACCTTGCCTGTCAGGCTGAGTATCTGACTGAAAGACTTCCAGTAAAAATGAATGAATGATAAAGCAGGATTTTGCTGAAGGGCTGTCTTTTTCTTTCACACCGTTGACGTGAAGAAAACAATTAGCATGCATGTTCACTTTTTCCCAAGTTTTTGTTTTGCTGAGGTCAGCATTTGAAAGGGGGTGGCATGCACTCAGAAAGTCCCCCCCCCCCCGAGAACCTAGCCCCCCTCCCCCTCTCCCAACCCTTCCCCCAAAACCTAAACATTAATAACACTTATCCTCAATCAATTAGTCTCATTGCCTGCATACACATCTCTGACATCCTCAGCATTTTTAATTCACATACACAAATATTATTCCTCCTTTTTAAAAAACTTGGCATCGTCGTGGGAACCCTTCAGCCCCTAAACAACATGTCACTGAGCCCCCTCCAACCCCCTGACCCATTCCCAAGATCGTTAGGGAAAGCTAAGGCAATGATAGTACAGGCTAAGACATCATCAGAACTAGCAGTCTAGTCACTATGTAGTGCAATACTTTTGACCAAAGCCCTAAAAGAAGTGCACTATACTTGGAATATGGCGCTATTTCGGACGAACCCTATTTGAGCTCCGTCGTCTTCATTGATCACTCCGACGGTTGATAAGACCTATCTTAATTAGGCACGTATCTCCTCCAAGGGATCCATATCCTTTCTCTTACCAACTTCCATTCCTCCCAGTCTTTCCCCCCTGTTAAACATACAATACCAACAGCCACCCCCAGTCCCCACGTTCCAGGGAGCAGCGACTCAGTAAGTCGATATAACAGTAAATCAATACAGGTCTAATACTGAATAATTGAGGTTATGGGAGTGCAGACAGCCACATTCCCTAGTAGGACCCCATATACAGCACTGGGCTGAGTTGTCCTTATTTCACACTTTGATAAATAGGGGGTTGAATACATTTAAATGTATTTAACCCTCTATTTTACCAGATAGGTTGACTAAGAACATGTTCCCATTTGCCGCAACGACCTGGGAAATTTTTGGCTAGTAATTAATGTTTGAAAACAGTATGATTTTTTAAAATGAATATCACTGAGTGATTGCAGATGGATCTTTATGTGCTCTGTAGCTGGAGGATTTATACCGTATCATATCATCGACATTTTCATAGATGCTCTTATTTAGAACACTTAGTGTTAAGTGTCTTGCTCAAGGGCATATTGACAGATGTTTTACCTAGTCGGCTTGGGGATTCAAACCAGCAACCTTTTGGTTACTGACCCAACACTCCTCAACACTAGGCTACTTGCCCGCTAGGCTATGCACCTATCTGTGATATCACTATCTGGCATATGATTCACCTCTGTTTGTTTTTGTACATAGTCGAGAGAGATGGTTGTCTTGGTAACAGAGACTGGCACAGGTTGTAAAGACTGAATGGTATGAGGGAGAGAGCGAGAGAGAGATTTTTTTTGTGTGAGATGCACTAGAGGGCACAAGATGCATGCCTAAGACTCCAAGTTCCATTTGCAGTGTGCTGCGAAACTCGAACAGAACACAGGATCTAGTCTCATATTGTACCTTATATTAAGAATAAACAGACTAACACAGGGACAGGTAGAGCTAGGTAGTCCTTCTTGGTCCTTTGTTTTCACTTTCGGACAAATCGTAACTTCCGAGATGCGGGCACAAAACTATGCAATGCCGAAATTAGAATTTGTGTGAAAATGTTGTGTGAACTAATAAAACACAATGTAATAGAAAAGCTTATAGCGTTTTGTGTTATGAGACAGGAGCTACCATCAGAGAAAAACTGATAGGCAGACAGTCACTTTTACAAGGTTTGGTGGTTGTTGAATTTGACTCCGTATAGTGTGTCCGTGAGTTTGCGTCTGTTTGTGTGAGTGGTACCGGGTGAGTGGTGCTGCAGTACCTTTATGTCGCTGGCTGCTAGATTAGAAAACAGCCATGAATCTCCACGGTTGCTGTCACCCACTACAGGGCAATCCTTCATAATCTCAGAAAGTGTGTGAAAAATGTGTGTCTAGAAAACCATGGTGCTGGTTCAGGCAGGCAAAAGTACAAAGTGGAATTCCCTTAATCTCTGGGATGTGTAGTAGCGCTGTTGAGCTGCATTGGGCTTTCTGCTTCACTACTTTACCTTAGCAGGACAGCAGAGGAATAGAGGAAAGGGAAACAACAAACAAATAAACAGTGTGTTACTGTGTTGCTGCCTCACCTGTTTCTCTGTATCCTCCTAGCAAGGTGTGTTTGGCTGTTCTGTTGTGTTGTCAGGTTTAAAGCTACTGTTCTACACAAAGCTCTGCCTGTGTGTTTTCATGCCGTTTCACACCCCAACAATGCTGTAGACAAAGTTCCCATCCTTACAGTCCTCGGCTCCGATGAAAACTACTGATAATCCAGATTGGTTCCCAACCTGGGAAAAAATAAAGCAAATTAAAATCAGACTTCAGAAAACTTTTACAGTTGGTGATTTGTGTATGTGTGTGCATGGGTGTGTGTGTTTACGTCCCCCTAAGGGACAACGTTACACAGAGCACCCCTAAACGAGCCGTGACAGGGCACACTGGAGACCCACCCTATTTATGGGCCACATGCACCAGCCTAATGTAGCCCTCTCCTGCCTGTGTGCATGTTCCTGTGTGTTTGGTGTCCTGAGGTCTAGCTCTGTTAATTGTTCTGCTACACAGTAAATGTTGTTGGAAAGCCCTCCAGAGTTCTGCCAACAGACACATACACTCTAGCGCCAGTGTTTAGCTAATCTTCCCTGTCTTTCTTTCTGCACAGTAGAAATACTTATTTTCCCACGTACTTCATTTCGGCCATAATTTTGTTATCAAAGTTATTCTATTTTGGATTTTTGCTCTTTTTTTTATGATTGTTATAAATGTATATATTTTGAATTTTTTGAAATGCTCAGAATTGACCATGTTTATATCCTGACAAGCATCCAGTTCCCATGGAAACATTTGGTAGCTAGCACTGACATACCTACCTACAGTACCTTCAGAAAGTATTTACACACCTTGACTTTTTCCACATTTTGTTTTGTTACATCCTGAATTTAAAAGGGATTATTTTTCTGAAGGCACTGTATTATTCTAACAAAGCTGAAACGGATTGTGTGTCTAGCCTGCACTATAATATCTAGATCTACTTTCAAGCATTTCTTGATGGCAGTTAGTCATGCCAGGGAAAGTGTCTATTTTAGTAGAGAAATGGAGGGAATATGTTTGGCTGCTTGTGAAGGCTGGTATGGAAGACTGTTCAGGCAGGTAGCCATGATCAGAGTTGATGAGGGAGGCAATGTGCACTCTCCATTCCTCCCTCCATCCTTGAATCCGCCATCCTGCATCTCCACTTTACATTCCTCTCCCTTTCCTCCATCTTCACTCTGTCCTCTCTGTTCCTCCCTCCATCCTGCATCTCCACTTTCCAGTCCTCTCCCTTCCCTCCTTCCTACATCTCCACTCTCCAGTCCATCCATCCATCCTCCATCTCTCTCTCTCTCCAGACAAGAGCCACTCACGTTGCTCTCTCTCGTTTCTGCGTGTGTGTGTGTGTGTTTCTACAGCCAGCCGGCCAATGCTGTGCGTTTCCTGCTGTTGCCTCGTTTCCCACCTCTTGGAGTGGACTTGCGCTGGCTTTTATTCCCCCTGGACCGACCACTGAGGCAGAGTGGACAGTGGCCCATACTAGTAGCTACCGAGCTGAAGAGTTAGAGAAGCCTGTGTGTCTGTGTACATGTGGGTGCATGTTAGGACCACAGGTGATGTTAAAGTTCCCTCTCAGAATATGGGGGTTGTGTGTGTGAGAGCTGCAGGCAGACAAATGCAACGTCGCTGACACTGTTTGCATGCGAAGCATGTCTGGAGGAAAAGCCAGATTAAATTGATTTGTGTATGTGGGGGGTGGGTAGGTTATAAGAGCAACGTCAACTCACCATCATTATGACCAGGAATATGACTTTCCAGAAGTGGATCCTGTGTTTTGCCTTCCACCCAGGACAACGGATTGGAAAAAGGGGCAAATGAAGCGGTCTTCTGGTCAGGCTCCGGAGACGGGCATATCGCTCACGACTCCCTGGCATACGACTCGCCAATGTCCAGTCTCTTGGCAACAAAGTTAATGAAATCTGAGCAAGGGTAGCATTCCAGAGAGACATAAGAGACTGTAGCGTTCTGCTTCACGGAAACATGGCTCACTCGAGAGACGCTATCGGAGTCGGTGCAGCCAGCTGGTTTCTTCACACATCGCGCCGACAGAAACAAGCATGATTAACGAGACATGGTGTGATCATAACAACATACAGGAACTCAAGTCCTTCTGTTCACCTGACTTAGAATTCCTCACAATCAAATGTCGACCGCATTATCTACCAAGGGAATTCTCTTCAACTATAATCACAGCCGTATATATTCCCCCCCAAGCAGACACATCGATGGCCCTGAACAAACTTTATTTGACTCTATGTAAACTGGAAACCACATATCCTGAGGCTGCATTCATTGTAGTTGGGGATTTTAACAAGGCTAATCTGAAAACAAGATTCCCTAAATTCTATCAGCATATCGATTGCGCAACCAGGGCTGGTAAAACTCTGGATCATTGTTATTCTAACTTCAGCAACGCATTTAAGGCCCTCCCCCGCCCTCCTTTCGGAAAAGCTGATCATGACTCCATTTTGTTGCTTCCAGCCTACAGACAGAGACTAAAACAAGAAGCTCCCGCGCTCAGGTCTGTTCAACGCTGGTCCGACCAATCTGATTCCACGCTTCAAGACTGCTTCGATCACGTGGATTGGAATATGTTCCGCATTGCGTCTAACAACAACATTGATGAATACGCTGATTCGGTGCTTTTAACCAGGGCAAGGTGACCGGAAACATGACCGAATACAAACAGTGTAGCTATTTCCTCCGCAAGGCAATCAAACAAGCTAAGCGTCAGTATAGAGACAAAGTAGAGTCGCAATTCAACGGTTCAGACACAAGAGGTATGTGGCAGGGTCTACAGTCAATAACGGATTACAAAAAGAAAACCAGCCCCGTCGCGGGCCAGGATGTCTTGCTCCCAGACAGACAAAATAACTTCTTTGCTCGCTTTGAGGACAATACAGTGCCACTGACACGGCCCGCTACCAAAACCTGCGGACTCTCCTTCACTGCAGCCGACGTGAGTAAAACATTTAAACATGTTAACCCTCGCAAGGATGCAGGCCCAGACGGCATCCCCTGGCACGTCCTCAGAGCATGCGCAGACCAGCTGGCTGGTGTGTTTACAGATATATTCAATCAATCCTTATCCCAGTCTGCTGTTCCCACATGCTTCAAGAGGGCCACCATTGTTCCTGTTCCCAAGAAAGCTAAGGTAACTGAGCTAAATGACTACCGCCCCGTAGTACTCACTTCCGTCATCATGAAGTGCTTTGAGAGACTGGTCAAGGACCATATCACCTCCACCCTACCTGACACCTTAGACCCAATCCAATTTGCTTACCGCCCCAATAGGTCAACAGACACGCAATCGCAACAACACTGCACACTGCCCTAACCCATCTGGACAAGAGGAATACCTATGTGAGAATGTTGTTCATGGCCTCCATCTCAGCATTTAACACCATAGTACCCTCCAAACTCGTCATCAAGCTCGAGACTCTGGGTCTCGACCCCACCCTGTGCAACTGGGTACTGGACTTCCTGACGGGCAGCCCCCAGGTGGTGAGGGTAGGTAACAACATCTCCACCCCGCTGATCCTCAACACTGGGGCACCACAAGGGTGCGTTCTGAGCCCTCTCCTGTACTCCCTGTTCACCCACGACTGCGTGGCCATGCACGCCTCCAACTCAATCATCAAGTTTGCAGACGACAGTACAGTGGTAGGCGTGATTACCAACAAAGACGAGACGACCTACAGGGAGGAGGTGAGGGCCCTCGGAGTGTGGTGTCAGGAAAATAACCTCACACTCAACGTCAACAAAACAAAGGAGATGATTGTGGCCTTCAGGAAACAGCAGAGGGAGCACCCCATATCCACATCAACGGGACAGTAGTGGAGAGGGTAGTAAGTTTTAAGTTCCTCGGCGTACACACCACCGACAAACTTAATTGGTCCACCCACACAGACAGCGTTGTGAAGAAGGCACCTCTTCAACCTCAGGTGGCTGAAGAAATTTGGCTTGTCACCAAAAGCACTCACAAACTTCTACAGATGCACAATCGAGAGCATCCTGTCGGGCTGTATCACCGCCTGGTACGGCAACCGCTCCACCCACAACCGTTTGGCTCTCCAGAGGGTAGTGAGGTCTGCACAACGCATCACCGGGGACGAACTACCTGCCCTCGAGGACACCTACTCCACCCGATGTCACAGGAAGGCCATAAAGATCATGAAGGACAACAACCACCCGAGCCACTGCCTGTTCACCCTGCTATCATCCAGATGGCAGTGGTAGTACAGGTGCATCAAAGCAGGGACCGAGAGACTGAAAAACAGCTTCTATCTCAAGGCCATCAGACTGTTAAACAGCCACCACTAACATTGAGTGGCTGCTGCCAACATACTGACTCAACTCCAGCCACTTTAATAACGGAAATTGCTGGGAAAAAATGTATCACTAGCCACTTTAAACAATACCACTTAATATAATGTTTACATACCCTACATTACTCATCTCATATGTATATGTATATACTGTACTCTACTGCATCTTGCCATCTTTATGTAATACATGTATCACTAGCCACTTTAAACTGTGCCACTTTTATGTTTACATACCATACATTACTCCTCTCATATGTATATACTGTACTCGATACCATCTACTGCATCTTGCCTATGCCGTTCTGTAGCATCACTCATTCATATATCTTTATGTACATATTCTTTATCCCTTTACACTTGTGTGTATAAGGTAGTAGTTGTGGAATTGTTAGGTTAGAGTACTCGTTGGTTATTACTGCATTGTCGGAACTAGAAACACAAGCATTTCGCTACAGCCGCATTAACATCTGCTAACCATGTGTATGTGACAAATACAATTTGATTTGATTTTAAATCTATTGATTGTTTCTCTAAATGCCACCCTGGAAATGACACCTCAAGGTGCTTTCTGAACTATATTTAGAGGAGAAGATGAATTGACAGAGGATTTGAGGTGATCAACAGAGGATATCATAAACTATAGATGAAATAACAGGAACAATATATTAGCTAGCATTTGTGGAGCACTTACTTTGAGTGCATTGGATCCAAACTCTTACATAGCTCTGATACACTTTTAGAACCACACTGCAGTGTAAGGAGTCAGTAACTTTAGCAGTTTAGTAAGCAATTACAGTTAGACAGAGGAGATAATATATATTGACTGAAGTGTTTAATAGACTCCTACAAAACTTGTCTTCACTTACCCATATAAAGAGGAATGAAATATACAAGGATCGGACTGTAGGCTTTTGGTCCAGAAGCGGTGATTGAACAAGATTGGTATAAAAATGGCTTGTACTTCTCTAGGGTCCTGCCTATAGTTTTAATTAGTGCCATAGTCTTGGATTGATCCTGGATGGCACACTATTCCCTCTATAGTGCACTACTTTTGACCCTGATCAAAAGTAGTGCACTATATAGGGAATAGGGTGCTATTTGGGATCGATGCATGGTGACGTTAATGTAGCCATTTTCAATATAGCAGAATGAGGGGGCATTCTCTACCGTTCCCCTCATATGATGCATATCGCATTTCATCCATTCTTACCAATAGGCTTCGTAATTGGTTTTGTGATTCTGTCATCCATTTCTCTCTCTCGCTCTCTCTCTCTCGCTTCCTCTCTCTACTTTTCTCTCTTTCTCTCTCTTTCTTTTCAGTGGTCCTGAAAAAGAGAGAGGCCCAGATTAACATTCTATTTATTTCACTTGAATGGGATAAAATTGTACCGATGACCAGAGGATTAATGCATTAATGTAAAACGCAAAGCGGCTTATTACACTTTCCATTTTGTCAGCCGTGCGTAGGCAGCAGCGAAAGCTATACAAGACAAGTCCTAATGCCTATGTCAGGTTCTGTATTTATTTTCTTAGCCAACCTTGTGTCCTTGAATGTATCCCTGTTTCTCTGTGTTCTTGAATGAAGCCCTGTCTTTCATTTTAGTTCATTGATTTCACCTGTGTTAGTTACTCACACCTGTTGTCATCAGCTCCTTATTTAGTTCAGTTCAATCTGTTTGTGCCTTTGTGAGGTATTGTTTGTTTTGACTCTATAAAGCCTTTTCCTAGCTTGTTTGTGAGAACCAGTTATAGCCTTCAGTCCTAGTTTTGATTCACCTGCCTGTTTGCCTACCTGTGTATGCCCATTGCTTGCTTGTGCCCATGATTCCTGCATTACGCGAAATAACCACCTGCACCATTTTTCATTACATTGTGAATTAATTTCCCCCAGGAAAGGAACATGCACACAGGCACACACACTCGCACACACAGACACACTCACACAGCACAGTTCTTCTCAGGAGAAACATCAAAGGGAAGGACCACAGTTTGGCCAAGTGGATTTGAAAAGGATGAGTTTCTAATCTGGTTAAAATTTGCTTGCTCCGCATATTTTCTTACTGAAATACCCTTTTTTTCCCTCTTCAAGCAGTAAATCTACCTGCTTCTATACCGCTGTATCCCTTTTCCCTGAGAACTTCAGAGGGGATCAAAAAGTAATGCACTATGTAGAAAATTGGGTGCTATTTGTGACACATCCGTAGTGTCCCCCTAATGGCACGCCAAGCACTTCTGAAATATCCATTTGGCTCTGAACACAGGGACCAGTGGATATTACATTTTGGAGTGGCCTTATTAGCAGCCAGAGTGGTCAGCCATCCTCCCTATTCTATTGTCTGAATATTTGATGATGTTAATGAGGAGAAAAACAGCACGAAACCCTTTGTTCCTTTCCATCCTCCGTGTTGGACATACAAACACAGGCAGGCAGGAAAAGGTCCACGGTGGGTGGTAGCAAGGTCCCACAGACAGGATGGAAGCAAGTCTCCAAGGCAGAGTAGGGCCGATGTAGTTGAATGAAAATGATGTTGAATATAATAATAAACTACATTCATCAATCTGACTTCATTATTATGTGTATAAATGCAACAGGCCCTATATGTCTCTGGAGGATCTAGTCAAGGTAGCAAGCCTTGTATCACCTCTCCATAATGAACATGTGACTATCTTGCACCGTTATGCAAGATGGCACCGACAGAGAGGGTCACCTCACTTCTAGTCCTTAGGAAAATAAACAGTATTTTTTTTGTTTTTTAATGTATTATTTCTTACATTGTTAGCACAGAAAATCTTAAGTGTTATTACATACAGCCGGGAAGAACTATTGGATATCAGAGCGATGTCAACTTACCAACATTACGACCAGGAATACGACTTTCCCGAAGCGGATCCTTTGTTCGCACCACCACCCAGGGCATTGGATCTGATTTCAGAGGCCGACCGAAAACAATGTCGTCACAGAAGAGGTAGACGGAGCGGCCTCCTGGTCAGACTTCGGAGGCGTGCACGCCACCTACCGCTTCCGAGTATATTACTCGCCATTGTCCAGTCTCTAGATAGATGAAATTAGGGCAAGGGTTGCTTTCCAGAGATATCAGGGATTGTAACATACTCTGTTTCACAGAAACATGGCTCTCTTGGGATATGTTGTTGGAGTCGGTACAGCCAATGGGATTATTTATGCTTTGTGCCGAGAGAAATAAATATCTCTCTGGGAAGAAGAAGGGCGTGGGTATGCGCTTAATGATTAACGACTCATGATGTAATCGTTACAACACACAGAAACTCAAGTCTGTTTGTTCACCTGACCTAGAATTCCTCAATGAAATACAGACAAAATTATCTCCCAAGAGAATTCTAGTCAGTTATTGTCACAGCCGTGTATATCTCCCCTCAAGCCGATACCACGATGGCCCTCAAAGAACTTCACTACAAACTGTAAACCATATATCCTGATGCATTTATTGTAGCCGGGGATTTTAACACAGCAAATTTGAGAACAAAGCTACCTAAATTCTATTAGCATATTGATTGAAGCACTCGTGCGGGCAATACACTGGATCACTGCTACTCTAACTTCCACGATGCATACAAGGCCCTCCCATGACCTACCTTCGGTAAATCTGACCACTACTCCATTTTGCTCCTCCCATCCTATAGGCAGAAGATCAAACAGGATGTACCCGTGACAATAACTATTCAACGCTGGTCTGACCAATTGGAATCCATGCTTCACGATTGTTTAAAAGTTTTGAGTTGAGACATCAACATTAGACCTAAAACTTCCCACTATCACTGTGACATGGAGAGGAAATAGTACACTCTTCCAAAAGTTTTTTTTGCATTCCAATAGGAGTTACTCATCACTTTGCAAGCCAGCATAATGTGACTTGCAGGCCATAATGCGACTTGCATGTCTGAGATTCCTAACACGAGATTCCTAGGCCCTCAAAGTTAGGTCTTATGATATATGCAATGTATTGTCATAAATAATTACATTTGAATGCTTTCACACATACCATCACATGGGTGTGATCGTTCTACAGTGGTCCCTGAAGCGTAAGATCACAACTGTGTGATTAGAACGCTCATTTAGAACGCTTGTTTATAATGGCCGGTTTCGAATGACGGAAAAATCTGCATTTGAGCTGGCCACACTTTCTTCAGAAACTATTTACACAAACACAGTCCTTACAAAGTTATGTCCAGAATGTGAGCAGTTTATTTTGGGATGCAATTTTAAGATATACACAGAAGTATTTGTAGCATAACACAATCATCCTATTGGAAAAAAATGTAGGCTACATTTGTCCTAGCGCTGAGGAAAGATTGAAGCAACACAAGCGGTCATATTTTCTAATTCTCGGCTGACAACCTACAATATGAATTAGCTAATAGCAATTACTACGTATAATTAATCACGTCACGGGTGAGCTCAACGTTGACCAAAAATAATCGAGTAAAACACTTTCTAGAAATTGAAAGTAATCCTACGATTAGTTTCAACGTGCAGCCATGCTTTTTTTCTTCACACAAACCAAAGATAATAAGAGAAGACACGATGAGTTTGGTCTGTTTACAGTATGCATGTTGAAGGGGTGTGTCGGCTTTTTAAAAAAAAATAAATTATTTCACCTTTATTTAACCAGGCAGGCTATTTGAGAACAAGTTATCATTTGCAACTGCGACCTGGCCAAGATAAAGCGTAGCAATTCGACACATACAACAACACAGAGTTACACATGGAATAAACAAAACATACAGTCAATAATACAGTAGAACAAAAGAAAACAAAACATCTATATACAGTGAGTGGAAATGAGGTAAGTTAAGGAAATAAATAGGCCATGGTGGCGAAGTAATTACAATATAGCAATTAAACACTGGAATGGTAGATCGGCAGAAGGTGAATGTGCAGGTAGAGATACTGGGGTGCAAAGGAGCAAAATAAATAAATAAATACCAGTATGGGGATGAGGTAGGTAGATAGATGGGCTGTTTACAGATGGGCTATGTACAGGTGCAGTGATCTGTAAGCTGCTCTAACAGCTGGTGCTTAAAGCTAGTGAGGGAGATGTGAGTCTCCAGCTTTGAGAGATTTTTGCAATTCGTTCCAGTCATGGGCAGCAGAGAACTGGAAGGAAAGACCAAAGGAGGAATTGGCTTTGGGGGTGACCAGTGTGATATACCTGCTGAAGCGAGTGCTAAGAGTGGGTGCTGCTATGGTGACCAGTGAGCTGAGATAAGGCGGGGATTTATCTAGCAGAGACTTGTAGATAACCTGTAGCCAGTGGGTTTGGCGACGAGTATGAAGCGAGGCCAACCAACGAGAGCGTACAGGTCGCAATGGTGGGTAGTGTATGGGGCTTTGGTGACAAAATGGATGGCACTGTGTTAGACTGCATCCAGTTTGTTGAGTAGAGTGTTGGAGGCTATTTTATAGATGACATCCCCAAAGTCGAGGATCGGTAGGATGGTCAGTTTTACGAGGGTATGTTTGGCAGCATGAGTGAAGGATGCTTTATTGAGATATAGGAAGCCAATTCTAGATTTAATTTTGGATTGGAGATGCTTAATGTGAGTCTGGAAGGAGTGTTTACAGTCTAACCAGACAGGTATTTGTAGTTGTCCACGTATTCTAAGTCAGAGCCATCCGGAGTAGTGATGCTGGACGGGCGAGCAGGTGCGGGCAGTGATCGATTGAAAAGCATGCATTTAGTTTTACCTACGTTTAAGAGCAGTTGGAGGCCATAGAAAGAGAGTTGTATGGCATTGAAGCTCGTCTGGAGGTTAGTTTAAACAGTGTCCAAGGAGGGGCCAGAATATACAGAATGGTGTCGTCTGCGTAGAGGTGGATCAGAGAATCACCAGCCGCAAGAGCAACATCATTGATGTATACAGAAAAGAGAGTCGGCCCGAGAATTGAACCCTGTGGCACACCCATAGAGACTGTCAGAGGTCCGGACAACAGGCCCTCCGATTTGACACACTGAACTCTATCAGAGAAGTAGTTGGTAAACCAGGCGAGGCAATCATTTGAGAAACCAAGGCTGTCGAGTCTGCCAATAAGAATGTTGTGATTGACAGAGTCGAAAGCCTTGGCCAGGTCGATGAATACGGCTGCTCTGTAATGTCTCTTAAAGAATAGCCAGGCATCATCTACTGACGGGATGAGATCAATGTCATTCCAGGATATCCCGGCCAGGTCGATTAGAAAGGCCTGCTCGCAGAAGTGTTTCAGGGAGCTTTTGACAGTGATGAGGGGTGGTCGTTTGGTCGCAGACCCATTACGAATGCAGGCAATGAGGCAGTGATCGCTGAGATCTTGATTGAAAACAGCAGAGGTATATTTGGAGGTCGAATTAGTTAGGATGACATTTATGAGGGTGCCCGTGTTTACTGATTTGTGGTTGTACCTGGTAGGTTCATTGATCAATTGTTTGGATGGCCCGGGGTGTTAAGCATGTCCCAGTTTAGATCACCTAGTAGCACGAGCTCAGAAGATAATGGGGGGCAATAAATTCACATATGGTATCGAGGGCACAGCTGGGGGCAGAGCGAGGCCTATAGCAAGCGACAACAGTGAGAGAGACTTGTTTCTGGAAAGGTTCATTTTTAGAAGTAGAAGCTCGAATTGTTTGGGTACAGACTTGGATAGTAATACAGAACTCTGCAGGCTATCTTTGCAGTAGATTGCAACACCGCCCCCTTTGGCAGTTCTATCTTGGCGGAAAACGTTATAGTTAGCAATGGAGATTTCAGGGTTTTTGAAGGTTTTCCTAAGCCAGGATTCAGACACGGCTAAGACATCTGGGTTGGCAGAGTGTGCTAAAGCAGTGAGTAAAACAAACTTAGGGAGTAGGCTTCTAATGTTAACATGCATGAAACCAAGGCTTTTACGTTTACAGAAGTCAACAAATGAGAGCACCTGGGGGTTGGGAGTGGAGCTAGGCACTGCAGGACCTGGATTAACCTCCACATCACCAGAGGAACAGAGGAGAAGTAGGATAAGTGTACGGCTAAAGATTATACGAACTGACCGTCTAGCACGTTCAGAACAGAGAGAAAAAGGAGCAAGTTGGGCACGATAGCATAGATTCAAGGCATAGTGTACAGACAAAGGTAAGTTAGGATGTGAGTACATTGGAGGTAGACCTTGGCATTGAGTAATGAAGAGAGAGATATAGTCTCTAGAGATGTTTAAACCAGGTTATGTCATCGCATATGTAGGAGGTGGAACAACATGGTTGGTTAAGGCATATTGAGCAGGGGTAGAGGCTCTTTAGTGAAATAAGACAGTAATCACTAACCAGGACAGTAATGGACAAGGCATATTGATATTAGGGAGAGGCATGCGTAGCCAAGTGAACATATGGGTCCAGTGAGTGGTTGGGCTGGCTGGCGACGCGGTGATTCAGACAGTTAGCAGGCTAACAAGGTAACAGTTAGTAGGCCGGGGCTAAACAAGCTAGCAGCTAGTAGACCGGGGCAAGTTAGCAGTTAGCAGGCCGGGTTAGCAAGCAAGCAGTTAGCATGGGCTAGCAGTTACAGACCGGGCAGGTAAGCTAGAAGTTAGCAGGCCGGGGCCGGCAGCTAGCAGTTAGTAGACCGGGGCAAGCTAGCAGTTAGGAGGCCGGGTTAGCAAGCAGTTAGCAGGGGCTAGCAGTTAGCAGACCGGGTTAGCAAGCAAGCAGTTAGCAAGGGCTAGCAGTTAGCAGACCGGTTTAGCAAGCAAGCAGATAGCAGGGGCTAGAAAGTTAGCCTTTGGGGGATGTCGCAATGGGGGTAAGTCTGTTTTTGCCTTTTCGTGCGGTGACGTCGATAGACCAGTCGTGGAATTAGTTGGGTTCCAAGTAGCTCTAGGTAGCTAGCAGGCGTAGCTGGTTAGCATAATGGGCCTTCAGCGGGAGTCGCGCCTGAGGGGCCTGTTGGAGTCCTCGGGCAGATTATGTCGGTATTCCAGTCGTAGGGGATCTGCGGAGTTCCATGCCCCGTACCGGCTGTAGAAGGGGTCCGGATATTGTAGCCCAGGAGTAGTGGTAGCACAGGAGCCCGGGCCGGGCTAGTTTCAAGCTAAGTGGTGCTTGTTCTGGGATGGAAACGCTAGCCAGGAGTAGTCATCCGGGATTGCGGTTAGCTAGTTGTAAAGATCCAGATGAAAATGTTTGCGGTAGGAACCCGGGGACAAAAATAACAGGTCCGTTATGCTCTGGTTAGAGTCACGTTGTTCGAACTGACGAGAACTTTCCGAGCTGAAGGTTAGCTGATGACCTCTGGCAATGGTTTGCTGACTGATAGCTGGTAGTTAGCTGGCTAGCTTCAGTTGAGGGATTCCGGATACAAGTAAATATAAATACTTTAGGGGAAAAAAGCAGATCCACGCCTCATTGGGTGAGGCGGGTTGCAGGAGAGTATTTAGATGTTGAGGTTTAGCAAAATATTTTAAAGGATATGCGACGAAAAAGATGTAAAACGATTTATACAAGGGACACGACAGGACAAAGACGTCTGATTGCTACTCCATCTTGGATAATATAAGTCTACCATCGTTCACATCCCACCATTCACTTCCTGAAGTTCTCAAAAAAATTGTGAACCCTTACTCAACTAATTTTGTTATAGCATCCTTGGTCCGACAGACGATCACGTGAAACCAGAATGCATTGTATTTCAACAAACATGGCTCCACACACATTGCTGTAATTAGCTTAGCTCATCATAATCAGTACAACCTTCAGAAAATTATTTTACACACATACTATGTACCCATTACAATCTATGCAAAAATCGGAATGCATGATTTATCACCTGTAATTGAAAAACGTGAATAAAATAGTAATTATATCAATAATTACCACACAACATTTTCTGATAGTGATTTATTGATAGAAATGGCGCGTGCAGGCAGTAAATCACTTAACCTCTCATTCCCACTCTGAGCCATTCAGTGTTGTTGTTTATGTATGTAGCTAATGAGCTAAGCTGTAGCATTAGCAATATCTTTCAAAAGGAGACAACTCACAAATGAGGGAAATTCTGAAGATTTAAAAAAATTCTGACAATGAGTCTGAGTCAAAGTTAGGAATCAGATTCTGACAGTTACAGTGAGGAGCTTCCCCCCAGCCAGAACCCTGAATCTGAGGACTGCTTGCCACTGACAAAGTCCTAGTACCATTTGAAGATGCTGGTGGTGATGGAGGCAGACCAATAGTGGATGAAGTACAGGTCTTCTGTGGTAGCTGGAAGGCTGCCAGCCATTTCATCCCTCCTGGCCCTGCTGTTTGCTTTAATGAGTCCCAGTCTGGAGTGCAACACCCCTTGCCATTTCCATCTGAGGCAGTGCTTCAAGTTGTTTCTGACAGAGGAGCTGGTGGGAGACATAGCAGAGACCAATCGCTATGCCTTGGAGCTACAGGAGAAGAGAGAGCCAGTAGTGGGGGGACAACCACAATTAGTGAAATTAATATCTTCCTGGTGACAGTCCTTCTCATGGGGACAGTAAAGAAGAACCCCCTAAGAGAATACTGGAGCAGAGATCCTATGTTTACAACTCCCTTCTTTGCCACCCTCTTTTCCCAAGACTGCTTCCAGGTTCTGCTGCATTTCATCAACAACGCTACTGCCATCCGCAATCAGCATTGTTTTCCAGAGCTAATAGAAGAATGTAGCCAGCTACAAGTCAAGCATCAAGTATAACACCATAAAGGTTATGAAATTAGTAACGTTACATCCACGGTGAGTAGCGTGTCCACGGTTATAAGGAATATACACAAAAACATTATGCTACGGTAGAAACGACATAACAGACATGCAGAAACTATTATAACGTAATAAGGCACTTACTTTGATAGAATCGTACACATTTCTAAAGTTATCATTTGTAACGAAACCAACTTTGATTGCGATGCAGGCAACAGACGGTGAATGTGAACACGTGTATGCAGGACGGGGTATGAGCAAATGTCTGCAGACTTGAACTACACAATTAATTGGGAAGTGTTGTGGAATTTTGTCCGGTGCCAGAAATGTCAAAAAAATTAATTGGTCAGCAAAAGTAAAAATGACTACTTTTATGTGAATGAATGAGGCGGAACACACCTCAATTCAAACTGTTCTTAGAAAATAAAAATCTTGTTAGAAAATCATTTAAAATTGACAAGTTGAAAACAGCCTATAAATAAAAACAGGCTGCGTATTAAATGTACTGTTGCGTAACAATCACATTCTGGAATGTAGAGAACGTTCTAACATCATGTGCATAAAAAACCCACGCTGGTGCGGCCGTTAGAGATATTTGGAACTCACACATGAAAGGGTTAATAGCTAATAAAGCTGGTGGAACCGTTCACTTAGGGTTCTAGTAAGCACCCTCCAAAGATAAAAGGGTACTCGGTAGAACCCTTCACAGACAGTTCTAGGAATAAACTTTCGATGATACCATTTTTATTGGTAGAACCCTTCATAGAGGGTTCTACCCAACACCAAAAAGTGTTCCCTGTGTCACACTGCGCATGACATGAAATCAATTGTTTTAATTGATTGAGATATAGTCTACATTGGGTCTACAGGATATGAATCTTACTTACTTTTGTAGCACATCTCATGAAGAAGATATACATTTTCCTTTCTTTCTGTGGCACCAAATATTTTCATACATTGGTAAAGTTACCAGGTTGTTAGTAAGGCTGCACGATATTGGCAAAAAATAGAATTTGCAATTGTTCTACCAAATGTTACAATTTCACTTGTTGGAATCATAGAAATAGAATGATTATACAATTTTTTTATGGTTGATGTTATTTGGCATGACAACAAATTAAAAAGCCAGGTAGGAGTTATGACAGAGTAGGAACCAAAGTGTTAGTCAGTGTTTCCCAGTAGACCCTAATCACACTTGAAAATATTTTACAATAGGCTATCTGATTGATAATATGCGGTTGTACAAACAACATGCTGATTTACACCACCACTGGTAACAACCTGTACTCCCTCATGAAAAAGTAATTGTTTAATTACTACACAAAATAGTGACTATGTAAGTCATGTAGGGATTGTGCAGTGAATGTGTAGTTTATGCACTACTCAAGATACACAGGCTTTGTAGTGTTCAGTAGAAAAATAGTAGGGTTTCCTGTAGTAATCAGGTAGAGTTTTTACTACATGATATTGGAAGTAAATAAGTAGTCAAAACATGACAGCTTTACTATACATGCTTTTCGCAACCACAGAAGAAGACAAAACAGGAAGTAGTTGGTTGTTGTTAGCTAGCTACTGTTTTTAACAATCCCGAATGTAATCTTCCATCCTTCGCCATCCTGTCTTTTATAACCCATCTGTAAGTTCAACTTTCCTTTTTGTTTTTTGAATACTTTCATGTTATTGATTAACCATTTTATACAACTTTTTACCATCACAAAAAGATTGGTAGCCAAAATGATATTTTGTTTAGCCTAGCTGTTTGCTAGCCCCATTGAAATGTAGTTATGTAGACCCTGTTTCCCAGCATGCTAGCTAATAAGTACATGTGTTTGTATCCAAATGTACAGTATGCTCAAATTGGTATACTTACCCATTCTACTTACCTCTTTTGACCGGTTGCCAAGGAGGCCCTCAACATAAGAAGACTGGAGGCCATTGTTGGTAAGCTTAAAATGTTCTGTGTTGTCTTTTGCGACCTCAGTTAGCCTATGATTGATAATGGCTTTATTTTCTGGAAGGTTACGTAAAAGGTTTATATGGCTGCAACAAAAAAGAGGATCTGAAGATAGTTAAATCAAAGGTGAATGAAGACAATGTAATGTAATCTAATATGTAATTAATGTCAATTTTTTAAAATTAATAATATTTGTATAAGCTTATTATTTATTGTTTGATCATATAACTACAGTTAGAATCTTGAAGAAATAACATGTGCACTAGTCTAGTAGTGACAGTAGTGAAACAATAACATTTTGAATAGGCAAACAGCAGTAACTCTTGTCAGTTTTCAATAGTAATTCAAAAGGGTTTATGTAAGAAATTAAAAAGCATCAGGAGCGATTCAGTACTGATTAGTAGTGAAACAACACTACACACAAATGCATTAGTAATTCAATAGTTATTGAGTAGGCATACAGCAGTAATGGTAAGCATTACTCAAAAATAATTAAATACTGAACGTGTAGGAATTGTGTAGGTTTTTAGTAGACACCGAAAATCTCAGTGGTTACACAGTACTCATTAAGGGAGAATTACGATATGTAGTGATTTGACTAGGAAGTATGTAGTGTTTACCAGTCACACTGGTGCTCCTCAAATAAAACTCCAGGTTGCAAAGAAAAATATTTTGGCGTACTTTAGAGCCCTGCCTATGACTGAATTAGTGATTCAGTTGTGTCTTCAAAAGGCACTGTGTTGGTTTCAGGTCTACTACAGTGCCCTCATCCACAGATAGGCTTTATAAATGTTTAGTAGAGGGAAGTGTGTGGGAGGGCAGGAAAATGTGGGTGCTCCAATGTTTCAGACAATTTGGGAGATGGGACCTGAGGGAGTCAGGGATGGGATTGAATGGGGTGGATGGGATGAGGTGGTGGAGGGACGGGCACTAGTCTGCATAGTCTGCATGACATGAACATCTAATGAATGGGACCATTCCTCTTTGCTCAATTTATCACCCAAACTGTATTGTCTGTCTCTGTCTGTCTCTCTCATTTTCTCTAGCCACAGTGCTGCCACAATATTACCTTCCTAGTATTAATCATAACTTAAATGCAAGATCACTTTGAAAACTGTGAAAGCCGTTCAGTCCGCTGTCCAGTAAAAGGACTGAAGCTAATCTTTTCATCTATTTTCTATGCATCCATCTATCCATCAAAAAAGTTGTGAGACGCCAGAGAACATGAGAATGAGGCCATCTATCTTAAGAAGCATAGTCCTGTTCCCCTCGCTGGTACAATGGGGTTTATGAACCCAATGAGACACACTCTCCTCCTGCAACGGCAGGTCACCCATTCCCTGGTGCCTTACTCCAGCTCTCTGAGCATCGGTGTAATGGAATAAATAGAGAAGGTGATGCTCGCGACTAGCAACTTACAGGTGCTGAGGCTCAGTATGATGACTCAAGACATTGTTTGGATGGATTGCTGTATATTTGCATCTCGCAGGAGAGAGTCACACCTTATCTGTGACAGTCGCGGGACAGTAAAGTAATAAAAGTAGTGGTAAAAAAACATAGATGGGTAAACTCTGATTGCTGGCCACGGTGAAAAAGTAACTTTACCTTTCAATGCATTTTTCGGGAAAAGGTGGGTAAACTGCATTCAGTTGAGTTTACCCTCCACTAGGCCTACACCACTGCCGGTAGCCTACCCTCTTATGAATGTTGGATGGATTGGATGCGCATTGGTGTCTAGCTGCAGGCTAGTTGTCTCGTGATATTGTCGACCATCATCAGCTGATCCAGGAAAGAAAAAAAATATTGATATAAAATAATAAAGTGAAATAAATTGTCTACTTCTTCGGGCCATGGACAGCACAGAGAACACCAATACCCGCGTGCACCTGAAAAACTAAGCAATTAAGCAATGAGAACTCTAAACAGCTGACTAAAAAAAGCAAACAATGATGCATCAATGGATAAATCTAATGCATTGGAATGAAGGACATTTTTATCAAGGGTGTATCGCAAACAAATGTTGAAAATGAGCAAGTGCAAAGGAAAATTGCTGCATTTGAAGGAGCTCAGCTGAGGCCGAAATTCTGCACTACTGAGTGGAAAGTGCAGTGGACAGGGAGACATTTTGTGCAGGCACATAGAAATACATCTATGACAGAGAGGTGGGGTTGTTTGTTTCATTTGGAAACTTTTCTTTTCATATTTATCACTGTAAAACATATTTACCACTGCATTTTAAACAAATGGGAGAATGGTTAAATTAGCATTATTTAGAGCCTCCCCCCAATTCTGTTTGGACTTTTGTTGCATTTAGGGGAGCTAATGTCTCATTCAGGGGAATTGAGATCCCCCTGGCTCCCCTGTAATTTGCACTGTGAATTGATTAGATTAGAATCTGGGTTTGATTTCCAACCTATTGTTTGAACTAGCAAAGTGCAAAGCAATTTATTTTCATGATTGGTGTGATTTTCTGCTTGAATTTGGTTAAAAGGACAGTGAATTTGTTCATACTTTGAGAACTTGTCAGCGAGGTCCTGTGAGGTCCTTATTATGAACTGAAGACAAGTGTAACCACATGAAGTCTTATTTAGTTGATAGTCATTTACTCTGTGTTATTCTGTAATGTATCATGTATTTCATGTACACTGTAATTGTTTGAGTGTTAATTATTTTGAGACTAATAAATCCTATTAGTTGAATTGAGTAAATGCATTCCTTCCTACAGAGTAAGTCTTTGATTGACCATAAATTAGTAACTTAGTAGGTCTACTGGTAAATATAATTTACACTACACATAGTACTGTATATGCATGGGTTTTGTCCTGGAAAATAATTAGTCATGCTATCCCGTGTTTTACTATTTAAAGAATTGTCTCTTGTTATATGCTAGTGTATTTTCTTACCAGATACCAGCTTGTCTTTGTGGGACTTAGTCATAAGACTGGGCATATAGCTAAGGTCCGCTTGGGTGCGACCGCAGAGTGTGACATCCCATGGGTTTACTATCTACAGAAAGTCACATGTATGGAAACTTGCAGAATGGAGCACATCTGCTGACTGCCACATATACAAAACGGATGTATTTTTCTATAAAAGCAGAGACCCAACTATGTTTGTTGAGCTTTCAACTCTGAACAATTATTGGTGATGGTTCATTGCTGATGGTTCAGTGATGGTTCATTGTTGTTTGAAATAATCTGCAGTCTCTCTATTCCAATATGACTGCTAGCACAGTTCCACCTTAAAATCACTGGTATACTTGACTCATTCAATTAATTATTGAATTTTGGAGGCCAGGATTAGCTATTTGTATCTAGTTTTTTAATCAAATCAAAATGTTATTGGTCACATACACATGGTTAGCAGATGTTATTGTGAATGTAGTGAATTGTTTTGAGAAATGAAGAAGTAGGGCTGTTCATTGTAAGTGTCACTCCAGGTGGACTGTTTTTATGCGTTGTTTTTATCCTGTATTAGAAACTGTTTTTTATCGATTATTTACATTTTAGGGTACCTGAGGTTGGATTAGGAATGTTGTTGGAAATGTTTGGACCAAGTTTACAGGTAATTCATCAGATACTTTGTAGGCATGTTGGGCGAGTTGAAACCGGTGTATTTCTGAATCAAACACACCAAATAAATTGACATTTTTGGGACATAAAGAAGGACATTATCGTACAAAAGGACCAACAAAAGAAGATCTTCAAGGGTAAGGCATTAATTATAACGCTATTTCTGACTTTTGTGGCGCACCTGCCTGAAATATGATTTTCATGTGTTTTTGTATGCGGGGCGCTGTCCTCAGATAATCACATTGTTTGCTTTTGCCGTAAAGCCTTTTTGAAATCTGACACAGCGGCTGGATTAACAAGAAGTTAAGCTTTATTTTGATGTATAACACATATATTTTCAAGAATGGTAAATTTTTGAATTTGGTATTTTTGAATTTCGCGCTCTGCAATTTCAATTTTCACGCTACCGTCCCACCTGCCCATAAGAAGTTAACAGTCTGATGGCCTTGAGATAGAAGCTGTTTTTCAGTCTCTCGGTCCCAGCTTTGATGCAGCTGTACTGACCTCACCTTCTGGATGGTAGCGGGGTGAACAAGCAACGTTTCGGGTGGTCATTGTCCTTGATCATCTTTTTGGTATTCCTTTCTACCTTCTCCACTGCTGTCCCATCAATGTGGATAGGAGGTGCTCCCTCTGAAATTTCTTGAAGTCCACGATCATAGTCTTGTTTTGTTGACATTGAGTGAGAAATTGTTTTCCTGACACCACACTCCGAGTGCCCTCACCTCCTCCCTGTAGGCTGTCTTGGCATTGTTGGTAATCAAGCCCACTACTGGTGTGTCATCTGCAAACGTGATGATTGAGTTGGAGGCGTGCATGGCCACGCAGTCATGGGTGAACAGGTAGTACAGGAGGGGGCTGAGCACGCACCCTTGTGGGGCCCCAGGGTTGAGGATCAGCGAAATGGAGAAGTTGTTTCCTACCTTCACCACCTTGGGTCGGCCTGTCAGGAAGTCCAGTACCCAATTGCACAGGACGGTTGAAACCCAGGGTCTCAAGCTTAATGATGACCTTGAAGGGTACTATGGTGTTGAATGCTTAGTTGTAATCAATAGTTGTAGGCAATTGACAGCATTCTTGCATAGGTATTCCTCTTGTCCAGATGGGATAGGGCAGTCTGCAGTGTGATGGCAATTGCAATGTCTGTGGACCTATTAGGGCGTAATGCAAATTGAAGTGGGTCTAGTGTGGCAGGTAAGGTGGAGGTGATATGATCCTTGACTAGTCTCTCAAAGCACTTCATGATGACAGAAGTGAGTGTTACGGGGCGATAGTCATTTAGTTCAGTTACCTTTGCCTTCTTGGGTACAGGAAAAATGGTGGACATATTGAAGCATTTGAGGACAGCAGACTGTATAGGAAGAGATTGAATGTGTCCGTAAACACACCAGCCAGCTGTACCTATGCTCTGAGGTTACGGCTAGGGAGGCCGTCTGGGCCGACAAGGGTTAATCCGTTTAAATGTCTTACTCATGTCGGCCATGGAGAAGGAGAGTGGGGGCCCGTAGTCCTTGGTAGCGGGCGGCATCGGTGGCATTGTGTTATCCTCAAAGCGGGCAAAGAAGGTGTTTCGTTTGTCTGGAAGCAAGACGTTGGTGTTCGTGATGTGGCTGGTTTTCTTTTTGTAGTCCGTGATTGCCTGTAGAACATGCCACATACGTCTTTTGTCTGAGCCGTTGAATTCCAACTTCACTTTGTCCCTATGCCGACATTTCACTTGACTGATTGCCTTGCTGAGGGAATAACTACACTGTTTTAATTCAGCCAAATTTCCACTCACAATCTTTACATTGTTAAATACGGTGGTTCGCGCTATCAGTTTGCGCAAATGCCGCCATCTATCCACGGTTTCTCATTGGGTAGGTTTTAATATTCACAGAGGGTACAACATCTCCAATGCACTTCCTTATAAACTCACTCACAGAATCAGCACATAAATCGATATTACTCTCTGAGGCTGCCCGGAACATTTCCCAGTCCGCGTGATTAACTTGTTATTGCTGGGGGCAGTATTGAGTAGCTTGGATGAATAAGTTGCCCAGAGAAAACTGTCTGCTACTCAGGCCCAGTTGCTAATATATGCATATTATTAGTAGATTTGGTTAGAAAACACTCTGAAGTTTCTAAAATTTGTTGAGTATAACATAAATCATATGGCAGGCAAAAACCTGAGAAAAAAATCCAACCCGAAAGTGGGAAATCTGAGGTTTGTAGTTTTTCAATTCTTTGCCTATCGAATACACAGTGTCTATGGGGTCAAATTGCACGTCCTAAGGCTTCCACTAGTCAACAGTCTTTCGAACCTTGTTTGATGCTTCTACTGTGAGGTGGTGACAAATGAGAGGGGAATGAGTCAGAGGTATGCCAGAGAGGCATGAGCTGACCACGTGCGTTCACGTGATAGTTAGCTTGCTTTTCATTGCAATTCTACAGACAAAGGAATTATCCGGTTGGAACATTATTGAAGATTTATGTTAAAAACATCCTAAAGATTGATTTTATACATTGTTTGAAATGTTTCTATGGACTGTAACGGAACTTTTTTACTTTTCGTCTGCACCTAGTGATTGCGCGTCATGAATTTGGATTACTGGGCTAAACGGGCAAACAAAAAGGAGGTATTTGGACATAAATTATGGACTTATTCGAACAAATCAAACATTTATTGTGGAACTGGGATTCCTGTGAGTGCATTCTGATGAAGATCATCACAGGCAAGTGAATATTTATAATGCTATTTCTGACTTCTGTTGACTGCACAACATGGCGGATATCTGTTTGGTTGTTTTGGTCTCTGAGCGCTGTACTCAGATTATTGCATTGTGTGCTTTCTCTGGAAAGTTTTTTTGAATTCTGACACAGCAGCTGCATTAACCTGTTGATCCTACTTGAGACGCAGACGTCTCAACTAGGCACCTGGAAATGCAAATGCGCTACACTAAATGTTAAATGTACTCGTTAAAACTCAAACGTTCAACCTGTTAAGTCTACCCCCTTCCTTTTTCGAACATTCTGTTAAAAATCGCGCAACATTTCAGCGTCCTGCTACTCATGCCAGGAATATAGTATATGCATATGATTAGTATGTGTGGATAGAAAACACTCTGAAGTTTCTAAAACTGGTTAAATCACGGCTGTGACTATAACAGAGCGTGTGTTTCATCGAAAAGCGCAAGAAAAACTGGTCACTGAAAACTGAAAAAAATATCCATGCGCCACTTGCATGTATTGTTTAAGGGGCACCAAATTAAATAGGGCCGAGATTGCATTTCCTACAGCTTCCACACGATGTAGCCAAAAACGTAATTTCCATTGACAAAAATCCTTTGTGTCATGACAAATAGATCCTTCATTCCGTCCAGCATACAGCAATCGATTTTGGAAAAGAGAAAAAGGGACATTGTTTTCTTGAGTAGCTGCTATTGAATACAGATCGCCCAGTGATCAATTTGATCGCTTATTAACGTTTACAAATACCTAAAGTTGGGTTACAAAAGTAGGTTGAAGTGTTTTGTCAAAGAATATAGGCAACTTATATAATTTTAAAAAATGACGTTGCGTGTTGGAAGAGAGCTTTTTTCCTGAACCAGACAGGCTATACAAATGGATATTTTGGGCATACATGGACGGATTTAATCGGGAAAAAGACCCAATTGTGATGTTTATGGAACATATAGGAGTGCCAACAAAGAATATCATCAAAGGTAATGAATGTTTTATATTTTATTTCTGCGTTTTGTGTAGCGCCTGCTACGCTACTTCTTTTGTTTACGTCCCCTTCAGGTATATTGGGGTGTTGCATGCTATCAGATAATAGCTTCTCATGCTTTCGCCGAAAAGCATTTAAAAAATCTGACTTGTTGGCTAGATTCACAACGAGTGTAGCTTTAATTCAATACCCTGCATGTGTGTTTTAAGGAGAAGTGTATCTATAATTCCATGCATAATAGTTGTATCTTTTATCAATGTTTATTATGAATATTTCTGTAAATTTATGTGGCTCTCTGCAAAATCACTGGATGTTTTGGAACTACTGAACATAACGTGCCAATGTATACTGAGATTTTTGGATATAAATATGAACTTTATTTAACAAAACATACATGTATTTTGTAATAATGAAGTCCTATGAATGTCATCTGATGAAGATCATCAAAGGTTAGTGATTAATTTATATATTTTTCTGGTTTTTGTGACTCCTCTCTTTGGCTGGAAAAATGGCTTTGTTTTTGTGACTAGGTACTTAACATAATCGTTTGGTGTGCTTTCGTTGTAAAGCCTTTTTGAAATCGGACACTGTAATGGTATTAACCTCTTCTGCCAGGAAGTCCTTCATAAGGATTAGTGACATGTCCAATAAATACATTGCCATCCAGACAGACTTACAAGAACCTCTGACTGGATGATATACAGCCACCATCCGCTTGGATTTTGTGCTGTATCGCCACCATCTCTCTACAACACACACACTCCTACTCTAGCCATTATCTGGCAGCATCCCCACTCACACCTGTTTGTGTTTGGCTACGCAGACCCTCTAGCTGAGATGTTTCAGGTGGCATGTCTGTGTTGTTACTGCTACGAGAACAAACTCTTTGATCTGATGTAACGATCGGCTCAAACATAAACGGCTTCAGTAAGTTTATTGGCTCCCCAACTAACCTTATTTTATTCTCTGTAATAAACTAATTCTCAGACTCATAGCTACTCTGTAAATTCAGCCATTTTTGGGAGTTCCAAAGTGTTCTCTCTTGCCATTGATGCAACAATGCCAATATGGTGATATACAGTTACAGTTAGCTGGCGTTCTAAATCCTAGTGTGTCCATTCCCCTTTAACCCTGATTGTTCCTCTAAGTCGCTCTGGATAAGAGTATCTGCTAAATGACTTAAATGTCAATTGCAAAGCTAGGAGATACAGATTGGGGGGAGAGAGAGGTTAACTGCTGTAGCTAACTTCTCATGTTAACATTGTGGCCATCAAACATTGGACCCATATGCTGGCCACATAGTTATATTGTTGGCTGTCATGAGATAAATTAATTTATCAAGCTGGCCCACAAGGTAAGCTGATTTTTATATACCTTCACATCACTAAAGTAGTGTTACATTTGCTGAAACCTAGGCTTCCAGGCCTCGCTCATGTTGTTCTCGAGAGCCTGGGAGTTCATATTGGAAGAGTAGGTATGAGTGGAGTGCTGATTGCCAGAGGCTGCTGGCTGATTGGCTGTGAGTAGACATTGATTTTGTTTTAAATACCCACCCCTTCCATCCCTCTTCAGAATGCAAATTCTCCATTGTAAGCTAATTTACAGTGCTCGCATTGCTAACATACCATATATTTTTTTTATGGATATTTCAGATCATTGTTTTCATTTTATTTTTTATATACTTTGGTTGAAATGGCACTACACCATGTGGGCACCAGTGAAAGTTATTGGCTTTCGGTTTGAATCTCCGCCTCTGTTTGAAAGTGCCTATTCCAATTGTTGGGAGGGGCAAAGGGCTTGGAAACATTCAACCTTCTTTTAGCCTCTTTCTGGCAAGAACTAACATTTCCATTTTTGTCATTTAGCAAACACTTTTATCCAGAGCGATTTACAGTTAATGCATTCATGTTAAGATAGCTAGGGGGGGACCACCACAAGCAAGAGCTGCCCTCCCGTGTGGTTGGGAGGGCCAAGTGACCTGAGCTAGGAGAATGGAATACTCAGGTTGGTGTAGGGTTTGAGCATAGCCTGAACGTAAGGAGGGGCAGTTTCTCTTGCTGTTCCATAGGTAAGCACCAAGGTTTAGTAGTGGATGTGAGCTTCAACTGGAAGCCAGTGGAGTGTGTGGAGGAGCGGGGTGACATGAAAGAACTTGAGAAGGATGAAAACCAGGCGGACTGCTGCGTTCTGGATAAGTTTCAGGGGTATGATGGCACAAGCAGGGAGCCCAGCCAACAGCGAGTTGCAGTAGTCCAGAGGGGAGAGGACAAGTGCCTGCGCCGCTTCCTGTGTGAGTTGGTTCGTACTCTACGGATGTTCTAGAGCACGTACCTGCTGGAGCTGGTCACTGCTTTGATGTTTGCAGAGAATGTCAGGGTGTTGTCCAGGGTCACGCTAAGGTTCTTTGAACTCTCAGAGGGTGACACTGTGGAGTTGTCAACCGTGAGGGAGAGGTCTTTGAGCAAGCAGGCCTTCCCCAAGAGGAAGAGCAGTTCCGTCTTTGTTGAGCTTGAGGTGGTGGGCCGACATCCAAGTTGAGATATATGCCAGGCACGCAGAGATGCGTGTCTCCACCTCGGTGTCAGAGGGGGGAAAGAGAAAAGTAGTTGAGCAATAGCAATGATAGGAGAGACCATGTTAGGATATGACAGAGCCGAGTGAATTGGTGTATAGAGAGAAGAGGAAAGGGCCTAGAACCGAGCCCTGGGGATACCAGTAGTGAGAGTACATGGTGCAGACACAGATCCTCTCCACGACACCTGGTAGGAGGGGCCTGCCAGGTAGGATGCAATCCAAGAGTGTGCAGGGCCTAAGACGCCCAGCCCTGAGAGGGCGGAGAGGACGATCTGATGGTTCACGGTGTCCAAGCCAGCGTATAGATCTAGGAGGATGAGAACAGAAGAGAGAGAGTAAGCTTTGCCAGTGCAGAGAGCCTCTGTGACACAGAGAAGAGCAGTCTCAGTTGAGGGACCCATCTTGAAGCCTAACTGGTTAGGGTCCAGAAGATTGTTCTGAGAGAGATAACGAGAAAGTTGATCAGTTCAAGTGGATAGGAGTTGTGGTCCAGTGGGCAGGTTGTTGGGCAGCCAGACCTCACTAGTCGCAGGATGTCTAGAGAGAAAGGGGAGACAGAGGTCAAGGCGTAGGGTAGTTCTGTGTGAGTGAGACCAGTGGACTTAATAGGCTGAGTGAATGAGTAGCGGATGTTGTCAACCTTTTTCTCAAAGTGGTTGATAAAGTCGCCTGCAAAGAGGGAGGAGGGGGTGCAGGATTAAGAAGGGAGGAGAAGGTGGAAAATAGTTTCCTAGGGTTAGAGGCAGAAGCTTTAAATTTAGAGTGCTAGAAAGTGGCTTTAGCAACGGATACAGAGGAAGAGAAGGTGGGAGGGAGTGAAAGGATAATATCCTCCAGAAGTTTAGTTTCCTCCATTTTTGCTCAGCTTCCCGCAGCCCTGTTCTGTAAGCTCGCAATGAGTCACTCAGCCACGGAGCAGGAGGGGAGGGCCGAGCCAGCCGGGAGGAAAGGGGACAGTGCGAGTCAAGGATGCGGAAAGGTAGGAAAGTAGGGTCGAAGAGGCAGAATCAGGAGGCAGAAGGGAGAAGGATTTAGCAGAAGGGAGAGATGATAGGATAGAAGAGAAGAGAGTAGTGGGAGAGAGAGAGCAAAGATTGCAATGGCTCTGTTTAGGGGCTGAGTGGTTAGGGTTGGAGGAAAGGGAGCCCGAAAAGGAAACAAAGTCGGATCATAGACCTGGAGAAGGGTTGCAGAGAGATTATTAGACGAGCAGTCTCTAGTACAGATGAGGTCAAGCGTATTGCCTGCCTTGTGAGTTTGAGGGGATTGGGAAAGGGTGAGGTCAAAAGAGGCAAGGAGGGGAACGAGAGAGTTGGAAAGAAATTAATCGAAGGCAGGCGTCGGGAGGTTGAAGTCTCCAAGTACGAAGAGCTGTGAGCCATCGTCAGGAAAATAGCCCATCAAGGTGTCAAGCTCATTGAGGAACTCCCCAAGAGCACCTGGTGGGCGATGGATGACTGTAACAGTGACAGCATGGAATTAAAATGAGGAGATGGTCAGGTGGGAGAGGGAGAAAAGAGAAAATATGGACTTAAGAGAAATGATTATGCCACCACAGCAATGACAAGATGCTCTCGGACTGTGAGAGAAAACATAGTTAGATGAAGAAAGAACAGCTGGAGTAGCAGTGTTCTCTGGGGTGATCCATGTCTCCGTCAGGGACAAAAAGTCAAGGGACTGAAGGGTAGCATAGGCTGAGATGAACTCAGCGTTTTTGACCGCAGATTGGCAGTTCCAAACGCTGCCAGAGACCTGGAATTCCACATGGGTTGTATGCGCAGTGTACACTAAATTAGAATAGTTGCAGCCAAGGGGTGGGGAGCTTCAGTAAAGCCTACAGGGAGAGGAGTGAACAAGTATAGAAAACACACACATAGTTGACAAAGCTACAAAAGAGCAGATGAGATCATCTGCAAATAACTAGGTAAGATTCTTAAGTGAGAGAGTGGTGTGAAGCCCTCCTCTCTTTCTTTCCCCGAACAACTCTGCAGATCAACTCTGCAGAACAACTCTGCAGAACGGTCTTAGTTTTGCGACTAAACCACCACTGATTAGACCTCTGCTTACAGCTGCCGCTGAGAAACCAGGTCGAAGAACTAACAATAATTGCTAATTTCCTAGCAGAGGTGGAGAGCACACCTCCCTGTACTAATTGCTGATTGCCTAGGAGAGGGGAAACCACTCCCCCGCAGCACTTAAAGTAGGTGGCTCTAGCTAGCAAAAAGACAGTACTAGACCACAACAGATAAAGACAAACTATCACACTGAAGGTGGGGTGAAAGCTGGGAAGAGGCTCCATTTGCTGTGCTAGCCAAATCTAGCACCACCAGAGCAAACAGGAAATACATGTTCTGGTAGGAACAAGTCAATGTGATCAAAAAATACAAACTTGTAATTTTGAGCTAGCTAGTAGCAATTATGGCCCGCCACTGCATCGGATGTTTAGAAGGGAACCTCTTGGTCACGCATGCATATACACTATAGAGCATGTTATTGTTTTGACAGTTGAAAAGGTCTATATTATTTGTATTTATTAGACTGGCGGCTATTGGTAATCGTCGAGGCTATTAAATATGCATGAGGTCATTTTGACCGTCATGGCACTTTTGAAGTAGAAATGCTCCGAAAAATTGTGTTTTTCATTATATTTATCTCAAAGTACTTCTAGAGTGTAAAATACAGAAATGTAGGAAAAGTCAGCGACAGATGGGTTCAATGTTTAAAAAAATATTAAGTTATTGAAAAGGTCAGATTGACTGCAGTGGCGGTTCTAGTGTTAAATGGTCCTTTAGAGAGGACAACAGAGGGAATTAAATAATGGTGGTCATTGTTTAAGACAGGTTTTTGCTGGCTATGTACTTTAGGCCTAAATTATGTTGTGTCTATTTAGTTACTGGCTTTTGCAGAGGATTCTGAAAGCTTGGCATCAGCTAGCAGCCAAAATATGATGATATCCGGTTCTATAACTAGGTTGTTCATGCTATTGTGTGTGTGAGGGTATGCGTGTGTGTGTGTGTGTGTGTGAAGTGAGACTTCTGTCTCCATATAGTTATGTTTTGGCCCAGAGCAGTGTAGAAAACAGGCATTAGACAGGAACGTGATTTACTTCAATTAAATACCAACTGGAGCAATTTGTCCCTAAAATGAAAAGGGGACAGCCTGAAAGTTTGACCACCTGTTTGCAAATGCAATTAGATACCTCTCTGGCTGAGTGTGTCCAATTCACTGCCTCAGTCTAGGGGTAAGGGTAGGTGCCCTAGCTATTGGAAAGAGAGAGAGATGGGGGTATAGAGAGAGAGGGAGAGACAGAGACGCATGGGGGAAAGATATACAGTATAATGAGAAAGAAAGAGAGAAAGCGAGAGAACAAGAGAGAGAAAACAATACCAGTGGGCTGTTATGGCACAATTTTCTCATTCCACAATCATACATCATTAGTCACCCTAACATTGAAATTTGGTTTGGGGGGAATTTAACAATAAAACATAAAAATAAAAACATGATTAAGTTTGCCTGCAAACAATGGGGATGTCTTTTCTCTGCTAATCAATATCTCAAGCAGGTGTACACCTGGTTGGACCACTTTAGTTCTGCTCTGTAATTTGAGGTGTAGCGGCTTGATTTACCTCCTGTTTTATAATGTTTACTGTGGTTTCCATTACGGTGATAATTAAAGGACAATTACCTTGCTGGTGGATGCAGATTGGTGTAGTAGTCTAGCTATTGTTGGGGCATATCAGCATAGGTATTACAAGTTTGCGTGTATGTGTTTAGAAGCATCTTCAATGCTGGTAATACTCGCCTATAGTGGCAATAGCAGGGACCTAAATAGGCTTACTAGCTTAGCAATGGCCATTGTTGTCTCATGCTGTCTCATTAGCCCATCGTACCCATTCTCAGAAGTACATTAGAGGAGGGCCTGGATCTTTTTGTCGGTGCCAGTCTTCATGCCCAGGCTCTGGGTAGATCACAGGGATGTGTGGCATGTCTGGGTGCTTAACAGGAAGAGAAAGAGAGAGAAGCGCAGAGTCGGTTGTCAAACCATCCCTTACCTCTCCATCACCCCCTTCTGCCAAACCCAGCCTCAGATCAAATGGGAAGAACATGAAAGGCATCCAAGAGATTATTTCTCTCTCGTTCTCTCTCTCTCTCTCTCTCTCTCTCTCTCTTTCACTATCTTCCCCTCTATATCAACATTTCATCTTCTCCTATCTCTCACCTGAGCTTCTGAGGGATCTAGTGAAATATCAGGTGAGAGGCAGATGTAGAGGGAGAGAGGGTGAGTTTGTGGATGAGACAGACTCTGGGGTTTATAGATCCATTGTTGTTGCTCTCTGCAGAAATAGGATGCATTTATTCTCTCAAAGGAGAAGGGAGCTACACATCTCTTCCTCCTCCTTATCATCCTATTTTTCTCTCTCAGGGGGGCTGCATGCAAAGATCCACTCCTAATAAGCTTTATGACCTCCAAAGTTCGTCAGGAAACGTTTATCTTTCTCTTCCTCTGAACACTCAAACGTGGCTGTCATGCTTCTCCACAGCTAGAGAAGCTGTGACACCGCTAAATGTTTATTGATGCGTCACTAAAATGTTTATCTTCTTTGGTGAACTTGCCATATAATGGCCAGGGAGTTGAACATTTCAAATATGAAATCTGCCCATTTCCAAGTGGCCATGTCGAATTGTCAGACAGAGTATTTGCTTGATGCGGACTGAGTGCTGGCTGGTAAAAACAATAAATAAGAGGGAGAGAGGGAGGAGGGGAGAGGAAAGAAAGTGAGAAAGATGGGCATAGAGAGAGAGAGAGAAGATGAGAGGGGTGTCCTGGGATACTGATTGAGATTTTTGGAGGGGATTTTTCTCACAATTTGGCAACCCTGTGCCACTTCTGAGATTCTCGAGAAATCTCTTCAGACAAACAGAGCTCGGATAATAGTTTTTTAGGTGCCTGATAGCAGACTTTGGGCTTTGTCTGAAGAGCCTGCAATCTCCTCCCCGCAGACTGGACTGCATCTCTGTGAAAGCCAATCCAGCTTCTAAGCATATTTTATTTCCCATTCTTTATTTTCTCCCCTTCCCCATACTGAGGAGGAACGTGGGTATGGTTGGGGTGGGGTGTGGTGAAGGCCCAGCCCTACTCATGCCGTGGAAATACTTAACCTAAAAAGGTACTTCACAGCCTGACAAAACCCCCTCTTCCCCTCTCCCAGGACTCCTGTCAATTTAGGGCAAAACAGGGCCTTTCAAGAGTACATAAATATTGCATGATTGATAAATGCTGGTCCTTTTGATTATGATTCGGGAGATGTTCATGTGTGTGGTGTAGTTAGCTAGTGCTGTGAGGTGCATTGGAGACTGGGAGAAGGTTCTAGTGGGTGGAGAGAGGAGGCAAGGCCTGGCAAAGTGCACATCATTAGTGGATGGGAGGGAGGGTATTCAAAAATGAATCATGTTTTGTGGCGGGAGGCCCAACAACATGAGTTCTCCACTCCCTCTAAATGCCTTCAAACGGCCAGCTGGCAAGTTTTTGGAGAAGTTGTACTAACTACTCCAACCCACATATGAATGAGGGCTGATTACTTTGTCGTTACTGCTTCTTCCTTCAACCCATGCACAATGGCAATATAAAAATATCTGGAGTATATTCCTAGGCCAATTCCCTTCCTAGTCCCTCTGTAATTTGGTTTGAATGGCAAAGGTGTGCAAAGATGGAGGAGTTCAGATAAGATATTGTTGTTTGAGCACTATCCACAAACTTTTGAAACTACAGCACAATCTACTTTTTAGTTTTTTTCAAATTGGAGCTAGAATTGGGATCATGTATACTGTGCTGATGCCAATATTTTAAAAAAGAGTAACGGCGAGCACTGTAAATTACGGTGAACTTAGCAAATGAGGTGTTTGTGGTATGTACATGGGGGCCGCCATCTTTACGCACCTTCGCCATTCAAACACTGCACAGTGTAAACCAAAAGGTCTATCAACTAAGGTGGAATAACTCCGCTAACTCTTCAAATGGCTAAGGAAACAAAACCATTTAGGAATATGCAGATAATATGTGCATATGGAAGACAACAAGCAAAAGAGAACTGCCTTAACATTACCACACGCATCACACTGAATCCTGGCAATAAATGGAACGTCAAGTAAATTATAAGGATAAAAGGATTCTCATTTTGTAACACGGTACTTTATTCACCAATCCCATTTGCCTCTCTTCTGCTTCTGTGTGTGTGATTGTGTGCGTGGGAATGTGTGTGTGTGATTGTGTGTGAAGAGCGAATGTATGAGTGTGCAGTAACCCTGTAAAGCTATGTCAGTGTCATTTCTGTATCTGAGAGGAAAAGTGGTTACAGTGAACAGTGCAGTATGAGCAGACACCTCCGTAACATAAGCATTTACATATAGTTACATATAATTTTTTTGTGGCAACGTCAGGGTGACAGAGGAGAGGAAGGAGGCGTTGGGAATAAATGCAATCTGCTTCAATTGTGCAAAGAGAACATGAGAGATGTCAGTGTGAGTTACGCTGATGGTAAACCATACGGGTATCGTGGCACAAGGCGAGACCCAGATGCAGACACAGGAGGCAGATGATTGGAGTCTCACAATGTTTAATAATCCAAAGGGGTAGGCAAGAGAATGGTCGTGGGCAGGCAACAGGGTCAAAACCAGGTACAGAGTGGCAGACAGTGGCAGACAGGCTCGTGGTGAAGGCAGGCAGAATGGTCAGGCAGGCTGGTACAGAGTCCAGAAACAGGCAAGGGCCAAAACCGGGAGGACTAGAAAAGAGAGAATAGCAAAAGGAGTACGGGAAAAACACGCTTGTTGACTTGACTAAACATACAAGACGAACTGGCACAGAGAGACAGGAAACACAGGTGATAAATACACTGGGGAAAGTAAGCGACACCTGGAGGGGGTGGAGACAATCACAGGAACAGGTGAAACAGAACGGGGTGTGACAACAGGTGCCGACACACATGCATACATATAGAGGTCAAATACACACACACACACACACACACAGTAAGTATACACACATGGATACAGTAAGCACACACACACATACTGTATCTCACACTCTGGATGAATCAAATTCAAAGAGGAGCAGAACTTGTTTGTATGCAGGTTTTCTTGCAAACAGGTGAAAATATACCAACGTATACAAAAATACTATTTTTACCTACAGTACATACAAGTACCCTGACATTTACATAAAAGCTGTTGTACTTGACTGCATCTCAGGCATTATTGTTTTATAGCTTTTCACATCCTTGCCCTAAAGAAAAGATATTGCACAAATCTTTGGCTAATGCAATGGGAGATTTGCATTGATGTGGTGTAGATGCTATTGCTCAATAGAAGTAGACTGATTGACATGAGCTCCTTGGTACAGCCTTCAGAGTGTAGGCTAAGTATGATACTTGGAAGCGGGGAGGCTAATCTTCTTGTAAGAGTTGCTTGATTAGCTGTAGTTCTGTGAAGAACAGAAGCTCGACACATCCCATAGAAAACCCTCTTGGCAGAACCACCTCCAGCATCCAGCCTTCCAATCCATATTTTCTAGTCTTTCCTCTCTCTGTGTAGCTCTGTTCTGGCAGCAGAATACCACCCTGCATCACACTGCTGGCTTGCCTGTCAATGTAAGGCAGCAATACACTACACTATTGTTGCCTGGTCTACAGGCTCTAACAATCAAATCAAATGTTATTTGCGCCGAAATCAACAAGTGTAGACCTTACTGTCAAATGCTTACTTACTGAAACCCTTAACCAACAGTGCAGTTCAAGAAGAGTTAATTAATGATTTACCAAATAAACTCAAGTAAAAAATAATAAAAAGTAACACAATAAAATAACAATACCGAGGCTATATGCAGGGGGTACCTATATGCAGGTAAGTCAAGGTCATTTGTACATGTTGGTAGGGGTAAGTGACAATGCATAGAAAATAACCAGCGAGTAGCAGCAGTGTAAAAAGAAATGGGGCAGTGTCAATGCAAATAGTCCAGGTGGCCATTTGATTAATTGTTCAGCAGTCTTATGGCTTGGGGCACCAGTCCCTCCTCCAGCAAAGCAGCCCCATAACACAATGCTGCCACCCCCGTGCTTCATGGTTGGGATGTTCTTCGGCTTGCAATCCTCCCCCTTTTTCCTCCAAACATAATGATGGTCATTATGGCAAAACAGTTCTATTTTTGTTTAATCAGACCAGAGGACATTTCTCCAAAAAGTACGATCTTTGTCCCCATGTGCAGTTGCAAACCGTAGACTGGCTTTTTTATTGCAGTTTTGGAGCTGTGGCTTCATCCTTGCTGAGCTGCCTTTCAGGTTATGTTGATATAGGACTCGTTTTAGTTTGGAAATAGATACTTTTGTACCTGTTTCCTCCAGCATCTTCACAAGGTCCTTTGCTGTTGTTCAGGGATTGATTTGCACTTTTCGCACCAAAGTACGTTAATCTCTAGGAGACAGAATGCATCTCCTTCTTGAGCAGTATGATGGCTGCGTGGTCCCATGGTGTTTATACTTGCGTACTATTGTTTGTACCGATGAACATGGTACCTTCAGGCTATTGGAAATTGTTCCCAAGGATCAACCAGACTTGTGGAGGACTACACATTTTTTTTCTGATTTCTTTTAAATTTTCCCATGAATTTTCCCAAGCAAAGAGGCACTGAGTTTGAAGGTATGCCTGGAAATACATCCACAGGTACACCTCCATTTGACTCAAATTATGTCAATTAGCCTATCAGAAGCTTCTAAAGCCATGACATCATATTCTGGAATTTTCCAAGCTGTTGAAAGGCACAGTCAACATAGTGTATGTAAACTTTTTTTGTGTCATGCACAAAGTAGATATCCTAACCGACTTGCCAAAACTATAGTTTGTTAAGAAGATATTTGTGGAGTGGTTGAAAAATGAGTTTTAAGGACTCCAAAATAAGTCTATGTAAACTTCCGACTTCAACTGTAGGTCCTGGATGGCAGGAAGTGTGGACCCAGTGATGTACAATTTAGCAAATAAACACTGGAGTGATAGATGTGCAGAAGATGAATGTGCAAGTAGAGATACTGGGGTGCAGAGGAGCCAAAAAATATAACAGTATGGGGATGAGGTAGTTGGATGGGCTATTTACAGATGGGCATATGTACAGGTGCAGTGATCTGTGATCTGTTCTGACAGCTTAATGAGGGAGATATGGATCAGTGGGTTGAGCGACACATATGAAGTGAGGGCCAGCAAACAAGAGCATACAGGTCGTAGTGGTGGGTAGTATATGGAGCTTTGGTGACGAACTGATGTCCCTGTGATAGACTGCATCCTATTTGCTGAGTAGAGTATTGGATGTTATTTTGTAAATTACATCGCAGAAGTCAATGATCGGCAGGATAGTCAGTTTTTACGAGGGTATGTTTGGCAGCATGAGTGAAGGATGCATTGTTGCTAAATAGGAAGCCGATTCTAGATTTAATTTTGGATTAGGAGACGCTTACTGTGAGTCTATAAGGAGAGTTTACAGTCTAACCAGACACCTAGGTATTTGTAGTTGTCCAGAACCGTCCAGAGTAGTGATGCTGGATGGGCGGGCAGGTGCGGGCAGAGATCGATTGAAGAGCATGAATTTAGTTTTACTTGCATTTAAGAGCAGTTTTAGGCCACGGAAGGAGAGTTGTATGGCATTGAAGCTCGCCTGGAGGTTATTTAACACAGTGTCCAAAGAAGGGCCAGAAGTATACAGAATGGTGTCGTTTGTGTAGAGGTTCATCAGAGAATCACCAGCACCAAGAGCAACATCATTGATGTATACAGAGAAAAGAGTCGGCCCGATAATTGAACCCTGTGGCACCCCCTTAGAGACTGCCAGAGGTCCGGACAGCAGGTTCTCCGATTTGACACACTGAACTCTGTCTGAGAAGTAGTTGTTGAACCAGGCCAGGCAGTCATTTGAGAACCCAAGGATTTTGCGTCTGCTAAGAATGTGGTTAATGACTGAGTCGAAAGCCTTGGCCAGGTCAATGAATACAGCTGCACAGTATTGTCTCTTATCGATGGCAGTTATGTTATCATTTAGGACCTTGAGCGTGTCTGAGGTGTATCAGTGACCAGCTCGGAAACCAGATTGCATTTCGGAGAAAGTACGGTGGGATTCGAAATGGTCGGTGATCTGTTTGTTAACTTGGTAGGACAGATATAGGTCTGTAGCAGTTTGGGTTAAAGTGTCTCCCCCTTTGAAGAGGGGGATGATGCGTCAGCTTTCAAATCTTTGGGGATCTCAGACTATACGACAGAGAGGTTGAACAGGCTAGTAATAAGGGTTGCAACAATTTCCGCTGATAATTTTATAAAGAGAGGGTCCATATTGTCTAGCCCTGCTGATTTGTAGGGTTCCAGATTTTGCAGCTCTTTCAGAACGTCAGCTACCTGGATTTTGGTGAAGGAGAAATGGGGGAGGCTGGGCAAGTTGCTGTGGGGAGTGCAGGGCTGTTGACCAAGGTAGGGGTGGTCAGGTTGAAAGCACGGTCAGCCATAAAAAATGCTTATAGAAATTCTCAAAAGGCTATCCGGGAGGATGCTATTGATGTGATCCATGACCAACCAGCCTTTTAAAGCACTTCATGGCTACCGACGAGAGGACGACGGGGCGGTAAACATTTGGGCAGGTTACCTTCGCTTCCTTGGGGACAGGGACTATGGTGGTCTGCTTGAAACATGTAGGCATTACAGACTCGGTCAGGGAGAGGTTTAAAATGTCAGTGCAGACACTTGCCAGTTGGTCCGCGCATACTCGGAGTAGACGTCCTTGTAATCCGTCTGGCCCCACGGCTTTGTGAATGTTGACCTGTTTAAAGGTCTTGCTCACATCGGCTCCCAAGAGTATTATCGCACTGTCGTTCAGAACAGCTGGTGGTCTTGTGTGTTGCTTGCCTCGACGCGAGCATAAAAGGCATTTAGCTCGTCTGGTATGCTCGCGTCACTGGGCAACTCGCGTCTGGGTTTCCCTTTGTCGTCTGTAATAGTTTTTAAGCCCTGCCACATCCGACGAGTGTCTGAGCCGGTGAAGTCGGATTCAATCTTAATCCTGTGTTGACTCTTTTCTTGTGTGATGGTTCATCTGAGGGCAAAGCGGGATTTCTTATAAGCATTAGTGTCCCACTCATTGAAAGCGGCAGCTCTAACCTTTAGCTTGATGCTGATTTTGCCTGTAATCCATGGCTTCTGGTTGGGATATGTACGTATGGTCACTGTGGGTACGATGTCGTCTATGCACTTATTGATGAACCCGATGACTGAGGTGGTATACTCGACAATGCCATTGGATGAATCCTAGAACATGTTCCAGTCACTGGAATGTTCCTTCCTGTTTTAGTTTTTGTTATAAACTGGAATCAGGAGGATAGAATTATGGTCAGATTTGCCAAATGGAGGGTGGGGGAGAGCTTTGTCTGCATCTCTGTGTGGTCTATATTTTTTCCCCTCTGGTTGCACATGTGACATGCTGGTAGAAATGAGGTTAAATGGATTTAAGTTTGCCTGCATTAAAATCCCCGGGCACTAGGAGCCCCGTTTCTGCATGAGCATTTTCTTGTTTTCTTATGGCCTTATAGAGTTAGTTGAGTGCTGTCTTAGTGCCAGCATTAGTCTGTTATGGCAAATAGATGGCTACGAATAATAGAGGAGAACTCTCTTGGTAGATAGTGTGGTCTACAGTTTATCATAAGGTACTCTACCTCAGGCGAGCAATACCTTGAGTTCTTTAATATTAGACATCGCGCACCAGCTGTTATTGACAAATTGGCACACCCACCCACCCCTCGTCTTACCAGACGTAGCTTCTCTGTTCTGCCAGCTCTATGTTAACCATGTGGTCATTCAACCACTACTTGGTGAAACATAAGATATTGGTAGGATAATCTTGATCGTAGGTCATCAATTTTATTTTCTAATGATTGCCAGTTGAACAATGGCAGTGGGAGTTTACTCTCTCTCCTGCAAATTCTCAGAAGGCAGCCCAACCTCCGCCACCTGTTCTCCGTCTATTCTTCACGCAAATTAGGGGGATTTGGGCCTGTTCCCGGGAAAGCAGTGTATCCTTCTCGCCGGACTTGTTAAAGGATAAAGCTTATTTCAGTTCAAGGTGAGTAATCGCTGTTCTGATGGCCTGTTACAGGAATTATATTTCTCTGTTTTAATACCCAATTAAAATTAAAACACTCTGTCAATTCCTAAGAATTTGTAAGACTCTTATTTGTATGAAATGGACAGAGACCAGTCTCAAAAATCAACCAGCTGCGTTTATTCTTGAGAGTACTGAACATGATACAGTTTACCACAGATTATAAACTGAAAATGACGTAATTCGTTTTCGTACTACCCCGTCTCATCAACCAGCAGTACAATGGCTGTATAGTTCTCAACCCTTCCCACATCGTCTCTCCCTAGTAAGATAATTAACGACCCAAGCCAAGGTCTGCCTGTGTAGATACGCATTCTAGCCAGTCTGGCTATAAGTTCATTCATTTCTACCAAGGAACATATAGTCATTGTTCTAATTCTTGATTATATTTACACACATATTCAGTACTAAGGTTTAAACGAAAATTCATACATCTATACAGTAACATAATAGTTTTCTGATTAGTCAGTCCTGATTGAAATGTAAAATCCCTTAACATGGCCAGAAGTTATTTTTGGTCATAAGAGACGGTAGCAGCAACATTATGTACAAAAAAGTAAAAAATAAGTTACAAACAATGCAAAAAAACTAAACATCAGTTGTTTATTTTTTATTTTATTTAACCTCTGGGATATGTGGGACGGTAACGTCCCAACTGGCCAACATCCAGTGAAAATGCAGAGCGCTCAATTCAAATAAATTACTACAAAAATCTTGAAATCACACGTTCAATATACAAAATTAAAGCTGTTGTGAATCCAGCCAATGTGTGTAACGGCTTTCTTCTATCTCCTCTTTGGACGATGAGGTGTAGCAAGGATCGGACCAAAATGCAGCGTGGTTTGTTCGATACATCTTTAATGAAGACAAAAACACGAACTATACAAAAACAATAAACATAACGTGAAAACCGACACAGCCTATCTTGTGCAAACGAACACAGTGACATGAACAATCACCCACGAAACACTCAAAGAATATGGCTGACTAAATATGGCTCCCAATCAGAGACAATGATAATCACCTGCCTCTGATTGAGAACCAATTCAGACAGCCATAGACTTTGCTAGAGAACCCCACTAAACCACAAACCCAATACCTAACAAAACCCCAGGACAAAACACACCACATACAAAAACCCATGCCACACCCTGGCCTGACCAAATAAATGAAGATAAACACAAAATACCTCGACCAGGGCGTGACAATGTGTCAGATTTCAAAAATGCTTTATGGTGAAAGGAAACAATGCTATTATCTGAGGATAGCACCCAATAAAACAAACACAGACCATCATATTTCAACCCTCCAGGCGCGAAACAAAACGCAGAAATAAAGATAGAATTCATGCCTTACCTTTGACGAGCTTCTTCTGTTGGCACTCCAATATGTCCCATAAACATCACAAAAATCCCTTTGTTCGATTAATTCCGTCAATATATATCCATAATGTCCATTTATTTGGCGCGTTTGATCAAGAAAAACACAGGTTCCAACTCGCTCAACATGACTAAAAAAGTTACCTGTAAGCTTTGTCCAAACATTTCAAACTACTTTTGTAATACCTAAAGTTATATATTTTTACGTACATAATCTATAAAATTGAAGACGGGATGATCTGTGTTCAATACCGGAGGAAAGCAATGCGTAGCATGCTTTCAGGTCACACACCTCTAACAGAGTACACTTCCCTCGAGCCTCATTCTGAACAGTGTTTCTTCTTCATTGCTCAAAGGAAAAACCTCAACCAATTTCTAAAGACTGCTGACATACAGTGGAAGCGATAGGCACTGCAATAAGGTCCCTTAGAAATCTGGATTCCCAATGAAAATTAATTGAAAAGAGAGTGACCTCAAAAAAATTAAATCTGAATGGTTTGTCCTCTGGGTTTCGCCTGCCAAATAAGTTCTGTTATACTCACAGACACGATTCAAACAGTATTATCTTCTGGGGATGGGTAGCAGGCAGTTTAATTTTGGCATGCATTTCATCCGGACGTGAAAATACTGCCCCCTGTCACCAAGAAGTTAACAGACACATCTCAAAATCAACCGTTCATAGGAGATTGTGTGAATCTGGCCTTCATGGTCGAGTTACTGCAATAAAACCACTACCAAAGGACACCAATAATAACAAGAGACTTGCTTGGGCCAAGAAACACAAGCAATGGATATTAGACCAGTGGAAATCTGTCTTTTGGTCTGATGAGTCCAAATTGTTGTTTTTTGGTTCCAACCGCCATGTCTTTGTGAGACACAGAGTAGGTGAAAGGATTAACTCAGCATGTGTTGTTCCCACCACCGTGATGCATGGAGGAGGTGTGATGTTGTGGGGGTGCTTTGCTGGTGATACTGTCTCTGATTTATTTAGAATTCATGGCACACTTAACCAGTATGGCTACCACAGCATTCTGCAGCGATACGCCATCTCATCTGGTTTGCGCTTAGTTGGACTATCATTTGTGTTACAACATGACAATGACCCAACACACCTCCAGGCTGTAAGGTTTATTTGACCAAGAAGGAGAGTGATGGAGTGCTGCGTCAGACCTCAACCCAATTAAGATGGTTTGGGATGATTTGGACCGCAGTGAAGGGAAAGCAGCCAACAAGTGCTCAGCATATGTGGGAACTCCTTCGACTGTTGGAAAAGCATTCCAGGTGAAGCTAGTTGAGAGAATGCGAAGAGTGTGCAAAGCTGTAATCAATTCAAAGGGTGGCTATTTGAAGCATCATACATATAACACTTTTTTTGTTTACTACATGATCACGTGTTATTTCATAGTTTTGATGTACAATGTAGAATAATAATAGCCACCCTTTCCTTGATTACAGCTTTGCACACTACAATGTAGAATAATAGTAAAAATAAAGAAAAACCCTTGAATGAGTAGGTGTGTCCAAACTTTGAACTGTACTGTATGTACTGAACTGTTGGTCCCTTGTTTCATGAGTTAAATAAAAGATCCCATAAATGTTCCATACATGAAAAAAGGTTATTTTTGTGTGAACAAATTTGTTTCCATCCCTGTTTCTGTGCATTTCTCCTTTGCCAAGATAATCTATCCACCTGACATGTGTGGCATATCAAGATGCTGATTAAAGAGCATGATCATTACACAGGTGCACCTTGTGCTTGGCACAATAAAAGGCCACTCTAAAATGTGCAATTTTGCCACACAACACAATGCAAAAGATGTCTCAAGGTTTGAGGGAGTGTGCAATTGGCATGCTGACTGCAGGAATGTCCAGCAGAACTGTTGTTAGAGAATTTAATGTTAATTTCTCTACCATAAACCATCTTCAATGTTGTTTTAGAGAATTTGGCTTTATGTCCACAACCTCAGACAACATCAGCCAAGGACTTCTACATCTGGCTTCCTCACCTGTGGGATCATCTGAAATCAGCTGATGAAACTGGGGAGTATTTCTTTCTGTAATAAAGCCCTTTTCTGGGGAAAAACTCATTGGTTGCGCATGGCTCCCAGGTGGGTGGGCCTATGCCCTCCCAGCCACACCCATGGCTGCGCCCCTGCCCAGTTATGTGAAATCCCTAGATTAGGGCCTAATGCATTTATTTCAATTGACTAATTTCCTTATATGAACTATAACACAGTAAAATCTTTGAAATTGTTGCAAGTTGCATTTTTGTTAAATATATATATATATATATAAAATAAAACTCTCTCTCTCTGCCGTAGCTGCAACAGACCAGCGCTGACTGGCAGGGAGGGAGTCAGGCATCTCTGACTATGCCAGCTTTCCTTTCTTATCCTCAAAACCGTGTGTGTGTGTGTGTGTGTGTGTGTGCGCGAATGCCTGCGTGTCTGTACAGTGTGTCTGTACTATACGTGTGTACGTGACTTGTGTGTACATATGTACCTGTTTAAGTGTATCACAGGGACATAAATAACCAGATAGAAACAGAGAGACAGAGACAGTGTGTGATGAATTATTCTCTCTCAGCATAAACCATGCTTGCGAGTTGTGAGCCTTGTTGTAGCGTGCATGCTGTGTTTGCATGATCACCATGGCGATGGTCTGTGTGTGAGGATGCAGTAATTATAGGTTGCAGATGAGAAGCTCTTGATGCTCTGCCTGACTGTCCAAGGACCAGAAATACATGGCAACACATCACCTTTATGGAAATAGGACAGCTGTTCACTGAATGGCTGGACAACAGAACTGTGTATGTGTGTGTGTATATATTTGTGTGTGTGTGTGTGTGTGTGTGTGTGTGTGTGTGTGTGTGTGTGTGTGTGTTGTATTTATTTAACCAGGTAGACCAGTTGAGAACAAGTTCTCATTTGCGACCTGGCCAAAATAAAGCAAAGCAGTGCAACACAAACAACAGAGTTACTGTGGGATAAACAAACGTAAGTCAATAACAAAATAGAACAATATATAAACAGTGTGTGCAAATGTAGTAAGATTAGGGATGTAAGGAGATTAATGGGCCATAGTGGCGAAATAATTACAATTTAGCAATTAAACACTGGAGTGATAGATGCGCAGAAGATGAATGTGCAAGTAAAGTCAATGGGGTGCTAAAAAATAAATAACAATATGGGGATGAGGTAGTCGGGTGGGCTCTGTACAGATGGGCTGTGTACAGGTGCAATGATCGGTAAGCTGCTCTGACAGCTGATGCTTAAAGTTAGTGAGGGAGATATAAGACTCCACCAGTCTTTGGAATTTGGTTGAGGTTATTCCTTTGTGCAAGGAAGAAGTACGGCCATCTAGGAAATGGGTAACAATGTTGAGAGTTGCGCAAGACTACAAAAGTAGCGTTAGTTTCCTCTCTGATCGATTATTAACGTTTAAAAATACCTAAAGTTGTATTACAAAAGTAGTTTGAAATGTTTTGACAAAGTTTACAGGCAACGTTTGAGATATTTTGTAGTGACGTTGCGCAATTTTGAAGCTGTTTTTTTCTGGATCAAATGCGCCAAATAAATTGACATTTTGGATATATATGGACGGAATTAATCGAACAAAAGGACCAATGGTGATGTTTATGGGACATAGAGGTGGATCAGAGAATCACCAGCAGCAAGAGGCACATCATTGATGTATACAGAGAAAAAAGTCGGCCTGAGATTTGATCCCTGTGGCACCCCCATAGAGACTGCCAGAGGTCTGGACAACAGGCCCTCCGATTTGACACACTGAACTCTATCTGAGAAGTAGTTGGTGAAGCAGGCGAGCCAGTCATTTGAGAAATCAAGGCTGTTGAGTATGTTTGCGTATGTTTGCGTTTGCTTATGTGTTTGTGTTTTGCTTGAGTTGTGCATCAGCTCCTCTCTCTCCATCTCGCCAACCTCCTTTAACCTCTCCCTCTCTCCTCTCTCTCCAGCTGGTGGCGGTGTACGAGGAGCAGGATCCTCACCATGTTACCGGTTAATTAAATCATGTAATAATTGATTGTGGTATGTAATTATTTTATAAAATAACAGTCAAACACATTCATGATAGACAAGACACGACAGCATCATAAAATCTGATAGTATTTCAACCACAATGTATCCAAGCCAAGCTAAAATCTTATCAGAAGCATGTTGGGCCATTTTCATTGATTTCTATTTCCTTACAACCGGTCAAATGGATGCCATTTGGACATTTTGCACAGAAAATCTTTCCCATTCTTTTAGAGTTAATGTATTTTCTCCCCGGTCCCTAAATGTCTTTGCTCTGTGAAAGAAGCAGAGATAACAGAGAAACCTTTACCAATGTCAACTAGTCGGGCGGGTGCGGGTGAACAAACAGCTCACCCTAGTCTGTGTGTTCTCCAAATCTTAGCTGCTATCATTTTGGTATGATAGTACACCATTTTCATGCAATCATGAGAGCATTTAGCCTGTATACAAATGACAAAGTAAGGACAGGCTGTGTACTGTAACACCTCATGGTTTTGTTGCACATCCCACTTAATTTGATTCTCCTCACACCATAGATCCATTGAATAATGTATGTGCCACCACTATGACACAGTAGTATTAGTGTCTCGTCTTCCCTCCACTGCCTGTCACAAATTTAAATCCGAGTGGTGCAGCGGCTCCGAACCAAGGCTCAGGGTGTAAATTACAGTTTGCCCTCAATTGCCGAGGGGATTACCGCCTAAGGCTGCACTCTCATTTCAATCCCTGGTTCTATTGTAATAGATAGGTAATCTACTGCACAGTTTAATTAGACTCGGTGGGTTGTTTGGGGTGTGTGTGTGTGTTTCTGTTTGCTTTTGTGCATGTGCGCTCATGTGTGTGTTATGCTTTTGTATGTGTGATGGGCTGGACAGACAGATAGATGGACGAATGCAGAATGCAGACTGCGTCCCTTCATTACCAGTGGCGATTACAAAAATCACACTAGAAATGCAGGGCAGGTGGCCTCACACAGCTGTGCTGTGAAGCATAGAATTATGGATATCTGAAATAATCATCTTCAGAATAGTATTGATTGTTTTTCTCCGTCCCTCTGCCAGCTCTGCCGCTTCTCGCAGCTTGTTTTAGATTTCCAAGCAGAAGAAAGCCGTAAGAGGTCAGGCTGCTAATAATTGGCTTGGAGATGAGATGTAAATTACAACAATGAATGTAATTTGCCTGGTAATTATATGGATGGTGGTCCATTTCACTTGCTTAACATGAAAGTACAATCTTGCAGTGGGAAAAATGTAATCTGGCTATAAAACTAGCTTGGAATCTTAATTAGAATAAAATCTAGCTTGGAATCTTAATTATAATTTTTCTTAATTTGACAGTTCCTTCGGCCTTGTTCTTGCTTGCTTTGCTCTGAGAGTTGAATAAACATTTAGATTCGTAACATTAACTCTAACCAGATGAGTTGCTTAAACTCCATCCATGTGAGTTGCATAAACTTCACCCATTCGATTTGGATAAACTTCATCCATAAAAGTTGCATAAACTTTATCCAGATGAGTTGTGTACTTTATCTCTGTGTTCATACGTGTTAGAAATTGGTAGTTCCGGTTTGCGAATTCCCCATTGTCGCAAAAGGAGACGCTCAGCCAAAGCCTTTACTTGCAGCTATGCTGAAATGAAACACATCATGGTTTCAAAACAACCACAGGAGACTGAAAACTGAACCCATTGATGCATTATGATTGCCCCCCTGCTCCCCTCTCTCCTGATGGTTGTAAAACTGTTGAGATCGAAACCACTCAGAAATATCTTCTGTTTGGCCACCAGCTGGGCAATCAGCAGTATGGAAGCTGGTTCCATGGTTCCAGTCTGGTTGGTTGGTTGGCTGGTGCACTCTATCAAAGCTTCTAACTGGCCAGGAACATCCATGTCGTAACAAATCACCTGTTGGCCTGACCCCACTGAATCACGTGATAAAGGTGACACAGGAGCTCGGCTGCCATTAGTAGATTGCCTGACTGCCTTTGGGGTAAAGTGTGGACACCTATGGATAGGACCGCATTTATCTAATCAATTTGGATAGTGGCTTGATGCTGGGCTGCCTCCCTTTGCAGACCAAGGTCATATAGAAGTCTGTAAAGGACACACAATGGCAGCATTCCAAATGGCAACCTATTCCCAATGTAGTACATTGCTTTTGACCAAGGCCCATAGAGCTCTGGTCAAAAGTAGTGTACTAGTGTAAATAAGAAACACGGCACCATTTGGGACACAGACAATGTACTGCACAGAAACTCTGACAACAAAACATCTGTTTATATGTTAGCCTATGCCATAACATGTTTTGTGTTAATGAGAAAACAAAAAAATATATACTAATAAAAAATGTAAAAATGCATCATACCTTGAACTGTTTTTGTCCCTCCCTCACCACTCTCAGTGGGATTGGTTGAAGTCCAGAAGCATTGGTTGCCCATTAAATATAACTAACAGGGTTTGGTTTGAACTGCCATCAGGTGGGCCTAGGTGGTCTGGTGGGTAGGAGCGTTGGGCCAGTAACTGAAAGTTTGCTGGATCGAATCGTACTGCTCCTGAGCAAGGCAGTTAACCCCACTATTCCCTGGATGCCGATGATGTCGATTAAGGCAGCCCTCCGTATCTCTCTGATTCAGAAGGGTTGGGTTAAATGCGGAAGACACATTTCAGTTGAAGGCATTCAGTAGTGCATCTGACTAAGTATTCCCCAATATTGGTCTCCACTCTCTGACACTCATCTCTCTCTCTCCCTTGCTCGTTTACCTCCTTCGTCCAGGTCCAAAGGCTCTCCTCTTCAATCTCGCACTTCAGTGGCGGGCGGCGTTATGTTCAGCTGTACATATTCTATCGGTAAATAGCCCACCCAATTTTACCTACCTCATCCCCATACTGTTTTTATTTATTTACTTTTCTGCTCTTTTGCACACCAATATCTCTACCTGCACATGACCATCTGATCATTTATCACTCCAGTGTTAATCTGCAAAATTGTAATTATTCGCCTACCTCCTCATGCCTTTTGCACACAATGTATATAGACTCTTTTTTTCTACTGTGTTATTGACTTGTTAATTGTTTACTCCATGTGCAACTCTGTGTTGTCTGTTCACACTGCTATGCTTTATCTTGGCCAGGTCGCAGTTGCAAATGAGAACTTGTTCTCAACTAGCCTACCTGGTTAAATAAAGGTGAAATAAAAATAAAAATACAAAATGTGATCAGCAAATAGTAGTATAAGACAAATCAGAGGGAGTTGATAACGGCAACAGTGTGTGTCTGATTGTTGCCCCGCTCTGGTGTGTTGGTGTGTGGGTGTGTGTGTGTGTGTCCATTTCTCTGAACAGCCTGCTTTTATTGGAATTAACTCTCACTAGTTGATACCACAACATTGCTTATAAAAATAATTATCTCATCCGTATTACATTAAAGCAATACATGCATTGTGTAGTTAGTTTTGTAGTTAGTTACAGACAGAATAACATAAGAGCATTCATTGAAAAAAAAGATGACAGGCCAAAAGTCCTGGTGTACAGGTGATATTAGCCAACAACCATACTCAGAGTAACTTCCCAATCCCAAATTATTCAACACTATAGAGTTACTACTGAACCGGATGTATCTAAGGCAGAGTACCCAATTGGCTTTATGAGAGCACACACTTGAGATGAGTGGAATATGAGCTGTTATATTATAGAAATTATAACCATCATGCATCTTACCCTCAAATGAAGCTATTCTCTCTCCTCTCTCTCTCTCATCCCTCTCTCAGCTCTCCAACCTGCCAGCACTTGAACACAAAGGGCCACTCTCTGCTCTCTCTTTGACTTTGAAGTGTCTTTGTCTGGCTGAGTTAGTGTGGAGTTTATTAGTTATGTCGACTCTTAATCAACCAGCAGGCTACATTAAAACCTCCCATGGCAAATGAAATGAGAGGGAGGAGAGGAGAGGATAGTTGGCCTTTAAACACCACTGCTATCAAAAGAGAGGGGGCGTCAAGAGTTGTTATAATGCAAGACTGTTAGTCATAAAACTATAAAACTGCCAACAATTTAATCTAGAGCTTATTACCGCTAATTATTGTAACCATTGACACTGTAAAATTGTTTAAAAAATGATTTGGTGATGAAGTATGAACTCAGACTGGTGAGGAAAGTCCCCACTCAGCACGTGTTGGAGTGTGTGCTGCTTGTAATGGAAAGCGGGATACCTAGTCAGTTGTACCACTGAATGCCTTCAACTGAAATGTGTCTTCCACATTTAACCCAACCCCTCTGAATCAGAGAGGTGCGGGGGGCTGCCTTAATCGACATCCACTTCTTCGGCACCCAGAGAAAAGTGGGTTAACTGCCTTCCTCAGGGGCAGAACAACAGATTTAGACCCTGTCAGCTCTAGGATTCAATCCAGCAACCTTTCGGTTACTGGCCCAACGCTCTAACCACTAGGCTACCTGCCGCCCACTGGATGGTCAGAGTTGGGGCAGTTAGAAGCAGAGCAGTGCAGTGCAGAGCTTAGGCTCCCTACACTCCTTCCGCAACTCTCCCATGACTTGGAGAAAGGGGCAGATCTTAGCTATTTCTTCCCACTCACTAAGAACCTGCACTAATGTCTCACTTTGCACTTATACAGTGCTGTACTGCACAGTGATCTGTGGGTCTGTGTGGGCAGCTTTATAGCTTCCTGGTTAGACAGGAGCAAAGCTCTGATGTTTGTTTATGTCAGTGGTAATGCTGCCCAGGAGCTGTACAGATACTAATGGGACAACTCGTCATACACACACAAGCCCTACATCTATTATTAAGTGAATCATTGGATGTTTCTTTAACCCCAGTAGACTATGGGAAGTCTGGCATGGTCTGTTATGGTTGGGAGTGTTTGTTTTAACTCTGGTGTCTGTGTATGTGTGTGTGTCCGTGGATACTAGTGTTTAACAAGCTGTGGTCCAGTGTCATCCCAGCGCTCAGTTGATCCCAGCGCTCACACAAAGCCTTAAACACTTAGGATAATTATGTGACTGTCTCTGTCTGAAATATGTAATCTCCTCCAACTTTTGACCACCCTCAGACACTTACTGTGCACTTGTTTACTTCCATGTTGCTTAAAGATAAAATACTATTGATGGTTCTTCATGCTTAAGAAAACACTCCAAAGCTGACAAAATATGGATGGTGCTATAGCTAAACAAATAGTCCAAAATTCCCTATGACTTTTCAACCCAAGATAAACAAAGATGAACTCGTAGCAAAAGTGAACTATAGTTGTTCATTCCATTTTTTACGTTTCTATTTAATTCAATTTACAGTGCTTTCAGAAAGTCCAGGACCCAATTGCATATGGCGGGGTTTAGACCCAGGGCCTCAAGCTTAATGGTGAGCTTGGAAGGTACTATGGTGTTGAATGCTGAGCTATAGCCAATGAACAGCATTCTTACATAGGTATTCCTCTTGTCCAGATGGGATATGGCAGTGTGCAGTGTGATGGCGATTGCATTGTCTGTGGACCTATTTGGGCAGTTAGCAAATTGAAGTGGGTCTAGGGTGACAAGTAAGGTGGAGGTGAAATAATCCTTGACTAGTCTCTCAAAGCACTTCATGATGACAGAAGTGAGTGCTACCAGGTTATAGTCATTTAGTTCAGTTACCTTTGCATTCTTGGATCCAGGAACAATGGGGGGCCAGACTGGGATAGGGAGAGATTGAATATGTCAGTAAACACACCAGCTGGTCTGCGCATGCTCTGAGAACGCGACTAGGGATGCCGTCTGGGCCAGCAGCCTTGTGAGGGTTAACACGTTTAAATGTCTTACTCACGTTGGCCACTGAGAAGGAGAGCCCACAGTCCTTGGTAGCTGGATGCGTCGGTGGCACTGTGTTATCCTCAATGCGGGCAAAGAATGTGTTTAGCTTGTCCGGAAGCAAGATGTCGCTGTCCGCGACGTGGTTGGTTTTCCTTTTGTCAGTTTGATTGCCTTGTGGAGGGAATGACCAGTCACATTGCCTTGGTTAAAGGCGATGGTTCGCACTTTTTCATGCGAATGCTGCCATCTATCCGCGGTTTCTGGTTAGGGTAGATTTCTCTTCAACTGATCGCTGCCCGCACCTGCCCGCCTGTCCAGCACAACTACTCTGGATGGTTCTGACTTAGAATATGTCGACAACTACAAATACCTAGGTGTCTGGTTAGACTGTTAACTCTCCTCCCAGACTCACAATAAGCATCTCCAATCCAAAATTAAATCTAGAATCGGCTTCCTATTTCACAACAAAGCATCCTTCACTCATGCTGCTAAACATACCCTCGTAAAACTGACCATCCTATCGATCCTCGACTTTGGCGATGTCATCTACAAAATAGCCTCTGACACTCTACTCAACAAATTGGATGCAGTCTATCACACTGCGACCTGTACGCACTCGTTGGCTGGCCCTCATTTCATACTCGTCGCCAAACCCACTGGCTCCAGGTCTTTGCTAGGTAAAGCCCCACCTTATCTCAGCTCACTGGTCACCATAGCAGCATCCACTCATAGCACGCGCTCCAGCAGGTGTACCTCACTGGTCACCCCCAAAGCCAATTCCTCCTTTGGCCGCCTTTCCTTCCAGTTCTCTGCTGCCAATGACTGGAACAAACTGCAAAATCACTGAAGCTGGAGACTCATATCTCCCTCACTAGCTTTAAGCACCAGCTGTCCGAGCAGCTCACAGATCACTGCAGCTGTACATAGCCCATCCAACTACCACATCCCAATACTGTATTTATTTATTTTGATCCTTTGCACCCCAGTATCTCTACTTGCACATTCATCTTCTTTACATCTATTCACTTCAGTGTTTAATTGGTATATTGTAATCACTTCACCACCATGGCCTATTTATTGCCTTACCTCCCTTATCTTACCTCATTTGCACACACTGTATATAGACTTTTTCTACTGTATTATTGACTGTATGTTTGTTCATTCCATGTGTAACTTGGTGTTGTTGTTTGTGTCGCACTGCTTTGCTTTATCTTGGCCAGGTCACAGATGTAAATGAGAACTTGTTCTCAACTAGCCTACCTGTTTAAATAAAGGTGAAATAAAATAAAAATAATAAATAAAAGTCACAGTGGTTTCAACATCTCCTATAGACTTCTTGATGAAATCAGTAACCGTCTCAGTGTACGCATCAATATTATTCTCAGAAGCTACCCAGAACATATCCCAGTCCACGTGATCAAAACAATCTTGAATTGTCGATTCCGATTGGTCAGACCAGCATGTATAGTCCTTAGCACGGGTAATTCCTGTTTGAGTTTCTGCCAATATGAAGGGAGGAGTAAAATGGTCATGGTCAGGAGGTCGAGCGAGGGAGGGCCTTGTATACAGTGCCTTGCGAAAGTATTCGGCCCCCTTGAACTTTGCGACCTTTTGCCACATTTCAGGCTTCAAACATAAAGATATAAAACTGTATTTTTTTTGTGAAGAATCAACTACAAGTGGGACACAATCATGAAGTGGAACGACATTTATTGGATATTTCAAACTTTTTTAACAAATCAAAAACTGAAAAATTGGGCGTGCAAAATTATTCAGCCCCTTTACTTTCAGTACTTTCAGCAAACTCTCTCCAGAAGTTCAGTGAGGATCTCTGAATGATCCAATGTTGCCCTAAATGACTAATGATGATAAATACAATCCACCTGTGTGTAATCAAGTCTCCGTATAAATGCACCTGCACGGTGATAGTCTCAGAGGTCCGTTAAAAGCGCAGAGAGCATCATGAAGAACAAGGAACACACCAGGCAGGTCCGAGATACTGTTGTGAAGAAGTTTAAAGCCAGATTTGGATACAAAAATATTTCCCAAGCTTTAAACATCCCAAGGAGCACTGTGCAAGCGATAATATTGAAATGGAAGGAGTATCAGACCACTGCAAATCTACCAAGACCTGGCCATCCCTCTAAACTTTCAGCTCATACAAGGAGAAGACTGATCAGAGATGCAGCCAAGAGGCCCATGATCACTCTGGATGAACTGCAGAGATCTACAGCTGAGGTGGGAGACTCTGTCCATAGGACAACAATCAGTCGTATATTGCACAAATCTGGCCTTTATGGAAGAGTGGCAAGAAGAAAGCCATTTCTTAAAGATATCCATAAAAAGTGTTGTTTAAAGTTTGCCACAAGCCACCTGGGAGACACACCAAACATGTGGAAGAAGGTGCTCTGGTCAGATGAAACCAAAATTGAACTTTTTGGCAACAATGCAAAACGTTATGTTTGGCGTAAAAGCAACACAGCTCATCACACTGAACACATCATCCCCACTGTCAAACATGGTGGTGGCAGCATCATGGTTTGGGCCTGCTTTTCTTCAGCAGGGACAGGGAAGATGGTTACAATTGATGGGAAGATGGATGGAGCCAAATACAGGACCATTCTGGAAGAAAACCTGATGGAGTCTGCAAAAGACCTGAGACTGGGACGGAGATTTGTCTTCCAACAAGACAATGATCCAAAACATAAAGCAAAATCTACAATGGAATGGTTCAAAAATAAACATATCCAGGTGTTAGAATGGCCAAGTCAAAGTCCAGACCTGAATCCAATTGAGAATCTGTGGAAAGAACTGAAAACTGCTGTTCACAAATGCTCTCCATCCAACCTCACTGAGCTCGAGCTGTTTTGCAAGGAGGAATGGGAAAAGATTTCAGTCTCTCGATGTGCAAAACTGATAGAGACATACCCCAAGCAACTTACAGCTGTAATCGCAGCAAAAGGTGGCGCTAGAAAGTATTAACTTAAGGGGGCTGAATAATTTTGCACGCCCAATTTTTCAGTTTTTGATTTGTTAAAAAAGTTTGAAATATCCAATAAATGTCGTTCCACTTCATGATTGTGTCCCACTTGTTGTTGATTCTTCACAAAAAAATACAGTTTTATATCTTTATGTTTGAAGCTTGAAATGTGGCAAAAGGTCGCAAAGTTCAAGGGGGCCGAATACTTTCGCAAGGCACTGTACATCCCGGAAGTTGTCGTAGCAATGGTCGAGCGTTTTTTCCAGCGCGAGTACTACAGTCGATATGATGATATCATTTAGGTTGTGTTTTCCTCATATTTGCCTTCTTAAAATCCCCAGCTATAATAAATGCAGCCTCGGGATATATGGTTTCCAGTTTGCATAAAGTCCAGTGATGTTTCTTGAAGACCGTCGTGGTATCGGCTTGAGGGGAGATATACACGGCTGTAACAGTAACCGAAGATAATTATCTTGGGAAATAATATTTTCTTCCCGACTCCCAGCGTACACGTGACAGATAAGAAGGGTGAAGAGGTTGATGTCATTTAGAAAGACAATAGTGTAATGATGAGTTTGTGTTATGCATATGTATCAGCAGCAAATCATTTGACCATGCGCCTTGGGGGTTAATAACATTCTCTTTAATTTTGACTTAAAAACAAGCTGTTAAGGGACTGTTTTATTTAGTGTACTAATCAAAAGTATTGTAAGGGAAATGAAAACATGCTAAGTGTTGCAGTAGGCCTTTAGAATAATGAAAAACATATCCTTGACTATGTCCAACTTGATGAGCGTGAAACAAACTATGCCAGTCAGCCTGCAGAGCCAGCCCGCCGTAACTACACCTAAACTATACCCAAACGAATTTCACACATCATAAGAGTTAGCCTATAGACAAGATTAAATTGACAATAATCTGATGAGTGACAATTATTTAAAAAAAAATCTGACAATATTAGGTTGTCAAAATTGTACATGAAGAGATTTGGCACATCTTGTAATTTACAAATGTAAGCAAAGGATAATGATTTTTATCAATCCTCCTTCTGTCATATGCAGGTAAAACATTTACATTTCTAAGGATCCGCCCCTTTTTTAAATTTTTGCCTAAAATGACATACCCAAATCGAAGTATAAAGAGCATATTCTGCAGTTTCTATTACACGTACCTTTGTCAAATAACTCCCATAATTCAAGAGGTGCAGCTGTATTTTCAAATGTTACTTTTTCCAAGAATATCAGTGCTGTCCATGCATTCAGCACATGACCACTCATGCAGCAGCGTTGCTCTGGCTACTAAAGCAAAGACTAGTAACAAAATAAACTTTCAAAAATGTATGCTCTTTATTTATGCAATTTATCAATTACAATTGTTCATGCATTGGTGATTTTGTTTAGGAATACAGCAAATAATTTAATCTGTGCACCTGGCTGGTTATAGTATTATTATCATTATCTTATTTGTATATACTTTGTCAAAAGAAGCTGTCACTGGACAGTATTAATTACTATAACTCTATTACTAATCGAATCGAGAAATAAAGTTGATCAAATGGATTACACTGTAATGTTTTTATTGTACGGGAAACAAAAATAGGCTATAGGCCTATGTTTTTTCTAGGACTTTGTAGAATGTTTCAAAACATCTCTCTGACTCTGTCTAAACAAATAACTATTGTAGTTTTTTTTAATTATTGATATATTTCCACTAATATTTCTTCATGCAATTGATTCTTTATAATAGTTTATGCACTATTTATCAACTGTTGTTGCTTATGTTTGCAGGTTGATATGCATCTGATGCGTATGCTAAAGGTGATGCCCAGCAACGTTCTCTAGCGGGTACTTGTAGACAGAAAGCCCAGGAGGTTCTAGTGTTAAAGGCCTTATTCCTTGCTTGGATAGATTCTAGGATCTCATGATTAAACCCAGGGCTAGATCTCTGCTTTACTCTAACCTGTCTAATGGGAGCCATCACATTCACCACATCAAATAATCTACATTTAAAGGCTTCCCAGGCACTGTCTACCCTTACATATTAGCAATGTCACAAAGTCCTCAGAATGAGTAGGGTCTATGTTTTTCAACCCCCTTAATTCAACGCGTGCAAACAAAGCACAGGACATTTCATGTTGCAGTGCTTTGTGAATGCAAACGAAGACCCGATAAAATTGCTTTGTCACACTGCGCACCCACACACACACTGAGTTACTGAGATCACAAATTCAATAACACAATGTACTACACTTTCGATTCCACTTCATTTCAGTGACATTTAACCTTTAACTTATTGTAGTTCTTCTAAAGTTTGTTCTTTGTTCGTTTCCCTCACCATCGGTCTGGGCAGAGCATCTTAATAACTAGGGACTACAGTTCTTAGACCTTTCATTAGAACCACAATGAGTAGTGATTAGATTGTTCCAACCTCCATCTCATTTCCCATCTGGCTGTGTTCTAGTGGGCCCTGTAGGAAATGTGCTTCCTGCTCACAACTGGCCCCGTTCTCTCACAGCAGATGCACACACACACACACACAATCCCTTCTGCTTGTTTGTCGCTCTCATCCTAAGCCAATATAGCTGGCTGAAAACCCCATAAAAATGACTTATTAGCCCTTAAGTTCTCTCAGACATGAATAAAAATGGGTGCCATTTGCATGTTGTGTGCTTCGTCTTCACACAGGGGACCTCTCTCTCTCTCTCTCTGTGAAACAGGCTGCTGCGGTTGTGTAAATTGCACTAATTTGTCAGAGGGGAGAGGTGCTCAGTGGATGGGGCACTCAGCCGCAATGAGGCGCACCCCACTACACACGTCAGGGCCTCCTGCCCTTCATCTCCCCCTTCAATGACACCGTGATCTCTGTAGGGTTTATTTACATCCGGGGCGTGGAAGGTCACCACCAGCCCAAGGGCAATGGGACTCCTCAATAGGCTGTTCTTCTGAGGGAAGGGATTTATTAGCTTTGTGTCTCTGGGCTCTTTTTGTCTCATGACACCCTCTTCACTCTCATTCTCCGCTCTTTCTCCCCCTATTAATCTACCCCTTTTCCTCCCTCATCAAGTTCCAGGAAGAATGAAGTACCTGCACATTTTATTTTTGCAGGGGGCATCAAAGCCACCGCATGTTCACCTATGCACACTAGAAAGAGGGTTTAGAACACTAGAAAGAGGGTAGGTAGAGAGAAAATAGGGAAGTGGAGAGATGGATATAAAGACAAATCACAGAAAAAAAAGCAAGAAAAGTTTGACATATGGTAGAGGGAGAGCCGAGGAGGCAAAGCTATTTGAGAGTACATTTGAACTTGATTACGTACTTTAAAAGTTTAAAGTAGAGATTTGATATCTTGGCTTTGTACTCACTAAGTTAGCTTGAGTTGTGTTATTATCTTGACTTGGTAACCACTAAGTTAGAGTGAGTTATCTTGGCTTTGTACTCACTAAGTTAGCTTGAGTTGTGTTATTATCTTGACTTGGTAACCACTAAGTTAGAGTGAGTTATCTTGGCTTGGTACTTACTAAGTTAGACGGAGTTGTTATTTTGACTTGGCTTTACAACTTCTGATGGGCTGCATGTTCTCTGCTGCTCCATCCACTCTGCAGGAGAGCTGAGTCCTGGTTATCAACAACTCTGTACATCTGGAGAGACACAATCAGCCCCATAGAGCTGTGTGGAAAACTGGACTAACACGCCGGTTATAGAGTTGCTTACTTTGGCAAGGAATCACACGTTTGATCGTGAGAAAACAGTTGTAGATAATCTGCGGGTGTTGTTTTTCAAGTCCCTTCAGTAAGCCTTCGGACATGGGTACTGCAAGCATTCTGGACATCAAGGGCTAATTGACTTGACAAAGTGTAATGAACAGAGCTCCATGTGTTAGTCATTTAGACCAGTGTTTCCCAACCACAGTCCTTGAGTAACCCCAAAAGCACACCTTTTTGTTGTAGCCCCGGACAAACTCACCTGTTTCAATTCGTCAACTAATTATCAAGCCCTGGATGAGTAGAATCAGGTGTTTGTCCAGGGCTACAACATATGCTGTGGGAGAAACTCAAGGACTGGATTTGGGAGCTGGGAAATACTAATTTGTTTAGAAACCACACAGCACTCCTCTTGGCTTTGAAGTGATTTATGGAATGCATACACTTAGGCTCATGCGGCTTTAAACTGTATGTAATTGTGGCTAATGCTTGCACATATTTGTTCACATTCAGATGAGATTTTCTGCAGGCAAACAAACAACTGAGTCATAACTGAATAAATTGAGTCATATTGCAGTCAGTTCTTTAATTCTTTGGCAGAGGGACGTGGGAATCCGAGGACGACCAAACAGGCTTATCACACAACTGACCCAGTGACTCACAGCACAGTCTGTCAAAAACCTTTTCCCAGATATGTTTGTGGTGTATAAACATAGTTGCCTATACAGCTCAAACAGATTTGGGAACAGGCTGTCTCTGCATGGCCTTGTGTTGATGACCCATCGTCCCAAACGAAATGTTCCCCTCATGGTACCGGATACATGTCTGCATTTCCAGGTGGGATATCTCCAACATTGGCCAACACATCTATTGACCTTGATGTGTCAAATAAAAATGTAGTTCTTCTTTGGCACGGCGTGACTGATCGTGGTGATATATCATATCTGGATCTTTTGATTCAATATGTATTTTTTTTCCCTCCTCCTTATTAATAGATTCCTCAAGCCAACAGCATATCCCCTATACTGCTGACCCTAGTTGTTCCTTCCCACTGGGCACACCTGGTTGAATCAACATTGTTTCCACGTCATTTCAATGAAATTCTGTGGAACCAACGTGGAATAGACATTGAATTGATGTCTGTGACCAGGGGGTTGGCTCTGGCTGTATTCCTCTCTTCCTCTCTTCTTTTCTTTGCCCCTGTTTTGCAATAGAGCATTTATGTATTTTATGATCTATTTTGTCCTCTTCTATCCCTTATGGCTGGACCATATGGCCAAAATATATTTCACATTTTGGATGGTATTTGATGTTTTTGAATAATAAAAGTTCTAAATTTGCTTTCTGAGTTGTGCATGACCCTAAGGTAGCAACACATTAAGTTTTATTGATTTTTAATGCGACTTTCTCCATTGTAATTGTTTTATACTGTTTGCTTAAACCAAAAGTTTATCAAATGTGAGATCATTTCCACACTGTCACTTAGGGGCTGCAGTCTGGGCAAAAAATCAGGCCTTATTTTTAACCACATATTGCAATTGCGCGGGGCGGCAGGTAGCCTTGTAGTTAGAGTGTTGGACTTGTAACTGAAAGGTTGCAAAATTGAATCCCCGAACTGACAAGGTACAAATCTGTTGTTCTGCCCCTGAACAAGGCAGTTAACCCACTGTTCCTATTATTCTAATTCTATAGTTAGAATGTTGTTGTGTTGCTACCATTCTGTATTGTCATGTGTTGCTGCATTGCTATGTTGTTGTTTTAGGTCTCTCTTTATGTTGTGTTGTCTCTCTTGTCATGATGTGTGTTTAGTCCTATATTTACGTGTTATTTATTTATTTGTATTATTTTTCAATCGCAGCCTCCGTCCCCACAGGAGGTCTTTTTGCCTTTTGGTAGAACGTCATTGTAAATAAGAAATAGTTCTTAACTGACCTGCCAAGTTAAATAAAGGTTAAATAAATAAAATATATACATTAATGTAATAGTGGGCACTTTTTTGTACAGTGTTGTTTGACATGACAACAAATGAAAAAGCCAAGGAGGCGTTCATAGAGTTAGGGATTAGAATACTAATAGGATCTCTATAGAGGTGTTATTGTGACAGGGTAGGAAACAAAGTGTTGGTCAGTGTTTCACAGGGGAGTGAGACCCTATAATGTTTGGCTACATTATGTTTTCTCTTACTTCACTTCATGCCTATTACTCTCTGATTTTTAATATACATTGATATTATTTATAAGATATTGCACAAACAACATACTGATTTAGGCCTACACCAGCACTGATATCAGGCTGTATTAGCTAGCTACATCTTAAGTCAGAAGTTAACATACACTTAGGTTGGAGTCATTAAAACTCATTTTCAACCATTCCACAGATTTCTTGTCAACAAACTATAGTTTTGGCAAGTTGGTTAGGACATCAACTTCATGCATGACACAGACAGATTATTTCACTTTTAATTCACTGTATCACAATTCCAGTGGGTCAGATGTTTACATACACTAAGTTGACTGTGCCTTTAAACAGCTTGGAATATTCCAGAAAATGATGCCATGGATTTAGAAGCTTATTATGGACTAATTGACATAATTTGAGTCCATTTGAAGTGCACCTGTGGATGTATTTCAAGGCCTACCTTCAAACTCAGTGCCTCTTTGCATGACATCATGGGAAAATCAAAAGAAATCAGCCAAGACCTCCAAAGAAAATTTGTAGACCTCCACAAGTCTGGTTCATCCTTGGGTGCAATTACCAAATGCTTGAAGGTACCACTTTAATCTGTGCAAACAATAGAACGCAAGTATAAACACCATGGGGCCACGCTGCCATCATACCGCTCAGGAAGGAGACGCATTCTGTCTCCTAGAGATGAACGTACCTTGGTGCGAAAAGTGCAAATCAATCCCAGAACAACAGCAAAGGACATTGTGAAGATGCTGGAGGAAAAAGGTACAAAAGTATCTATATTCACAGTAAAACGAGTCCTATATCAACATAACCTGAAAGGCCGCTCAGCAAGGCAGAAGCCACTGCACCAAAACCGCCATAAAACAGCCATACTACGGTTTGCAAATGCACATGGGGACAAAGATTGTACTTTGTGGAGAAATGTCCTCTGGTCTGATGAAACAAAAATAAAACTGTTTGGCCATAACGACCATCGTCATGTTTGGAGGCAAAAGGGGGAGGCTTGCAAGCCGAAGAACACCATCCCAACAGTGAAGAACAGGGGTGGCAGCATCGTGTTGTGGGGGTGCTTAACTGCAGGAAGAACTGATGCACTTAAAAAAAATAGATAGCATCATGAGATAGGAAAATTATGTGGATATATTGAAGCAACATCGCAAGACATCAGTCAGGAAGTTAAGGCTTGGTTGCAAATGGGTCTTCCAAATGGACATTGACCCCAATCATACTTCCAAAGTTGTGGCAAAATAGCTTAAGGACAACAACGTCAAGGTATTGGAGTGGCCATCACAAAGCCCTGACCTCAATCATATAGACAATTTGTGGGAAGAACTGAAAAAGAGTGTGCGAGCAAGGTGGCCTACACACCTGACTCAGTTACACCAGCTCTGTCAGGAGGAATGGGCCAACATTCACTCAACTTATTGTGGGAATCTTGTGGCTACCTGAAACGTTTGACCCAAATTAAACAATTTAAAGGCAATGCTACCAAATGCTAATTGAGTGTGTGTAAACTTGTGATCCACAGGGAATGTGATGAAAGAAATAGAAGCTGAAATAAATAATTCTCTCTACTATTATTCTGACATTTCACATTCTTAAAATAAAGTGGTGATCCTAACTGACCTGAGACAGGTGTTTTTTACTAGGATTAAATGTCAGGAATTGTGAAACTGAGTTTCAATGTATTTGGCTAAGGTGTATGTAAACTTCCGACATCAACTGTATGTTTGCTCTGACTCAGTACATTTATTATCAAGCTAGCTATCCAGTTAATTAGTATAATCGGCAAACACAATTTATTTTTGCCACAACTTGCTAAGAGAGGCAAAGTGGAAAGCAGCATCTTTGTCATCAGCATATTGTTGTATCTGCTGCATTGACCATGCAGACTGAGGAGGTCAGGTCAGCAAACTGAAGGTCAGCAAATGATCTTGTGGTCTACCAACAATACTTCTTGAGTGACAGGGGGCGGGGTGTGATGAGAGAGGGAGACAAATCAAATCAAAGCAAAGTTTATTTGTCACGTGCGCCGTATACATCAGGTGTGGACCTTACAGTGAAACGCTTACTTACAGGCTCTAACCAATGGTGCAAAAAAGGTATTAGGTGAACAATAGGTAGGTAAAGAAATAAAACAACAGTCAAAAGACAGGCTATGTACAGTAGCGAGGCTATGAAAGTAGCAAGGTTACATACAGACACCGGTTAGTCAGTCTTATTGAGGTAGCATGTACATGATGCAATGTATAGTTAAAGTGACTTTGCATATATGATAAGCAGAGAGTAGCAGCAGCGTAAAAAAAGAGGGGTTGTGGGAGGGTGGGGTTGGGGGGGGAGTGGCTTATCACATTTAACAAACCAAACATTGAAAAACCGTTATAGAAGGTAAAGTAAAAACCCAAACCGGTCCGAGCATCAATATCGGTATATGGTAAAATACAATATACTGCAGAGCCCTAACATCCATCCATCTCCCCTTCTTCCCCTTCTTCTTCTAACCTAGTCTGGATACTGTGTGTGTGTTTGTGTGTACCGGTGCGTGTTTGAGAGGTGCTGTAAGATAACGTATTAACACAGCCTGGGCTAGCCGCGGTCCTTGTGGCTCCATGCTGATAGCTTTAATCAGATGTGGAGCAGACAGTTCAATAGCCAATTTATTAAGCCTTCGAAAAAGACCCCCTATCATCGGAGGCCTTTCAGATAGACTAGGTTGTACTCCAAATGACACCCTATTCAATCATGCACTACTTTTGATTAGAGCCCTATCGCCCCACTCGTCAAAATGAGTGCACATAAATAGGGAATATATATCATCTCAGCTGCAGGAGCCCTTTCATCTGATCAAGATTACATGCACATTTTGTTGATGATTTTTCTTCCTCAAAGTAAATACCTTCGGTTAATATGGTTAGTTTGGAATGTATTATTCTGCTGTCCTTCTGAAAAGGAGAGCCCCTTAAGTGTTCATTTGAGAGCCAGACGGCTCTATGGTAAAACGAAGATATTGGTCATGCCTGTGATGTGATATGTGTGTGTGCTGTCTGGCTCTATTAGCTGCAGCAGTGGTGCAATAACAAATAGGTCTGAAGGCGTCAGCTTTGGTGCATAGAAATTACTGTCTTTGTCCGGAGTCTGACACTGCTACATGGATGACCATATAGAGAACCCTTCATGCTAGCTTGCTTGCTAACAGACACTTCAACTTGATTTGACTGTGTGTTAGCAATCACTTGATTTAACACACAGTTCAACTGGAATTGGAACTGGGGCGTTTTATATTGGGTTGGTGTTCTGTTGGGTTGTGTCATTACTGACACCTGACCTCTTAGTTCCTGTCTCAGAGAGATGTAATGGTATTTATAATCCTGAATGACACCGCACTGCATGGCACACTGACTGAGATTTATTACTGCTATTTCTCTAGGCCTATATCTCCAGACTACTCCTAATGGAGAAACAGCATTATGGTATATTTACATTGAAGGTGCTGGGCACATTTCAGCCCTGCAGATCTGTTTGCTTTGTTGATTAGCAACTCTCGGAGGAGCGAGGAGTGACATTCCTGTCTACAAGTCTGGCTAGGTCTGGTCTGGATGGGAGGCTCGAGGCTGTGGGTGTTATCATGTGCCACAAGTGCACAACCACATACACACAGACACAGACACACACACACACACACATGTTTCTCCAGGGTCTAAAACGGCGACCCAGATGTGTCATGTTTCATTTGGGAAGGGGGATCTAAGTTCCATCCTCGCCATTTTCTTCCTGGGTCTTGGGAGCAACAGAGATACAGTATCAGAGGGAGAGAGAGGGCAGTCACAATTTGTTTGTTGTTTGTTATTGTTGTGTCTGGTTGTCAGTGTTTGTTGAGTATAGCTCTCTCTCTGAGTCAATAGTCTGGCTTGCTTCGTTGGATGGAATTTATTTTGAGTGCTCCAGTTTACTGGTATTGAGTGAATCAAACTTTTCCATATGGCTGCCCTTCCCTACCTTCAGGCTATGCTCAAATGCTATACCCACTCCAAAAACGTCTGAAACGCTAACTCTTCGAAGAGTATCTCAAATAATCCCACAGCACAAAAAATTACACCCTTGACTTTTGTGATCGAACACCCGCACTTGAATTTTTTTCCCTACTAGCACTGACTTTACTGATAGCTACATTATTGAGGAAAAATGTACTTACTCTGACTGAGATATGTGGTTGTCCGACCTAGCTATCTTAAGATGAATGCACCAACTGTAAGTCATTCTGGATAAGAGTATCTTCTAAAACACTAAAATGTAAATGTACTCTGGGTTGGCTCCCACCTCTCTGGGGCTGCACCCCAAATGGCATCCTATTCCCTATGTAGCCCTGGTCAAGTATTGTACTTCATAGGGAATAAGGTGCGATTTGGGAAGCAGGTTGGATGTTCTTCTCAGTCTCCTGAGTTGGCCCCTTTGTACCTCCAGTGACATATGTAAATTCAGGTCACACTGATATATTCTGCAGAGGTCCCCTTTCCTCTCACTAGCGACATCAGTATAGCCTATGTGGCAGAGGAGACTGGGGCATTTTAAAAAGCATGCCGTCTGTCTGACATATTTGATTAATTCCTTAAAATAATTCAAACTGCTCAAATCTATCTCTTTGCAAAAAACTGTTGTTGCTTTTTAAACATAGGAGCATACTCAGTCACACTGCTTCGCTTTAGAATTCCACAGTCAATGATGAACAGCTGAGCAGCTAGAGAGAGAGAGAGACGGAGTGACAGAGACCGAGAGCGAGAATGAGAGAGAGAGAGAGAGAGAGAGAGAGAGCAGTTTGCCAAAAGAAAATGTCTCCTCTCACCTGCCTGTCAGCCATCCTGTCATCCCATCCTCCCTGTCCAGTGTCCTCTCCATAACCTTATCAGTATTCCCATGCATTAGCCCCCACCTATCTCCATTACGCTGCATTGGCAGCCAGTCAGGGCCACTCTTAACTCTGGCAGGTATCTACAGTGGAAGGACACTAAGGACACACTTGTACTCTACCTCCCTGCCATTTAAATATTGGAAACTTCCAAGTAATACATTAAAGAGCCCTGCTCTGGCTCCACAAGTTAAAGTGTATTGTGCCATGCTGTTTTATTAGAGCAGGTTGAGAGAGGTAGCAGACACAAGGTTTATAGAGAGACAGGAGGGGATAGAGTCCTCTAGTCACCTTGATGATTACTGGGCATGTTAATTGACAATAAAAAGGATACAGTACATCTATCTAGATAAACCTACAGCTTTACTTGTGTAAGGCTTTATTTGTGTTACGCACACTGTACATCATTACAAGTTGATTTATTTATGTTTAACTGCACTTTCACCCCCGCTAGCTACAGGGAGAAGATTCATCAAGAGAATATTAATGTTAGTGTTTCCGTCCAGACAGACAGGTGGTTATCCCCATGAGAAGTGACCTCTCTGTGGAGATGCATGCTGGTCTATAAAGTCCTGTCTGCTCTAGCCCATTCCTAATCCCTTCACTGTAAAGACAGATTACACATTCATTTTAGTAGGGGCCAACAGCCCCCCGTGCAACAGTGGGGGTGTGTGCGTGCTTGCGTGCCCTTGGCAGCCCCCCAGTGAGGCAAAGCTTGATGGCTGGTTTGTCTTAAGTGGTCATCATGTTTTTTTCAAGTGGGACCATCTCACTTCCTGGTGCACAGGGCTAATCCAATCAGACATTATTTAATGAAGGGCAGCAAGAAGAGACCTGTGATAATATGCCTCCCAAACACACTCATGATGCCCTGGCCTCACACATCCTTAACATTACCCACAATCCTCCACTGGTCTTTAGATAGAGTATGACAATATGGTTGTGTGTGAGGAAAATATGTTAACTTTTCTGAAACAATGATATTACTGACTGCAATGGTTTGATATGTCTAATCTGTCTTCACATCAGTTTGCCAGCAACCATCTCTCTAAATTTCTCATAACAAGCTCAAATCATCAAATCTCATTTCCAGAATGGCTAGTAAAGCTCTTGTATTGTCAGTCTGGGAGTGATGATGTTAGAGGTTTTGGAGTGATTGGTTTGAATGATTCCTAGTCAGTGTTTCAGCTGGAAGCCGTGATGAGTTAACATTCAGATGGATGTTGTCTTTGTTTCTGTGAAAGTTGGAGAATTCCCTGGCGGGCAGCAAGTTTTTTGTTGTTGTTGGGAATGAAAATGCCCATAAAAGGAATGCCTCAGATATTAATCCATATCAAAAGGCTTCATATCAACACTGTACAGCAACAAGTTACAGTAATGGAAATATCTGGTTTTAGATCTGCTCAGAAGGGTTTAGTGAACATGCCAAAGGGAGACAGAGAGGAAAATGAGTGAGTACTTCAGTTAGAATGCCACCTGTTCAACCCCCCTATCCACAGTGATCCTTCACATCTGGTTAATATTTGAACATTTCCCAGCCTCCATCTCTCACATCCATCTCTCCTCCTATCCCATAATCGATGCTATGGTTCCAGAGCCCTAATCTTCTTAACCCGCTTTAGGATGAGAGGAGAGAAAAAAATAGGGCAAAGAAATCCATACAACTCATTCAGGGGAGGTTGATGGGCCCAGCATCGCCCTGCCCTAACTAACATCTCTGATTACCATTACAGTGTTTATTAGGGTTGCGTTCCTAATGGCACCATGATCCCCATATAGTGTACTACTTTTGACCAGAGCCATAATAATCATGATCAAAAGTAGTGCACTATATAGGGAATAAGGTGCCATTTGGGATGCAAAAACAGGGCTTTTTAGGTCTGTGTGTGGAACTGTAACGGTTTTCTTGATGAGAAGGAGAGTCGGACCAAAATGCGGCGTGTCTATTGCAATCCATGTTTAATGAAGTAACACACTAAACACTACCAAAACAATAAACTTAACGAAAACCGAAACAGCCTATACTTGTGTAACCTAACACAGAACAATGCCACTAAGGACAATAAGGACAATCACCCACGACAAACTCAAAGAATATGGCTGCCTAAATATGGTTCCCAATCAGAGACAACGATAAACACCTGCCTCTGATTGAGAACCACTTCAGACAGCCATAGACTTAGCTAGAACACCCCACTAGCTACAATCCCCATACATACACACCACATACAAAAACCCATGCCACACCCTGGCCTGACCAAATAAATAAAGATAAACACAAAATACTTTGACCAGGGTGTGACAGGAACAATATCCCTCACTACACATCCAAGGTCTATTATTGATGTGCCTATATTATATCTATGTCATAACTCGCTAATGTGGCCGCAGCAATATGTAATGTCATTTATTGAGGCCAAGGCAATGTGTGCAGATGTCATTTCATCATCCTCTCTCTCTCGGGGGGAGAGTGTCCTCTCTTTTTCTCCCTCTCTCTTTCCCTCCCTCTCTCTCTTCCTCTTTGTGTCATATCCAGCCTCGTCAGGGCCTGGTGGTAATAATCATCTAATGTAATCCTGGACAGGCGTGGAACGGGGATGAATGGGGAGGGGTTATACAATTACAATTCCTTCTAGGTGGCTCGTCATTAGAACCCTGAACTGGACATGAACTGACCACTGACAGGGAGGGAAGAGTATTACCAATCATTATTGAATTCCTTGGGCCATAATTTAAGAATAACAGTGCTGAGGCCCATTTCCTTCCTCCGCTGCTGCCTCCTAATCGTCCTAACACACACACACACACACACATGCACGCACGCACGTACGTACACACGCACGCGCATACATGCACACATGCACACATGCACAAACAGAAACACAGACACACAGATACACAGACACACAAGGACACACACACACACATACACACGTACAGGGAAGCACATACACACACACAAACACAAACACTAACTGTAGCTATCAGATGGGAGGCAGAACGTGGGCATATGCTGCCTGAGTATCTGTTGAAAGATGACAGGTGGTTGCCGTGGTATTTACATAATTATGAATGTTGCAAGCAGGACTCGTATCAAGCCGTAAACAAATCCATATGGCCTTTGGAGGACTAAAGCACTTCACTCCAAAACTATTTAAAAATGAGAGCCAAGGATGCCAGGTGTGGTAGGCATTACCTGGCAAGAATCTGTCTAATGCAAGGGAAAGTAATAAAAAGTGATATTGCTGTATGCAACACTATGCCTACTTCATCTGTACTATCTAGTTCAGAACCCATTTTAAAGCAGAGGGCACCTCTGTGGCTCATCTACCACTTGTTGTGTCCTATGATGAGTGTCTGCTGGATAGGCTCCATGCAGTGGGGTGAGAGATGTCAGAGGGAATGAGGGAGAGGTTACAAAAGAGAAAGGGGCCATTATCAGTGAAGGGAACATGTACTGTTCTATCTCCTGTCTTCATTATAAACTAAAGAGCAGAATTATTTGGAGAGATCTCCGGCCCAGCACACAGTCTCCTATGGCTGGCTCAGATTGGCCCTGGCTCGTAGATACAGTAGAGTACCTGCCCTGTAGTTAAATTCCATTACAGCTCAGGAACAAGCAGGGAACAGTTCTGTACTATCTGAAGAGTCACTGGCCACAGCCAAGCTAAACGGCCCACAGTTCAGTGTAATGTTTCATTGGGGTTCAGAGGACCAGGCACTGCAGCTTGACAGAAATACACAGACATTTCCCATGTCTTTTACAGTCACACAATAGCTTGCCCTATGGGTACTGAGTGGGATGTTGTTGGCTGGTATTCTGGTATAAAATAAGACCCCATGCTGTAGAAACTTGCAGTCAAGGAAGGAGTACGTCAATATGTATCAAGTAGTAACAGCAGTAATGTGTTTTCAGCACTGCTGTACAATATGTGATATGCTAACCTTTCTCTTTCTCTGTCTCCCTCTCTCTCTCTCTTCCTCCCCCTTTCCTCTCTCTCTAGACATACCACTCCATGTCCGGTGCAATAGTGACCCCTCTCTGGCAGGCCTTCCCATGTGTGACCCACAGACAACACCGGAAGAACCTTCCCGTATGGTCCACCACGGCAGGGTTCCGCAAGCTCAACCACCAAAAGAGCCAAAACACTGGGACCAGCACCCTTGAAAGCAAGGTACAGTAACCCAAAACATAACCCGTAACCCGTAACCTTTACCCTAACACAACCACAACCACAGGGACCAAATGCCTTGTACAGTACAGTAAACTCTCCCAACCTCATGATCTGGATCATGTCTGAATAGAGATGAATATTGTTTTGTTTAGAGATGACAACGCAGCTTTTGAACTGCGCAATCATGTGGCATTCTGCTTGAAAGTGTATTTTATTGTATATAGTATTGGATATAATTTTTTTACGGATATAAATATTTTGAAACAGGGAGGTACTACCTGAACTTATCCCAAAATAATACTTGTTTTTGTTGTCCATTTTGGACACAACAGTACACAACAGTAGTTGTACCACACTGCCCAACATGTCATTCAGCTTCAAGGATACTAGTCCATATCCCCATAATGAGTCCTTCAGCCACGACTTTTAGTAAGCTAACCGCTATTCTTTATTGAAAAGAATGAAGAACACAGCTTTGAGCACTTATCCTTTGTCACTATTCACTTTCGAGGGTCGTCTGAGGTGAACCAAAAGTGAACGTAAAAAGCTTATTTTGAGGTTCATCCTCCCTGCAGCTTCAAATGGAACAGCTAGGCCTGTTAACTAGATCAAAATGGCCGGTGACAAGCCTTCCGCGCTTCGAAAAAAAAACTGATATTCCAAATGAGATGGAAGGAAGAAGGGAAGATGGGGTGCTCAGAATGTGACACAGCAGCGCTTGACATGATTAGTGCGTCTCAGAGCGTTGGCTGCTAATCTTATTTAATAGCACTTTGGTTCTCACCACCACCATAATCTTACTGCAAACCCAGCGTCGCTCCTATGACACTGCGGGGGGAACACAGAGACGGAAATAATAAAGCTGTTATTGTACCTTTAAGTTGGTGTCTGAATACAGCCTTTTCGGTTGAATGTCATAGGTTTGAATAGATGGAGTCAGTGCATTGTTGGCAGTGACAGAGAAATGTTAGGATTTTGATGCACAGCATTTTATTGCTTTCTTAGGAATATATGATACTGTTTTAAGATGAATGGTGTCACGCCCTGATCTGTTTCACTACACACACACACTTCCATTAAGACCAGGCATCTCAATAGGCCTTTGACCCATAGCTTATGACCCTGTTTGCACCCCTACCTTTCTTTACCCTCATCCTCTCTCTCCGGCCTCCTTCCTCCTCTCCTTTCTCAGTTGTGGTCCTTGGTCACGCTGCATTCAGCTCTACTAAACCATATGGATTGTTTTACTATACAGGAGACATACTGGATCTCTCTCCCTCAGGAGTGTTGCCGGCAGAACTTTTTACAGCATCCAATGCCAGTTGTCCTGACAGATATACCGATGGAACAGCTGTGGGTCGGCTGGTCTGGTCTGCCGTGGACAGTGTGTAGCCACCAGCGGTATCACATACAGACAAACAGACAGACAGAAACACACACACATATGCTGTCTGTAGCCAACAGCAGCATCGGTCTGTAGGTTTTCTAGGCTGATCCTGGCCTCTGGCTGGTCTAACATGTCTGTCTGGACTGTAACCTGTTCTCTCTCTCTCTCGCTCTCACTTTCTCTACCTCCCTCTTTCTTTGTCTCTCTGTGCTCTTTCTCCCTTGCTTTTTTTTCTCTCTGTTCCTCCCTTGCTCGCTCCATTCCCTCCCTCTCCCTGTGTTGCTCTATAAACTCCAACAAATGGAGATCTAATTAGAGTACCATAGCCCCTAGGTGTTTGATATCACCTTCACACAAAATATTTTGGAGAGGTTCTTCATTTGCTGTCTGGGTCCCAAATGGCACCGTATTCCCTATATAGTGCTCTACTTTTGACCAGGGCCCTATGTAGGGAATATGGTGCCATTTGGAATGCCCCCTTTGTGTAATGGAAGAGCTCAGCTGTGGTCCGTGGTACCTAGCAGCACCATGCAATGTGGCCGGGCTATTAGCGAAAATAAATTAGTATCTGTGTGTAATGAGAGGAATGAACTGCATCTGTGTGTGGCTCACACCTGCCGATCATAAAACCGCTATTAAACAGCACCTGTATGTCAAGTTAGCATGGAACTTTAAAAAAAAAATACAAAAGTAGGACTGAACGACGTGCACCTCATCATAGTTTGGTGGCATAAAAAATGTACAATATAATGTGCTTTTAGTGTGACATTTTTGTGTTAAACACTGCCTCTCCATGTCTGCAGGGTAAATTAGGATATGTGTTTGTGGATTATTTTAATGCTAGCTAGTTGTTTAAGTACAGTATGCTGCACGTACTGTGCATCAACATGTGGTATTAAATGTTTCCTCTCCTCCATGTGTGCAGAGTAAAGCGATGGATAAGTAATGGCGTCTTCCTTGTGATGCAGCAGCCTGGGCCACCCTGTTCCAGAGAGAGTCTCCCTGTTCCTTCCCTCAGTGTCAATCACCCCATGGTAGACTGCTGGCTGGACAGACAGGCACAGGTAGGACCACACACATGAACACACACACACACATAGAGAGTAACACGCTAGTGCAACACACGTCACTGAAGGTACGTCACTCAGTCGAGGCTATAGGAAACCAAAGAAAAACTGTCCAGACCACTTTGGCCCTAGCCCGAGTGCTATAAGAAGTAAAACATCTACATTACTGATGTTCTATCAGACAGCCAATGCTGGCCCTTACCTCAGTTCTAGCTTACATGCTGCTCAGCCCAGGCATTCCTTGTTCTTTTTCCCTCGTGAAGACATTGAGCTTTTCAATTCAACTTTCAGAGTTAAACATTTTAGTGTTTCTGTTCAGCTGTAATAGTAATTATAGTAATAATAACTTTCTTTTTATAACACTTTTCAATACAAGTAAGAAAGTGCTTCACATCATAAAATATTACAATCAAATAATAGTACTAACAAATAAACATAGAAAGGAGGAAGGAGAAAGAAACAAGAGAACTAATTAAAATCATACAGTGAAAATATACATTAACAGCATTTTTATAAGTGTGTCTTCAGAAGGGATTTAAAAAGAGGCACTGAATCTGCAAGCCTAATTTCCTCAGGTAGACCATTCCAAAGTCTAGGGGCCTACTGGTAAATGCAGTACGTCTGTCTGTTGTTTTATGACTGACTTGTCTTCCTATTCAAGGCTAAGAGAAAAAGTAAACGTGCACTTTAAAAAGTGGAAGTAAGATATAAAATGACAGACAGTCTCTGTTGATCTCATAAATGACCTTGGAGGTGTGGGCCAAATAACGCTCGCTCCTCGCTCGATGTGAAAGGATTTCTTCAATCTTCCATCTCTGCCTTTCACACTTTCCTACCGCTGCTATCTCCCTCCCTGTGCCTGCCTGTCTGTCAAAACATCAGCTGCCTGGCTGCCTGGGCCCCGTGAGGGAGGTGTTTAAATGATCCACCTCCACACAAAGAAATATAAAGAATAGAGAGTGAGGGAGAGAGAGAGCTAGAACAAGGAGAGAGAGACACACACACAGAGAGAGGGAGAGAGAGAGACATGAGTGCGCAACTGGTAATTCAGTTATTCATTTTCACAATCAATATTGGCAGTCTAATATTTTGGTTGGCCTCTCACCAATCTGTCCCCGCTCCACTCTCAGATAGAGTAGCCTAAAGTGTGTCCCAAATGGCACCCTACATAGTGCACTACTTTTGACCAGGGCCCACAGAGAAAAGGGTGCCATTTGGGACGTAGCCCCAGATAGAGTAGCCCTTGCCGGGTCCTATCCTGCCCTGGGTCGTTCATCATTGATAAGAAAATCCATCTTGCATGGAGAACTCAATCAGGTCTCCCAGTGGGGGCCATTTTTTCTGGAACTTTCTCAGCTGATCCAGTGGACCAGTTTGTCAGACAGAGCCCCGGCCCCCACCAGACCAGGCACAGCTGACATCTATTTCCAATCCACATGACTATGTGACCCAGGCTGGGCTGTCACAGACAAGGACCTCCAGTAGCACTTCAGTTTTCAGGCCCCCTGACTCATTCCATCAGGCTTCTTCTACTCACCAAACCCAACCCCAAATCCCTACCTCCCTCTCCTTACCCTCACCATGGATGTTGACCTAGGCTGATGGGTAAAACCACATTAGAATATAGACCCCACCTCCCTCCCTCCCTCCCTTCTTCCCCTCTTCCTCTTCACCATCCCCCTACAATCCTCCTCTGCCATTGCCATTCCTGCTCATCCCAGGAGTGAGTGGTGATGTGGAATGATGGGGAAAATTTGGAGACAGGTGGAGGCAATGGCTGTCAGGGTTTTATCATACTGCATTAGACCAGTGGTTCCCAAACTGTGGGGCGTGAGGGGTCAGAAAGGGGGTGCAGGGGTCCAGCTTTAAACTTACTCTTAAAAGTTGTAATAGCAGAATGCACATCTTGCAATTTCGAAATTGGGCATTGCATCATCAGTTCCTCTTGTCATGTTAGTCATTGCATACCTTAGAGAACTATGTATATAACTTGTCCAGATTAACTAGCCCATCTCAGCTAAAAAAAAAATATTTATGTTTTTTAGCCCATAGATATTGTTATAATTTTTTTGTCACTCAAATATCACATGAATTCACATTATACATGGCAAATTTCTCTCCTCCAACAAGAGGTGTGTGATCAGTTCTTTATTTATTTTTACCATTATTTAACTAGGCAAGTCAGTTAAGAACACATTCTTCTTCTTTTAGGCCTTTTTTAGACTAGTTGAGTATCTGGAGCATCAGCATTTGTGGGTTCAATTACAGGCTCAAAATGGCCAGAAACAAAGAAGTTTCTTCGGAAACTCATCAGTCTATTCTTGTTCTGAGAAATGAAGGCTATTCCATGCGGAAAATAGCCAAGAAACTGAAGATCTCGTACTACGCTGTGTCCTACTCCCTTCACAGAAAGGCGCAAACTGTAATAAAAAGAGAAGTGGGAGGCCCTGATGCACAACCGAGCAAGAGAACAAGTACATTAGATTTAGATGGGCAAAAGAACACAGCCACTGGACAGAGGAACTCTGCCTAGACGGCCATCATCCCTTAGTCATATCTTCATTGTTGACGTTGAGACTGATGTTTTGCGGGTACTATTTATTGAAGCTGCCAGTTGAGGACTTGTGAGGTGTCTCTATCTCTTTCGCAATTCCCCGTCTAGTCCTTGTGAATTATCTTTTACCCTTATCTCAAAAATGTCTTGCTTTAGTTCTTCATGTCGTGGAACTTCTAGAGAACATTGGTCTACTTTTTGATCATCCTTTAACCCTTTGTTACCCCTGTGCTCTGACACTTCATGCGGGTTGCGTGCAGGAATGTAGCGAACAGGTCGATTGTAGCGGAAGTCGTTTCGATGGCGACGTACTTTACAGTTATTTTGACTGCAGTGGTTATTGGATTCATGGTTTCGTGGTAGAAACCGTTGTTGTGCATCATCTCTCAACACTCCAATACCTGACAATGCACTGTCTAACTGGAGTGAGTGCTCCTAGTCAAACTTCAGAACCAAGTGGTCAGGGCAATTAGAGTTTCTAGCTTTTGATGCTTCAAAAGCTGTGCTTGCAAGCTCCCTGAGTTGTAAGATAGGCAAGCCAACGTGGGCTGTAGGATCCAAGTAGGTAATGAAGGTGGGATTTGTTTGAATGTTAACAGCTCTTCCATTCCTGTTTCAGTGAGTAGGCCAAAATAAGCTGAACGAAGCCTTTGATAGTAAGCTTGTGGGTGTTCATTCTGAGCATTTCTGACAGTGTTAGCCAATGAGCTATCGTGTATGCGAGTCGCAGAACCACTGAATTCTAATTTCAAAGCTGTGGCAAGTTTAGCGTAGTCGTTTAGCACGTGTTGCTGTTGTAGATGAATTAACCTCGTCATGTGTCTATTCGACGTTCACTTCAACAGGTAAACCCTGCCAGAACCCATAGCATTCGGGTAGCCATCCAATGCATCATCGATGTCAGCTAGGAATGTCTCAGTATTGTTTGGCTGACTAGGAACTGTGTCAAAGGTGGGGAAATTCTTAACGAGTTTGTCAAGGCGTTCCGCGCCAAACGGGCAGAGAGGGTTTACTTCATCCTGTGGGTAAATTGGGGCTGAAAGGCCAAGAGGAGAAGCCAAACTTTGGCTTTGTTGGCGAAGAGGTGAAGACTGAGGGACACATGAGGGAGACAAAGTCTGAAACCTTCTATCGTCTTCACTCCTTTGAGTACCGGACCGCGGTTGCTTAGTTGGGTAGTCACGCTGTATCGCGTGACCATTCTGGAATTCCACCAGATTGTAACTAAGGGTGGTATTCTGCTGCATTGCCGAGTCCACTTGATTGCTTAGAGTACTAATTTTGGACACCTGCGTGTCGCACTTTCTCAAACTTATCTGTCATTGTTTGCAGATAGAGGTCTTGAGTATGGAGCAAGAGATTCAGTGATCAGATTTCCAGAAATCAATATTTCCATCTTCATCACCTGAGTTCTCTCATCATTCATTTGGTCAGCAACTTCAGTGAGTTTTGCTGATTTGTCATCCAACTTAGTCATTGTGTTCATTAAGGATACAGGCAATGAGGCAGTGATCACTGACATCTTGGTTGAAAACAGCAGAGGTGTATATGTAGGGCGAGTTGGTTAGGATGATATCTTTGAGGGTGTCCGTGTTTACGGATTTGGGTTTGTACCTGATAGGTTCATTGATAATTTGTGTGAGATTGAGGGCATCAAGCTTAGATTGTAGGATGGCTGGGGTGTTAAGTATGTTCCAGTTTAGGTCACCTAGCAGCACGAGCTCTGAAGATAGCTGGGTGGCAATCAATTCACATATGATGTCCAGGGCACAGCTGGGGGCAGAGTGTGGTCTATAGCAAGTGGCAACGGTGAGAGACTTGTTTCTGGAAAGGTGAGTTTTTAAAAGTAGAAGCTTGAATTGTTTGGGTACAGACCGGGATAGTAAGACAGAAATCTGCAGGCTATCACTGAGATGGGCCTAGCATGGGCTAGCTCCAGGCTAATTGGTGCTTTCTTTGGGACAGAGACGTTAGCCAGGAGTAGTTACTCGGATTGCAGCTAGCTAGCTGCAATGATCCAGGTGAAAAGGTTTACAGCTTTAAAGTATGAATATAAGTATGGATATGGAGAGAAAATAGGTCCAATATGCTCTGGTTTGAATCACGTTTTACAAACTGGCGAGAGCTTTCCGAGCTGAAGGTTAGCTGCTGACCGCTAGCAGTGGTTATCTGACTACTAGCTAGTAGCTAGTGAGCTAGCTAGCTTCTGTTGGAGGATTCCAGTTCTGAGGTAAATAACAATACTTTAGAAAAAAACAGATCCACACCACATTGGGTGGGGCAGGTTGCAGGAGAGTATTTTGAAGTTTAGAAAAAATATATAAAACATATGCGAAGAAAATAATATTGATATAAAAAGTTATATACATGGGACATGACAAGACGAAGGACAAAGACGTCTGACTGCTACGCCATATTGGATAGTTCATCTGGGTTAATATGGAAAAGTTTCAATGGTCTCATTTGTTGAAACCCATTCATTTGGATATTATTTAAAATGTTTTAAAATTGCAACGTGACACAGGAAAAACAAAATGGCTGCTTTCCCTTTGTTAGCTTAGCATCTCGTGCAAGCTAATTCTACTTTGTACACTTTCAAGCATAACATAACCCTTCAGCAAAGGAATGGTTTTACTTATAATGGATTGAGTTCAAACCATTTCTCTGCATTATTTTCACTGTTTTACCAGAACGTGCGGTACACAAAAAAATACACCACTCACACAGAAACGTGACAGACAGAGAGATAATTATCGCTAGTCAACCTAATATCTACTCAATTTCAATTGGATGGCCCTCTGTCCTCGCTCGAGAAATTAATAATGACAGAGCCTTCCCGCTTCGGAGGCAGAAATAGCACTACGTTGGCCAAAAGCTCTATTTCTCAAATTTTTATAAATTGCTGGATTGTGTCCTGGATCATGTCCTAGCACTTACAAATGTAATCACTAACGCTACCCACTGGCTACATCAGAGAACCACATGGAGGCAGCCGTGTTGTATATAATAATTTATATAATATACTGGGTGTATTATGTAATCTGCTTTTCATTTTTATATAACCTGAATCAAAATAAAAACTGAATTATATTTTAGATTCCTCGCATGGGGCGTCAATTATGTTGTGTCTCTGACTATGATTAAATTATATGACATGCTATTTTATCAAATTGATTACATAACGTTTAATTTAATTAAACCATGCAACAATTACATACCTGGGGCACCATGGAAGCATTAATTGATATAGTGGTTATCTCCCGAATCCACTCTCTTAAAGATCTGAGGATTTTTTATGTCTATTATTAATTGTCACCTCGATCATTCTCATTCTGATTGTTGTAAGTACTTGGTTCTGCACGAACCCTAGCTAACAAGTTGAATCAGCAATACAGAAATTGGTTTAACATTTTGTTTACTAAATACCTAAATAATCACACAGAATTATATATATATATATACACAGGATAGATCATGCATCGATTACTAATCATATCATGAAAAGCCCCTAGTGGGCTAACCGAATATGACAGCTGGTTACACAAAGGAAGGGGGTTGGGTTTGAATGAAAGAGCGGGAAGACTGAGGGACAAAGGGAGTGGGTCTCTATCGGCCCTTGAGAAGCTATGCTACTGTAAATTTCCGAATCTTATTTATTCTTAAAACCAGCCATTCAGAAAAGGAAAATGCAAGATAGACATTTACTCTGAGCTGTGCTTAGATAGATGGGTCGAAGATGGAAGACTGGTTTACCCAGCAGAGATCACCATTGTCTTTTGAAAAATATTTCTGGTCATAGTGTTGTAGAGCGGATACGTTGAAATACCCTGTCATTCTTAGGAGATTATCTGTCCTTTCCTAGTTCACATACGTTTACAGCTGCAGCTGATGACCCGACGTCTAGGATGTATCACTTCTTCTTTAGTGAATAATAGTTCAAAGTTCATACCAAGTTGCCATCATCAGCTTGTGCTGTATTCTGGCTGGTGTAGTCAAAATTCACCAGTCCAGGGCGGTGATCGTCACCTCCACCTGATCTGGTCTCATGTAAATTTTGTTAGAGTAGTCGTTCAACCATTCGCAACCACAGCTCACGCCGGGGTTTGCTTAGTCTACTGTGAATTGGGTCACAGGGGCTTTTGTACTGGGGAAGAGAAGGGTGTGTTTCATTCATTCTCTCATTTAGAAGCTAAAATCACATTTCGTCTTCTCACAAATATTTTCATATTTAAACATTTAAATTGCACAACAATTCCATGTGAATCTGAAAATTAGAATGTGTAGACTTTCCAAGATACAATTTATGTCGTCCTATCATCAGATATAATGTCCCAGACAAAAACTGATCTGACATCATATTCTTTAAGTACCAATGGACACGTTCAACTGGCTGAGAAAGGAGAAAAAAAATGTCCATTCCCCAACATTTTCTCTGTGGTAACACAGGGCTTTCCAAGTGCCCATTCTGTAGAGTGGAGAGAAAAGGGGGAGAGGTATTTATGCGGGGGGGAGGTCATAAACCTCACCCAACAGGACAATGTCATGACACCCCATAGGAGAACCCTTTTGTTCTATGTAGAACCCTCTGTGGTAAGGGATCTACAAATAAACCAAATATACCTGGAACCAAAAAGGGTTCTTCAAAGGGTTCTCCCATGGGGAGAGCAGAAGAACCCCTTTAGGTTCTAGATAGCACCTTTTTTTTCAAAAAGTCTAGTAAAATGGAGGGCCTTGTGTTTGCTGTATCTGTTTGTGACTTTCACTATTGATTTACGCATTATAGAGTTGGGCGGTATCCAGATTTTCATATCATTATATCGTCCTTCTCTCATGCCGGGATATATGATAATATCAGCTTAGTGCACAATGGGGTGTAAAATCGCAGAAAAGCCCATTGGGCATCTGTTAACGAAATGCTAACAATATTAGCACGAGTAATAGCACATTTCTATGGAGGCTGCTAGCTAAATATGCTAATTGAATAAAGAAATTGCAAAGACAGGCAATCCAGCTCATAAAGTTATACATATATAGGTAGGAGCTACCAAATGTCATTTTTGGTGAGTTTGGACAATTACAAGGGAATATGAACGAGAGACTGTGCAAATGAACAAAGTTTTGATGTGTGCTTGTCTGAAGGAAGAACATTACTGCTCTGGAGCAGCATATGTACACGCTGTGTCTGTGTGGACTCTGGAGTCGCTAGTGAAAAGGGCATGCCTGCTCTGCTCAGAGAAGATGAGGGAGGAGCAGACAAGCCGAGAACAGTGGAGAAAAAAACGCAGCTGTACAAATAGCTCATCCAAATGTCTTTGACTTCTCAAACATGGCATAAAGCTAACACAAAATGATACACTGTCACCTTATTAGTTCATCCATTTACTTATATATCTAGCAAGTCAAACTTAGGGGTGGGTTAATGCAGAATTCTTTGTTTTTCATACAGTAAAAAAATACAATATCATTTTGAAAACGCAGATCTAAAATGCTTCTTATTGTAATTTCTGCTCGGTATCAGACTAATTTTGTGCTTCAGTTGCACTTCACTCAGATGATAATTCACAAAAGGGCTTTCTATCAGCAGTCAGAGCTCTGACTTATCTCCTGTACATTTTTTGGTGCAGGCATCCTACTTTTATCTGGTATAATGCAAGATACATTTTAAGCTAAACATCAGGAAATGTAGCCAAATGTAGAAATATGATGGCCATGCATAATTTATGCAAAACAAGACCTTGCTTTTTCATTGTAAGCTAATTTACTGCCAGCCAAATAGCGTTGCACTTTAGCATTTGTCTGCCAAATGTGTTGTACTAATGTATTTTCTATGAAGTAAAACTATATTTGCACGTCCCTAATCACTCTATTGAAGCAAAAAACACTGTTGACAAGCCGGACTCACCTTCTCCCGCTTTGTCCTGTCGTGCTATTTACAAACAAACACATGACTGGCGCAACTGTTCTAGGGAAATATGGTAAGCTTCATAATGTAAAATCATTTGACAAGTGAAATGAAGAACGCAATTTGCTTTATCTCCTAATGTATTGCACAAGTTGACTGCAGGTATTTACTGTACTCAAAAAGTAACTACAAATATTAACATTTATTGAAAAACTGAAAAGAAATAGTTTCAACGGTATTGACGGGTATGGAGAAAAACATCTCATGGCTATTTCCAATACCCTGGTAAACGGTATTCCGCCCAAGCCTAATGCAGTATCTTTTTTCACTGCAACTTAGTCCTACTCCAGTCTCCTTCTCAGCTCATTTATCAACTTGATTTACTTAACAAAAAGTAAATCGCTTGGTGGTCCAGGTGTTCTCTGACTTGGCCCTTTCTTCCTTTGTTCTCTATTGCTCCTCCTATTGTTCTTCAAGCAAGGGGGGAGGCCGATGACACCAGAGGGCACCATCAGGCCAACTCCTTGAATGGCCTACTCCATGAAGTTTGCACTTGTGCCTAAAAAACACTGTTTCTGCTGAAAGGTTAGGAATAGATTCCTGTTGACACAGGAGGCCTTTGCCTAGAAATTGCATACTATAATAAAGCTATAGCCCACTTTTGTTGTGTATGTGCATTTGTTTGTCTGTGTCTATGCCTCTGTGAACTGTATACATTTGCACATTTGTTTGTGATTGTACAGTACAGCAGTGTCAAATGCTTCCACCAAGCACCCTGGGAAGCACTTTCCAGAGCATTATGTAGAGCTCATTGTAAATAGCATCTCTTTATCAAGCCATAAACGCCAAGACCTTATAAGTTATTCTTTAAATAAACAGCTGTCGTTAATGCTGGCCTATTATCCTGTTGATGAATGCTAATGGTTACTGCTCTGGCTGAGTGGAGAGGGAGAGTGAGGAGGAGAGAGAGGGGGAAGGGGAGACAGGGATGGGTAGAGATGGAGGGAGGGAGAGCAAGAGAGAGAGATGGGGAGAGAGAGAAGAGGGAGGGAGAGCAAGAGAGAGAGATGGGGAGAGAGAGAAGAGGGAGAGAGAGAGAGAAACCCTGGCTGAGTATTTCTTCACAGTGGGCTGTATTTTCTGACAGCCTTTACACATGGTGGGATTAACACATACTGTCAATCATTGACAGATTTAACACAATCACATGCTATTTTGGCCCATTGCAAGATCATACTGAGTAACAGGCATTAATTAGTCTTATGATAGAAGTTGGCCTTAAACATTTTTGTAGATGATTTGGTTCCAGTGTAGCTAGTTATCTCTAGATGGTAAGAACTATTTAATGCAGTTACTGTGCCGAGACGCTCTTTTCAGAGAGTGTGAGAGACAAAACAAAGACAGAGAGCATTAAGGAGGAAAAGAAGTGGATAGATAGAAGTTTTGATCGGAGTACCAACCAGGAGAATGTTCCTGTGGTTTGTTTTCTAATGGAGCGGCGGGACCTTGTCTGGGCGTTTTAATTCTTCCTAAATGAAACAAAATGCTGTCTGCCTGCTTTTGTCTGGCTGTTAACAAGACTTGTCTGTCTGGCATCTTTAAAGTTGAACAGGAAAAGAGAGAAGAGAGGGATGATCAAACTTGTTTCATTGTTTCCCCTAGTAGATCAAAGATGCTTAATTGGATGAATGAAGAGGAATCTAGGTTTCACAGTCCAGACATTGGAACTCAGTGGGGTTTTGGCTCTACCAATGACTAATCTTGTATCTCAACCTAGGCATTTACCTTTGTATGTTGGAGAGTTGTAGAAAGTATGTAGCATGGATACACCATTGTGGAATTGAATTCAGTCCAGTTGCTCTTGGTAAAATAGTCAATTTCAGGTTAATAGGTGGTTAAAAAAGTTAAGGTGGAGGTCAGATACTGTATGTTGTGGGGCTAGGAATTGGGTTGTTGAATCCACGCAGCCTGAAAACTCTGGCATGCTGCAGGCACTGTTAGCTCAGCCAGGTGACAGCAACCAGAGCAGATAAAATACTTCACACATAACAGGCAGTATTTACTGAATGGACCATTTTATTGAATGCTATGGAGACAGGTGAATCACGGTCTCCTACCCCTCCTCCTTTCCTTCTCCTCCTTTTCATCTTCCTCTTCCTCTCTCTTTGTCTATATCCAACCTTTCCATCTCTCAGTTTTTGTCTCAATATGCTAGTCTGTTTCTCTATTTAGAGCAGTGAAACCTTTCCATGGCCCTGCAGATGTAGGTGTTGCATGGAGAATAGTAATTACAGGTGGTGTGTGCTCTCCCTGGGAATTTCTGGCAGCGCTATTTCTCTGTGTGTGTGTGACACAGGGTCAGGGGGGGACATGTGATATACAGCAAGTCGCCGGGTCGTATACTGCAGGGATATTTGGAGTGAAGAGGGAGGATGTTTCCACATTCCAAAACACTGAAATCAATCACTGGTATCTAGTGTCTACAAAGCAGGTTATTTTTTTTAACCTTAACCTTAACTAGGCAAGTCAGTTAAGAACCCATTCTTATTTACAATGACGGCCTACAGGGGAACAGTGGGTTAACTGCCTTGTTCAGAGAGACTTTTACCTTGTCAGCTCGGGGATTCAATCCAGCAACCTTTCGGTTTATGGCCTAACACTCTAACCACTAGGCTACCTGCTTCCCCAAGTATGCATGTGTCTGACAGTCCTCTTTTAATTTATTGTGAAGCAGACCATGGGAATTCAGTTTTCAGTTTTCAGTTGGTATAGACTTACTAAAAGTATGGTTAAGTTACAGGTATGTGATTTCTCTGCTCTCTCTCTCGCTCTAATTGATTCATCAATCAGTAAATGTAGGCTAATGTCCTACAAATACTTTTCCGCGCTATACCTACTTGATTTGGGCCTATTCACTTCAAATTGCATGCGCTGCTCGGCTAGGTACATCAAAACTATACTAACTACTGCCTACTCTGGTTCTAAAGTGCTGCCATGAACTCAATAATAAGAGGTGTGAAATACATGAAATACTCACGGAAAGCTGTGACTCTCCTCTCTGTAACTAGAGTAACATTAGTTGCTTTGAAACCTGTATTTTTTTCCACAATAGCATTTTGAGCAACGGTCATGTGCTTCTGCTTCTCAGAATGAATCTCTCCCTCCTCTGTGCACACAGTGGGGAGAGGGAGTGAGAGTCAGCAGGTGACAGCGAAACAAGGATAGGCAGATACTTTCATAGCACAAATCAACATAATGCATAGGCTAGTACAGTTGACCAAATAATGGTTTTATAACAATTTCCAGGAACGTTGTGTATTAAAATCACAGAAAATTACTGAAGTAAGCAAAATGCTGCGGTAAGAGAAAGGCAACGTCGGTGTCCGTAATTTTCAATTATGGTCCCAGCTCGTTTAGAGACAGTCCTGCTGAGAGAGAGCCACGTACAGCACCATACACTACAGCCTGAGCCGCAAATGAGCTTTCCTCGCTTAATTAACTACCCAGCACTGAGCTGCTTCGAACCAGGCTTTTCTCTTTCTCTCTCCATGTACAGGTGCATGTGTGTTACATGTTATACATGGGCTTATCTCTCCCCTCCTCTCCCAGAGATAACCTTGTTGGCTAGCTTAGCATAGCTTAGCTCACCCTCACTCTCCCTTTCTCCCAAGACTGAACTGGAAAGATATTAGCTTGTGCTGTTAGTCGGAGTGCCTTTTGATCAAGCAACCAGGGATTGCTTTCTTCTTCTTGCTCAGCCAAACAAACAAACAGCCTACCCCTCCCAACCCTCCCTCCCTCCCATTCCCCAACAGGTGTAGCTGCTGAGACAGTTGTTAAAATGAGAGACGTTGTGTTCTTGGCCTTGACTGTAGGTAGGTAGGTAGGTATTCAAGAGGTGCATTAATTCAGAGCTTCTCAAGGGGAAGGGAATGTGCCTGGGTGACTTGTCATTGTTTATACAGAACTAAGTGAGCCTCCCTCTATTTTACTTTTTTTTACCACACCCTCCAGACTCCATCCATCCCTCCCTTCCTTCTTTCCCCCAGGCTACTGTCCCTTTATCTCTCCTTCCCTCCCTATTTTACCTCGTCAACACACTCAAGGCTCCCTCCCTCTCTTTTCCCTTCTCCCAGGCCACTGTCTTCTCTATCTCCTTCCCTTTTTTCTCCCATCCTCCACCCTCCACCCCAGCATCTGTTAGAGGAAGGAGTGACTGCCTCCCCTCCCGTCCTGTGAAGACCCGGCAATGAGCTGGAACTGTTCTAGTCCATTAACCTACCCCAACGCCACACCACAACCCCCTGCCACCCCCTGACTGCCTGGCTCTGCCTGCCTGGGCCTCACATTAACTCACTCCTGTGAGAGGGATAGATGGAGAGGGAGAGAGGGAGGGGGAAGAGAGGAAGAGAGAGCAGCTAGATAGAACCACCCAGAATGCTGCTGGACAGTATATGTCATATATAATATGTTGTAAAAATGCAGACAGTTTTTCCTGACCATGAGATGCTTTGGGCCTCTCTAGTATAATTAAGCAATAATGCACAAGGGGGTGTGGCATATGGCCATTATACCATGGCTAAGGGCTGTTCTTAGGCACGATGCATCGCATGGTGCCTGGACACAGCCCTTAGACATGGTATATTGGCCATATACCACAAACCCCAGATGTGCCTTATGGCTATTATAAACTGTTTACCAACATAATTAGAGAGGTAAAAATAAAAGTTTTGTCATACCCATGGTATACGGTCTGTTATACCACGGCTGTCAGCCAATCAGCATTCAGGGCTTGAACCACCCAGTTTATAATAGGGATTAATTTGAGACCAGAGTTGTCACTAGGCCAGGAAAAAAACTGAAACTTCACCCACTATTCATCAGCATAGCGACAGTAGTCCCATGTCTAGTCAGTGGTCATAGTGAGGGTAAAGTGTTGGATTCCAGTCACCTGGGGCCAAACCGGTGCTTGGGGACACCCATTACAGGGTCAAACAGGTGCTTGGGGACAGGGTATTGTTGCCATCTTCCTCCTTAGATGACAGATATGTCCCACATTCCTCTGTCATCCTGTCATACTGGTCACTTCTAGGGTCATGGTAGGGTCATTGTTATGTAGTGCCACACAGGTCTAATGTGACATGAGACAGATGATACTGACACCTTGTCTGTGTCCCAAATTTCACCCTATTCCCTATATAGTGCACTACTTTTGACCAGAGCCCTATTGGCTTAAACAATATGATAAACATAATAGTTGTTGATTATGTAAATATCCATTATCATTTCACAACGATGTATTGTCTTATCAAATAGACAATGATTATGAGGATATTTTCCCGACACTGTAGTTCTAGTGCTCATTATACAGTATACAAGAATACAACTTTTTCCCAGGGACTGCTCTTCTCTCCTCTAACAATAGTAGGTTTATGCCCTATGACGATTCAGAATTGGTCTCTTTTCCACCTGTTTCTCCTTTCACAACAGATTTATACCTACATTTGACAAATTAATCTTAGATATAACGTCCCAGACAATAGTTGCTCCCTGGGACTGCTGAAAATGTATCCAAAGGGGCTTTTGGTTGCGACTGTATTATTTTACTATCATTGTAAAGCTCTAGTTATGTTTTTGCTTTTACAAAGTCATTTCTGAAGAGTAGTATTTATTTAATTTGAATAGTGATTAATTTACATCTGCCCCTGATTCTAAGGTCACCCCTTTTATGTGAACTGAACTCTCATTTTAATATGGTGAAACTATATATTTTTAATTATTTTTTCTAAAGAAAGAAACAACATTAAATCATAATGCAAAAGCAGGTGAGGTGGTTCTATTCTTTTTGGTCATATTGTGGTGTTTTGTTGTGGAAAACCATAGATACAGTGCAATCGGAAAGTATTCAGACCCATTCCCTTTATCCTCTTTAAAATAAAAAATGTACAGCCTTGTTCTAAAATTGATTAAATATTTGCTTTCTCATCAATCTACACACAATATCCCATAATGACAAAGCGAAAACAGGATTATTGAAATGTTTTAACATGTATTACAACTTCAAAACCTTAATTAATGTAAGTATTCAGACCCCTTGCTATGAGACACAAAATTGAGCTCAGGTGCATCCTGTTTCCATTTATCATCCATGAGATGTTTCTACAACTTGATTGGAGTCCACCTGTGGTAAATTCAATCGATTGGACATGATTTGGAGAGGCACACACCTGTCTAGACAAGGTCCCACAGTTGACAGTGCATGTCGGAGCAAAAACCAAGCCATGAGGTTGAAGAAATTGTCCGTGGAGCTCCGAGACAGGATTGTGTCGAGGCACAGATCTGGGGAAGAGTACCAATACATTTCTGCAGTATTTAAGGTCCCCAAGAACACAGTGGCCTCCATCATTCTTAAATGGAAGAAGTTTGAAACCACCAAGACTCTTCTTAGAGCTGGCCGCCCAGCCAAACTGAGCAATCGGGGGAGAAGGGCCTTGGTCAGGGAGGTGACCAAGAACCCGATGGTCACTCTGAGCTCCAGATGTGGAGATGGGAGAAGCTTCCAGAAGGACAACCATCTCTGCAGCACTCCACCGATCAGGCCTTTATGGTAGTGGCCAGACGGAAGCCACTCCTCAGTAAAAGGCACATGACAGCCCGCTTTGAGTATGCCAAAAGGCATCTACAGGACTCTCAGAACATGAGAAACAAGATTCTCTAGTCTGATGAAACTAAAATTTAACTCTTTGGCCTGAATGCCAAGCTTCACCTCTGGAGGAAACCTGACACCATCCCTGGTGGCAGCATCATGCTGTGGGGATGTTTTTCAGCGGCATTGACTGGGTGACTAGCCAGGGTCGAGGGAAAGATGAACGGTGCAAAGTACAGAGAGATCCTTGATGAAAACTTACTCCTGAGCACTCAGGATCTCAGACTGGGGCGAAGGTTCTCCTTCCAACAGAAAACAGCCAAAACAATGCAGGAGTGGCTTCGGGACAAATCTTTGGGTGTCCTTGAGTGGGCCAGCCAGAGCCTGGACTTGAACTCTATCGATCATCTCTGGAGAGACATGAAAAGAGATGTCCAGCGACCCTCCCCATCCAAACTGACAGAGCTAGAGAGGATCTGCAGTGCTGTGCTCTTGCAGTCATCTTTGCAGGATGGCCACTCCTTCGGGAAAGTAGCAGCAGTGCTGAACTTTCTCAATTTATAGACAGTTTGTCTTACTGTGGACTGATGAACATCAATGCATTTAGAGATACTAAATTGAGAGATACTAAATGCAAGTGAACAATTCTTAAACTTAGGTCTTCTGAGACCTCTTTTGTTTGAGGCATGGTTCACATCAGGCAATGCTTCTTTTGAATTGCAAACTCAAATTTTGTGAGTGTTTTTATAGGGCAAGGCAGTTCTAACCAACATCTCCAATTTCGTCTCATTGATTGGACTCCAGGTTAGTTGACTCCTGACTCCAATTAGCTTTTGGAGAAATCATTAGCCTATGGGTTCTCATACTTTTTCCAACCTACACTGTGAATGTTTAATTGATGTACTCAATATAGACAAGACAAATACAATAATTTCTGTGTTATTAGTTTAAGCACACTATGTTTGTCTATTGTTGAGACTTAGATGAAGATCAGATCAAATTTGATGACTTGTTTTTGCATAAATGCAGGTAATTCCAAAGGGTTCAAATATTTTTCTTGCCACTGTATATTTTGTTTTATGTGTAATGTGCCTTAATGTGTTTGGACACCAGGAACAGCTAATGGGGATCTCTAGTAAACACAACAACAAAAATACACTCACTACCGAGTTCCAAACTGCCTCTGGAAGCAACGTCAGCACAATAACTGTTCTTTGGGAGCTTCATAAAATGGGCTTCCATGGCTGAGCAGCCGCACACAAGCCTAAGATCACCATGTGGAATGCCAAGGATTGGCTGGAGTGATGTAAAGCTCGCCGCCATTGTACTCTGGAGCAGTGGAAATGTGTTCTGTGGAGTGATGATGATGATCTTAATGGGAGCAAGTCCTCACAGCAGTGTTCCAACATCTAGTGGAACGCCTTCCCAGAAGAGTGGAGGCTGTTATAGCAGCAAAGATGGGGCGAACTCTGTATTAATGCACATGATTTTGGAATGAGATGTTTGACGAGCAGTAGTCCACATTCATAGAGTGGGGGAAAAAACAACAACAACGTCGTAAAAGAGGCAAACAAAGCAGTCTTCTGGTCAGGCTCCGGAGACGGGCACATCGCGCACCACTCCCTAGCATACTAAAAGCCAATGTCCAGTCTCTTGACAATAAGGTTGATGAAATCCGAGCAAGGGTAGCATTCCAGAGAGACATCAGAGACTGTAACGTTCTTTGCTTCACGGAAACATGGCTCACTCGAGAGACTCATCGCATCGCACTGACAGAAACAAGCATCTTTCTGGTAATCAGAGGGGCGGTGGGTGATTAAAGAGACGTGGTGTGATCATAACAACATACAGAAACTTAAGTCCTTCTGTTCACCTGACTTAGAATTCCTCACAACCAAATGTCGACCGCAATATCTACCAAGGGAATTCTCTTCGATTATAATCACAGCCGTATATATTCCCCCCCAAGCAGGCACATTGATGGTCCTGAACATGACTCTGTAAACTGGAAACCACATATTCTGAGGCTGCATTCATTGTAGCTGGGGATTTTAACAAGGTTAATCTGAGAACAACATATTGTTGCTTCCAGCCTACAGACAGAGACTAAAACAAGAAGCTCCCGCGCTCAGGTCTGTTCAACGCTGGTCCGACCAATCTGATTCCACGCTTCAAGACTGCTTCAATCACGTGGATTGGGATATGTTCCGCATTGCGTCCAACAACAACATTGACGAATACGCTGATTTGGTGAGGGAGTTCATTAGAAAGTGAATTGACAATGTTTGACCCACAGCAATGATTAAAACATTCCCAAACCAGAATCTGTGGATTGATGGCAGCATTCGCGCAAAACTGAAAGCACTGCTTTTAACCAGGGCAAGGTGACCAGAAACATGACCGAATGCAAACAGTGTAGCTATTCCCTCTGCAAGGCAATCAAACAAGCTAAGCGTCAGTATAGAGACAAAGTAGAGTCGCAAATCAACGGCTCAGACACAAGAGGTATGTGGCAAGGTCTACAGTCAATCACGGATCACGGACCAGGATGTCTTGCTCCCAGACAGACTAAATAACTTTTTTTGCTCACTTTGAGGACAATACAGTGCCACTAACACGGCCCACTACCAAAACCTGTGGACTCTCCATCACTATAGCCAACGTGAGTAAAAGAGTTAAACGTGTTAACCCTCGCAAGGCTGCAGGCCCAGACGGCATCCACAGCCGCGTCCTCAGAGCATGCGCAGTCCAGCTGGCTGGTGTGTTTACGGACATATTCAATCAATCCTTATCCCAGTCTGCTGTTCCCACATGCTTCAAGAAGGCCACCATTGTTCCTGTTCCCAAGAAAGCTAAGGTAACTGAGCTAAATGACTACCGCCCCGTAGCACTCACATCCGTCATCATGAATTGCTTTGAGAGACTAGTCAAGGACCATATCACCTCCAACCTACCTCACACCCTAGACCCACTCCAATTTGATTACCGCCCAAATAGGTCCACAGACGACACAATCGCAACCACACTGCACAATGACCTAACCCATCTGGACAAGAGGAATGCCTATGTGAGAATGCTGTTCATCGACTACAGCTCAGCATTTAACACCATAGTACCCTCCAAACTCGTCATCAAGCTCGAGACCCTGGGTCTCGACTCCGCCCTGTGCAACTGGGTACTGGACTTCCTTACGGGCCGCCCCCAGGTGGTGAGGGTGGGTAACATTTCCACCCCGCTGATCCTCAACACTGGGGCTCCACAACGGTGCGTTCTCAGCCCTCTCTACTCCCTGCTCACCCACGACTGCGTGGCTATGCACGCCTCCAACTTAATCATCAAGTTTCCTGATGACACTACAGTGGTAGGCTTGATTACCAACAACAACGAGACAGCCTACAGGGGGGAGGTGAGGGCCCTCGGAGTGTTGTGTCAGGAAAATAACCTCACACTCAACGTCAACAAAACAAAGAAGATGATTGTGGACTTCAGGAAACAGCAGAGGGAGCACCCCCCTATCCACATCGACGGGACAGTAGTGGAGTGGGTAGTAAGTTTTAAGTTCCTCGGCGTACACATCACGGACAAACTGAATTGGTCCACCCACACAGAAAGCGCTGTGAAGAAGGTGCAGCAGCGGCCTGTACGCTCTCGTTGCCTGGCCCTTGCTTCATACTCATCGCCAAACCCACTGGCTACAGGTCATCTACAAGTCTCTGCTAGGTAAAGCCCCGCCCTATCTCAGCTTGCTGGTCACCATAGCAGCACCCACTCGTAGCACACGCTCCAGCAGGTATAACTCTCTGGTCACCCTCAAAGCCAATTCCTCCTTTGGTCGCCTTTCCTTCCAGTTCTCTGCTGCCACCGACTGGAACGAACTGCAAAAATCACTGAAGCGGAAGATTCCCATCTCCCTCAATAGCTTTAAGAACCAGCTGTCAGAGCAGCTCACAGATCACTGCACCTGTTCATGGCCCATCTGTATACAGCCCATCTATCTACCTCATTCCCATACTGTATTTATTTATTTTCATCCATCTTTTGCACATCTACCATTCCAGTGTTTAATTGCCATACTGTAATTACTTGGCCACCATGGCCTATTTATTTCCTTAACTCCCTTATTTGACCTTATTTGCACTCACTGTATATAGACTTTGTTTTCTTTTTTTCTACTGTATTATTGACTGTATGTTTTGTTCATTCTATGTGTAACTCTGTGTTGTTGCATGTGTCGAACTGCTATGCTTTATCTTGGCCAGGTCGCAGTTGCAAATGAGAACTTGTTCTCAACTAGCTTACCTGGTTAAATAAAAGAAAAATAAATAAAATAAACCACCCGAGCCACTGCCTGTTCACCCTGCTATCATCCAGAAGGCGAGGTCAGGACAGGTGCATCAAAGCAGGGACCGAGAGACTGAAAAACAGCTTCTATCTCAAGGCCATCAGGCTGTTAAACAACCACCACTAACATTGAGTGGCTGCTACCAACATACTGCCACTTTAATAATGGAAATAGATGGAAAGTTATGTAATACATGTATCACTAGCCACTTTAAACTATGCCACATTGTTTACATACCCTACATTACTCATCTCATATGTATTTACTGTACTCGATACCATCTACTGCATCTTGCCTATGCTGTTCTGTACCATCACTCATTCATATATCTTTATGTACATATTCTTTATCCCCTTACACTTGTATGTATAAGGTAGTAGTTGTGGAATTGTTAGGTTAGATTACTCATTGGTTATTACTGCATTGTCGGAATTAGAAGCACAAGCATTTCGCTACACTCGCATTAACATCTGCTAACCATGTGTATGTGACAAATAAAATTTGATTTGATTTGAATTTTATCAAAACAGGCAAACATTTCAGGGGGCCTTTTCAAACAGTTGAAAGGGCATTATCATCATCTTCACAATTTCAAAATATTATTCCAATCTCATAATGTGGAAATATATATAAAGTCATGTTTTTGATTGCACTGGGCCTTTAAAAAGCATGTTCCCACTCAAGAACATTTGTTAGATGGTCAGCATATCAGTTTCTGATGTTTTTACTCAAATCCATTCCTCCCCCTCGCCCCCATACACCCCCACCATCCTCTTTGTCCTTGTAGCAATGTAGTCAAACAGTGGCTCCACTGGGACCAGATTTAATTACTGGCCCTATCCGAGGCCCCTGTTGTCCCCCGTCCACATCAGTCCACTTAATTTCCCCAACAATAGAGAGAGAGGATGAGGCCAAATGAATCCCTACCCCTGGAATCTCTGACTCCAATAAACATTTAATGAACAAAACTCCGCTCCCCGTTCCTCCCACTACTGCCGCCGAGCACTTAAAATTAAGCTCTAGAACAAGACAGCAAACAACAGTTAATCTGAGGAATAGACTGGCGGCTCAGTAATGACTAGCTCTAGTCTGTACCGTAGACTCTGCTCCTGCTCAATTATTCATAGGACCACATCAATCATTCTCCTTCAGAATCACCTTGGTGAGGTGTCTATGATGAGCTCTGCATAGGAAACAACCTACAGCATGCTACTGGGGAGACATTACGTGGCTTTACTTTAGATCCTGGTTACGTTCATGCAAGATTGGGGTCAATTGGAATTGGAATTAGAGTTGACTTTACTTACCACCCTGCATCCTTACTTCCTTACATCCTCACAACCCTGCTTCCTTGCCTTAACTATAGCTATTTAACTAGCACTTTTCCTCCCCTCGTCAGTCTGGCTCTTTGAAGTCTTTAGAACAAATGTCTTTGAGAGAATCTATTCATCATTCAAGATGAAATGTTGAGGTGAAATATCAGGTTACAAGGTGAATGTAGGTCAAGATCTGGCAACTCAAACTAGGTCAGGGAGTAGACCTTCCATCCTGTCCTCAACATATGGAGCTGTTTTATAATGATAAATCATACAGTATGATAATAGTACATTATACTCTCTAGATGGGTACATTTAGTTACAGTTCACCTGTTTGAAACTTAAGTGTCCTCTATCTCTTTTTTACTCCACTTCATTAAAATGCAGAGATAAATTGACTGTATAAAACATAAAGAACACCTTCCTAATATTGAGTCACACCCCTTTTTTTGCCCTCAGAACAGCCTCAATCCGTTGGGGCATGGACTCTACAAGGTGTCAAAAGCATTCCACAGGGATGCTTCCCCATGTTGACGCCAATGCTTCCCACGGTTGTGTCAAGTTGGCTGGTAGAGGATCTCTACTCCAAATAGCTCATTCCATCTGATCCCACAGATACTCAAATGAATTGAGATCGGGTGACTGGGCAGGCCACTGCAGCAAGCTGAATTCACTGTCATGTTCGTGGAACCATTCCTGGACATTCCTTCCAGGAAGGGATGTATCGGATTGGCAATGATGCTCAGATATCCTGTGGCATTCAAACGTTGCTCCACTTTTATCAAAGAGCCCAATGTGTGTCATGAAACACTCCACATAATCACACCACCACCAGCCTGCAATGTTAACACGTGAAACAGCAGGAATCGGGTTTTTCCAATTCTCCAGTGTCCAGTGATTTCGTTCCTTAGCCCACTGCAACCACAGTTACTTGTTTTTTTCTGAAATAAGTTGTCAAGGTACAACGAGTTGTCCGTTATTTAATGGGTCTTTGGGCACCAATGTTGTACTGGACTGTCACTGTAGCCAGTCTGTTTCTCTGCACAATTCGTAACAGCTTCCTTTGTCCTCTTTCATCAATGACCCATTTTCACCCACTGTCCCGCCGTTGGCTGAATGTCCTTTGAGTGGTGGACCGTTCTTTATACACACAGGAAACTGTTGAGCGTGAAAACCCAGCAGCGTTGCAGTTTTTATTTATTTTTTATTATAGGGGGTGGATCAGCTTTAATACTGCGGATAGATTGAAGATTCCATCAATGTAATTGTCTGCATCGTTTCCAATCCCCCATATTTTTGGGGGGTAAATACAGTTGAAGTCGGAAGATTACATACACTTCAGCCAAATACATTTAAAATATGTTTTTCACAATTCCTGACATTTAATCCTACTAAACAATCCCTGTCTTAGGACAGTTAGGATCACCACTTTTATTTTAAGATTGTGAAATGTCAGAATAATAGTAGAGAGAATGATTTATTTCAACTTTTATTTATTTCATCACATTCCCAGTGGGTCAGAAGTTTACATACACTCAATTAGTAGTTGGTAGCAATGCCTTTAAATTGTTTAACTTGGGTCAAACGTTTCGGATAGCCTTCCACAAGCTTCCCACAATAAGTTGGGTGAATTTTGGCCCTTTCCTCCTGACAGAGCTGGTGTAACTGAGTCAGGTTTGTAGGCCTCCTTGATCACACACGCTGTTTCAGTTTTGCCTGCCAATTTTCTATGGGATTGAGGTCAGGGCTTTGTGATGGCCACTCCAATACCTTGACTTTCTTGTCCTTAAGCCATTTTGCCACAACTTTGGAAGTATGCTTGGGGTCATTGTCCATTTGGAAGACCCATTTGCCACCAAGCTTTAACTTCCTGACTGATGTCTTGAGATGTTGCCTCAATATATCCACATAATTTTCCTGCCTCATGATGCCATCTATTTTGTGAAGTGCACCAGTCCTTCATACAGCAAAACACCACCACAATAGGATGCTGCAACCCCCATGCTTCACGGTTGGGATGGTGTTTTTCGGTTTGCAACCCTCCCTCTTTTTCCTCCAAATATAACGATGGTCATTATGGCTAATCAGTTCTATTTTTGTTTCATCAGACCAGAGGACATTTCTCCAAAAAGTGCGATCTTTGTCCCCATGTGCAGTTGCAAACCGTAGTTTTACTTTTTTTTACAGGGGTTTTGGAGCAGTGGCTTCATCCTAGAGTGGCCATTTAGGTGATGTCAATATAGGACTCTCTGGATATAGATACTTTTGCACCTGTTTCCTCCAGCATCTTTACAGGGTCCTTTGCTGCTGTTCTGGGATTGATTTGCACTTTTCGCACCAAAGTATGTTCATCTCTAGGGGATGTCAATTAGCCTATCAGAAGCTTCTAAAGCCATTACATGGCACAGTCAACTTAGTGTATGTAAACGTATGACCCACTGGAAATGTGATACATTGAATTATCAATGAAATAATCTGTCTGTAAACAATTGTTGGAAAAATGACCTGTGTCATGCACAAAGTAGATGTCCTAACCGACTTGCCTGTAGCTCTGGCCCAGAAGCAAGGATATGCATATTCTTGGTACCATTTGAAAGAAAACACTCTGAAGTTTGTGTAAATGTGAATTGAATGTAGGATAATATAACACAATAGATCTGATTTAGATAATACAATGAAAAAAAACTTTGAAATGAACAAGATTAAAACAAACATTCAGATAGGATGATGGGGACAATTTCAGTGACAAATATAAGAGGGCAACAGTACTTGTGCAAAGTTTCAGAATGATAACTTCCAAAATGAGTGTGCTACATGACATTTATCATGAAGTCACCCAGGTGTCCCACACAAGTAGCCCAAATGTACCCAAATGGCAAAATTGGTGAAGGTATACATTTTGAAACAAATAACTATATACAAAATGCCAAAATTATATTCTAACACACCCCCCCAAAAAATGGAGAAAAAAATATGGGAAAAAAAATATGAAGAAAAAAAAATATTCATTTTCAAAATAACATGGTTAACTATTTACACACTTTCAATATTTGGAAGACCCCCAATTTCAAATCAAATGTATTTATATAGCCCTTCGTACATCAGCTAATATCTCAAAGTGCTGTACAGAAACCCAGCCTAAAATCCCAAACAGCAAGCAATGCAGGTGTAGAAGCACGGTGGCTAGGAAAAACTCCCTAGAAAGGCCAAAACCTAGGAAGAAACCTAGAGAGGAACAAGGCTATGAGGGGTGGCAAGTCCTCTTCTGGCTGTGCCGGGTGGAGATTATAACAGAACATGGCCGAGATTTTCAAACATTCATAGATGACCAGCAGGGTCAAATAATAATAATCACAGTAGTTGTAGAGGATGCAACCAGACAGCACCTCTAGAGTAAATATGAACAGTTTAGGGTTCCATAGCCGCAGGCAGAACAGTTGATATTGGAACAGCAGCAAGGCCAGGTGGACTGGGGACAGCAAGGAGTCATCATGCCAGGTAGTCCTGACGCATGGTCCTAGGGCTCAGGTCCTCCAGGAGAGAGAAAGAGAAAATTAGAGAGAGCATACTTAAATTCACACAGGACACCGGATAAGACAGAAGAGGTACTCCAGATATAACAAACTGACCCTATCCCCCCGACACATAAACTACTGCAGCATAAATACTGGAGGCTGAGACAGGAGGGGTCAGGAGACACTGTGGCCCCATCCGATGAGACCCCTGGACAGGGCCAAACAGGAAGGATATAACCCCACCCACTTTGCTGTAAACCCCACCCACTCTGCTGTAAAGTGAGTATCAACAGGTATAATAAATATATATATATATATATATATATATATACTCCCAATAAAGGAGTGGTTCTGCAGGTGGTGACCACAGACCACTTCTCAGTTCCTATGCTTCCAGGCTGATGTTTTGGTCACTTTTGAATGCTGGCGGTGCTTTCACTCTAGTGGTAGCAACCCACACAAGTGGCTCAGGTAGTGCAGCTCATCCAGGATGGAACATCAATGCGAGCTGTGGCAAGAAGGTTTGCTGTGTCTGTCAGCGTAGTGTCCAGAGCATGGAGGCGCTACCAGGAGACAGGCCAGTACATCAGGAGATGTGGAGGAGGCCGTAGGAGGGCAACAACCTAGCAGCAGGAACGCTACCTCCGCCTTTGTGCAAGGAGGAGCAGGAGGAGCATTGCCAGAGCCCTGCAAAATGACCTCCAGCAAGCCACAAATGTGCATGTGTCTGCTCAAATGGTCAGAAACAGACTACATGAGGGTGGTATGAGGGCCCGACGTCCACGGGTGGTGGTTGTGCTTACAGCCCAACACCGTGCAGGACGTTTGGCATTTGCCAGAGAACACCAAGATTGGCAAATTCGCCACTGGCGCCCTGTGCTCTTCACAGATGAAAGCAAGTGTTCTGTATCTGACCTGGGCCCTCTCCTTTTCTGTTTTGACCTCAGCTCTCAGCAAATTAAATGAAAAGGAGGATTTCTATTTCATGATTAAGGATGCGTACACTGTTGTTGGTTCTCTGAAGACTTGTCAATGTAGTGGCTCCATTGAGAGACCTTAGTAATTGTAATGGCTGCATTTCCTTTCCCTTCCATGACAAATCACTTGACATGAATGGAAATGGCTTGTGCTTTTGCTCTTAAAATCCCCCTTAGTTGTTCATCAACACTATGAATCACCAGAGGTCTGAAACAGACATGTATTATTATTACATATGGAAATGATCATATTACATTGATAACTATATGGAATGCCCATAGACAGTATGGTATATGTCCTCATACTCACCCACCTTTACCGCAACAGAAAAAAAGTGAGTAGCATTGTGAATTACATTATCAGGATCGCCTCAGTGTCCACATAATTACATTATTCCGTTTCTTCCCTTTTAACATTATTTTAACCAAACATAAATGTAAATAACTGTTTATAACTGTCTGATTACTCAGACCAGGTTGATGCATAGGCTGTGTTAATAGGGTGGTTAATATGGCCAATTCAAATGTCCTGAAGACTCAGAGGGAGGAGGGGTTAAGGATGGGGGGGGGGGGGGGGGGGGAAGCAACAGTCTCATCCAATCTAACCACTGAGATGTTTTGTGAGTCTAATTTGGGATAATGGCAATTAGTTCTGAGGGATGGGTGACAGGGGAAGGAGGATGGGCTTTGTACTTGTTGTCTCACAATCCATAAAAGCAGTATTTGACTTGTTTTTGAAATCAACAGATTGCTGGAACATCCTCTTGAAGCCTGGCCTTATTGTCAAGAAAAAACAACTTTTAGAAGGACATTATCCTTTTTGATAGCATCTGATGTTGTGTCCCAAATGGCACCCTATTCCCTATGGGCCCTGATCAAAAGTAGCGTACTACATAGGGACTAGGGTGCCATTTGAGATTCAGCCTATCCCTTATTTTAATAAGGTGAGAATGTATCTGGGTTTTCACTCATAATCCTTGAGTTGAGTATGTATGAACTGTGAAGCAGAAAGGATGAGTGTGAAGATTGGTCTTGAACTGAGCATTAACTGGAGTGTGGGGTACTTTTCACATTAACTTAGCGCTATGGTTTCAACTGAGCTCAACATTAACTGAACAATGTGATACTTTTACGATAAACTCAGCTCAATGGTACTTTTAGCAGACGAATCGCAATTAGGATTTTTCTTTTCTTCTTCTTGTTTTTTTTACCCCGTTTTCACCCCAATTTCGTCATATCCAAATTGGTAGTTACAGTCTTGTCCCATCGCTGCAACTCCCGTACGGACTCGAGAGAGGCGAAGGTCGAGAACCTTGCATCCTCTGAAACACAACCCAGCCAAGCCGCACTGCTTCTAGACACAATTGCTACTTAACCAGAAAGCCAGCTGCACCAATATGTTGGAGGAAACACCGTACACCTGGCGACCGTGTCAGCATGCACTTGCGCCCAGCCCGCCACAGGAGTCGCTAGTGCGAGATGGGACAAGAAAATCCCTGCCGACCAAACCCACCCCTAAACAGATCCTCAAGGTAGATGGATGATTTAAATACGTTATTGAACCTTAAACAGATATGGCTTATTAACCTAAGCGGTCCAAATAATGATGATCCATGCTTCTTTGAAAATATATATAATTATTGAGCAACACAAGACTCTAATATTATGGTGGGAGATTATAATACATTTTTTTAAATACCTCTATGGGCTGTAAAGTAAATAACACTTCAAACTATCACCCTCATGCACTTCATGAATGTCATGGATATACTGGAATTAGTGGATATATGGAGGCTTATATTCCCTGACCTAGTGAGATATACATGGCGGAGGCTCAATCAAGCTAGTCGTCTTGATTACTTTCTTATGTCATTCTCTCTGGCACCAAAGGTAAAAAAAGAAGAAGTGTTGATAGGGGACAGAATGCGGTCAGGCCGTCACATAATTGGCATATATATTACTCTTACAGAATTTCCATGTGGGCGATGATGTTGGAACTTTGATCAAAGCCTACTGGATGAAAATGTGTTTTTAACTAGGACAGAAGAATTCATAACTGACTTTGTCCGACATAACATAGATACAGCAGATTCCCTTATTGTTCAGGACACTGTTTAAATGTGCCTTTAGAGGCTATGCAATTCAGTACTCATCTGTAAAACAAACGCAATTTAGGTCAAAAGAGTTCATGTTAACAAAGGAAATGGAAGGATTAACATTACAGATAGATAGCAATAAAAACTGTACCACAGAGTATGTTAGAGGAAAAACAAAAAGAAAGGAACTTATTCAAGAAAGATCCAGTCTAAGGTATTATTAAAAAAAAGCGAACTGGACGGAATAAATTGTTTTTTAATCTTCAACATGGAAATGCTACCAAAAATAATTAACTGAAACTTGTTAAAATGATGGAGTCACCCATGATTCACCAATCAATATTTAGAAAGAGGAAGTAAAGCATATGTTTTAGTTAGTCTCCTCATTCTCCTCTTACCAAAGCTAACTGTATGGATGTTTTTCCCATTAATAATGTAAAATGTACAGAGGAGAAACTTCTTGATGCAATTAAAGCCTTTAAGTCTGGGAAAACTCCAGGGCAGGATGGCATACCAGTGGATGTATACCAAACTTTTTTTGATATACTCAGAGGACTGTTATTAGCATATTTTAACCACTCCTATATAAATGGTAGATTATCGGACACTCAACAAGAAGGTGTGATTTCATTATTACTGAAACAGGATCCAAGTGGTAAGTATAAAGATCCAGTCCATTTAAAAAATTGGATGCCTCCTTGTCACGCCCTGACCTTAGAGATTCTTTTTATGTCTCTATTTGGTTTGGTCAGGGTGTGATTTGGGGTGGGCATTCTATGTTTTGTTTTCTATGATTTTGTGTTTCTATGTTTTGGCCAGGTATGGTTCTCAATCAGGGACAGCTGTTTATCATTGTCTCTTTTTGGGAACCAAACTTAGGTAGCCATTTTTTCCTGCTTTCATTGTGGGTAGTTAACTTTGTTGGTAACATTTTGAAATAAAAAGGAAAATGTACGCTCACCACGCTGCACCTTGGTCTTCTTCCAGCAACGGTCATGACAGAACTACCCACCACCAAAGCACCAAGCAGCGTGGTAAGAGGACTCCTGGACATTGGAGGAGATCCTGGATGGAAAGGGACCCTGGATGCAGGCCGGGGAGTATCGCCGTCCGAGGGAGGAGATGGAGGCAGCTAAGGCAGAGCGGCGGCGAAATGAGGAGGCAAGTCAGCGAAGCAGGCACGAGAGGCAGCCGGGGCACAAGGGGAGATTGGCGGAGTCGGAGGTTAGACCTGAGCCAACTCCCCGTGCTTACCGTGGGGAGCATGTGTCGGGTCAGGCACAGTGTTATCGGGTGATGCGCACGATGTCTCGAGTGAGCAGTCACAGGCCGGTGTGCTCTGTGCCAGCGCCTTTTCCGGGTGGAAGTGGGCATCCAGCCAGAACGGGTTGTGCCAGCTCTGCGCTCGAGAACATCAGTCAGTCAGGAAGTTAAAGCTTAGTCGCAAATGAATCTTCCAAATGGACAATGACCCCAAGCATACTTCCAAAGTTGTGGCAAAATGGCAAAAAGTTCAAGGTATTGGAGTGGCCATCACAAAGCCCTGACCTCAATCCCATAGACAATTGGTGGGCAGAACTGAAACAGCGTGTGCAATTATTATTCAGAATAATTTTGCACGCCCAATTTTTCAGTTTTTGATTTGTTAAAAAAGTTTGAAATATCCAATAAATGTCGTTCCACTTCATGATTGTGTCCCACTTGTTGTTGATTCTTCACAAAAAAATACAGTTTTATATCTTTATGTTTGAAGCCTGAAATGTGGCAAAAGGTCGCAAAGTTCAAGGGGGCCGAATACTTTCGCAAGGCACTGTAGATTGGAAGGCTGGATGCTGGAGGGGGTTTTGCCAAGAGGGTTTTCTATGGGAAGTGCCGAGCTTCTGTTCTTCAGAGAACAGAGCAAGTCAAAGTAGCTGGTCGTGGACTACAGGAAAAGGTGGGCTGAACAGGGCCCCATTAACGTCAGTGGGGCTGTAGTGGAGTGTGTTGAAAGTTTCACATTCCTTGATGTCCAAATCACCAGCGAACTATCATGTCCAAATACACCAAGACAGTCATGAAGAGGGCGCGACAAAATATTTTCCCCCTCAGGAGACTGAAAAGATTTGGCATGGGTCCCCAGATCCTCAAAAAGTTATACGCTGCACCATCAAGGGCATCCTGACAATTTGCATCACCGCCTGGTATGGCAACTGCTCGGCATCTGACCTTTAAGGTGCTACAGAGGGTAGTGCTTACAGCCCAGTACATCAATACATGGGGCCATGCTTCCTGCAATCCATGACCTATATAAGCGGTGTCAGAGGAAAGGTCATAAAATTGTCAGAGACTCCAGTCGCCCAAGTCATAGACTGTTTTTTCTGCTACCGCACGGCAAGCAGTACCCGAACGACAAGTCTAGGACCAAAAGGCTCCTTAAGGCTCCATAAGACTGCTTAACAATTAATCAAATGGCCACTGGACTACCCCCCCCCCCCCCCCACACATTTGTTTTGTACACTGCTGCTACTCACTGTTTATTATCTATGCACAGTCACTTCACCCCACCTACATGCACAAATTACCTCTAACCTGTATCCCCTCACACTGACTCGGTACCCTCTGTATATAAATAACCTTGTTATTATCATGTTATTGTGTTACTTTATGATATTTTACGTTCATTTTCGTTTTTCTTAGCTCTTCTTGAACTGCACTGTTGGTTAAGGGCTTGTAAGCAAGCATGTCACGGCAAGGTCTACACTTGTTGTATTCAGCGCATGTGACAAATAAAGTTTGATTAGATTTTTAGACCCTTCATTCAGGATAAATGGAGTTGGCCCTGAGTTAGCCTGCCCGGGAGCAGGTTATTCTGAAGGATTCGTTGCCATAGAAATGTACCTGGTTAAAATGTAAGCTACTTTTGTTGTATTGGATATCCTGAGTTGAACTCAGAGTATACCAAAGTCACCTCGCTAAAGTCCCTAAACCACATACGTTGTATAGGGCTCTGGTTCTATCTCTAGTCAAGTTTATACAGCTATCTCCCCTTTTAATCAACAAAAACATCCAACCTTTAAATCTCCCTCCTCTCTTTGTTTTTAAGACACTGCGCTAACGGCTTATAAAAGTCTGGTTAGCATATGACATGGATTTACTTTATGCAAATTAAACCCCACACAGGTTCTTCATGCTGTTATGCAAATTAAATCAGAGATGTGAGCAGACCTTGGTTGTATTTGTCAGATTAGGAAGGGTCTGTTATGTGTTGTAGACAAGATTGGCATTCAGAGAACTGGACCGGGTTGGCTAGTTAGTTTCTTTCTTTTTCCCATTCTCCTCTCTGTCAATGGATTGCATCTGCGTTAGAATACATCATCTGCCAGCCAGGATTTCATGTGAGCCCAGGCAGATCTATCAATGACATAGCCTCCCTCTGCCTGGGCTGCTGTATCGTTAAATTGCACTTTAATTCATTCAGGCCAAGCTAATTATGAGGGCTTAAATCAATCACTGAGTCAATAACAAAACCTAAAGTGGACGTAGACGCAAGTGTCAGAGCCTGCCCTCATCTAATACAGAGAGGTTAGAAAGGAATGCTCTCTGGTCAGATCCAGAGGTTTTAAAGGGTTTATCAATTATTGAAATTTAAGTGATCTTTCATGATCTAGGTCGCTCTGGTTGAAAATGACTGAAGTCACAGTTACAATAACTGACAGTTGAAAAAATGATTTTGGACAGGATCTGTTTAAGGGTGGATCCCAGCTGTTTGAGTCACGTCTCATTAGTGTAGTCAAGTACAAAATGCTAACACCTTTGAAATAAATAGCTTTTCCTTTTCAGTTATTGAATTGGAATTTGACTCCAATTGAAATGCTTAATGACGCCTTTACTCGTTGTTTTTTTCTATACTCTATGGTGACTGGAGAAGCAATGTCCACTCTATAGCGAAGGTCCTTGCATGTTATAATGACTCCATCCATGGTGCTAGTGTCTTGTATGGTCTCATTTGTCTCTGTCTCTAGGTCTGGACTGTAAACACATTAGCTCAAGCATGTAATGAGGATGCAATTATTGGCCTTGACCTATGTGAATGAGAGGAAAGCCTCCCCCCCTTCCTGCAACCTCTCCCCCTTCCTCTAAATTCTGGATTTCATCATCATAATATTAATTTATTTTCTCACGTCAAAGCATTTGTTACATTTGACATTTCCAGTGTTTCTTTTTATGGGCATGAATTTTTATTTCACCTAGTATAATTACTGCAAACTATTTTTAAATGGGACCTATGAGGGATGTCTTGTTTAAATGTTTCAACGGTCATTGTGCCGAAAGGCCGTGTTAAATTGCTTGTTTCCCTATATTTTCTATGGCACATTTGCCACTGGCTCATTACTTTGTATTTATATACTATGGTCTTTGGCCTCCATTGTACTGTAGCTACTCCTTCACTGGCAGCCATTGTGATGAAGTGTCTGACATTGTCAGAGATGATAGTGTGTTGCAAACATTAAGCCGGTGCACGCACGCATACTCACACGCACATGCACGCACACCATCAGTTATGATGGAAGGTGACAAGTATTCAGAGACCGCCCTTACGCCCAACTCTCCAGCGAGCAGAAAGTTTGTCTGTGTGTCTGTGTCCATATGTGTTTGTGTGTGAGCACGAAGCAGCCCCTCCCCTTGTCCTCCCAGTCCCCCTGTCCACTGTAAAAGAGATCTGTGAAAGGAAACAGCGCTCTGCAATTTACAGTCCCTCCCTCTACTCCCTCTCCATCTGTCTGAAAGCTAAGCCTTCATATCTGCTTCAATAATCTAATGCACTGGCTGTCTAATCGCCAGGCTCCTAACCTTGTGCTTCCTATCATTGTTGGAGAGGCAGTTGGCCCTTGCCCTGGCCCAGCCCCATGCCCTCACCCAGCACACATCACAGCCATCCCAGCCCCATGTGTTGAGAGATGTGCTCTCAGTCTGTCAGGCTCCTCCGCTCCGCCATTTCTGACTCTGCACTCACTACAGAGACCGGGCCAAAAGTGAAGGGCAGTGAGAGGTGAAATGAAACCCTTTCTCGACTCGGCCAGGCAGGTAATGCTACAAGGTCACTTCCCCTCTGACCAGGAAGGAAATGATCATCCGGCCAACAGCGCTGAAGGGAATGAGATGGAGAGAGAGAGGGGGGGGGGGGGGGGGGGTAGAGAAATAGAGGGAGCTAGTGGCTCACCTCTCCTGTCAATAGGTGCTTAGCACTGTCAATGAGACAGCGAGCGAGACAGAGATGGACAATAGATCAGGGCTGGCAGCCAGCGTGAGGCTCTCTTTCTGCCCTTGGTGACAAGAGGAGAGTGACACACTGCTTCTGAGTCACTCAGCCAATCAATCTGTCCATCAGAGACATGAAAGAGTCACCAGTTATCCCTCAAGGGACTACTACTATCTCTACCTTACTGTCTCTCGCTCGCTCGCACTCTCTCTTTTCTTTCTTTCTTTCTTTCTTTCTTTCTTTCTTTCTTTCTTTCTTTCTTTCTTTCTTTCTTTCTTTCTACCTATCTCTGGTGTGAGTCCTGGATAGAAACCTGACCTCACCTCCGTGCATCAAAGAGCTCTAAACACTGATATCTCCCTATCATTGATATCTCCCTCCCTGATATCTCCCTATCAGTCTTCTCAGTCTATTATTTACTTAAGCGTTCTACGGGTTGCCAGGCCCATTGAGGCCCCACAGTACAGTATGCCAGTATCCCCCTGGTTTTCCAATACAAAGCATATGAATAGAATCCCGACCTGCTATGAGATAAAATTAAAACAGCAATGCGTGACAGGAGTGATTGATTCATTTTCATAGGACCACATAATAGAGGAAACAGCAGCAGCTTGGCAGCAGGAATTTGTAGGTATTCTGATTACATTTTCATGACCCCGTGTCAGTTTCTCTTCACCTTCGGAAATGTATCAATTAGAATAACAGAGGGCTTGGGCTCAAATTAAGCAGAATTTCCAAACTCGTTGATCGGAAACTCACCATTACTCTCACAATACTGTATGAATCAGATGTGAATAAATGTGGATTAATTTAGAGATTTTTTGGGGTATCTGCTATTTTATGTATCTCAATGACAACTAACGCATAACTCCTCTTTAATACAGTATAAGAACCTCCTGTTTTTACACAGTGGACGCTAAGGTCCCCAGCTGTCTGACATTAAGTAGGTCTGTAAATAGAGAGATGGACAGCGAGGTATAATAGCTAATGGCCCTGAATGGAGAAGACGAAGAAGGGTAAATTAAATGGAGAGAGAGAGAGTAAAGGAAACAAATGGCCTGTGTCTCATTCTCCCTTCCATTTATCAGATTACTGTAAGAACCTGGCAGCTCCCCTCAATCCCTCCACCCCCCCCCCCCCCCCCCCCATCCTGATTGATTATGAGTAATACATTACGGCCGCCAGACTTGTTTGGCTGTGCTATGTCTGATGTAAAAGAGAGAGAGCCAATGGGAAAATACAGTGGCTCTAACTTATTATACTCTGAGTAAACCAAACATTAGGAACACCTTCCGAATTTTGAGTTGCGGTGAACACCAAGTGTGGGGGTCACACGATCACCGCAACATTCCTAGTTGCACCCCCTTTTGCCCTCAGAGCAGCCTCAGTTCGTCCGGGCATAGACTCTACAAGGTGTCGAAAGCGTTCCACAGGGATGATGGGCAATGTTCCCCCCCATGCCTCCCACAGTTGTGTCAAGTTGGCTGGATGTCCTTTGGGTGGTGGACCCTTCTTGCTGC